>NW_006238920.1:5156117-5510165 GCF_000375325.1 Capsella rubella | reverse complement strand
TTGTTAACTTTGAATTTTATACTTGATTTCCTATATAAAAAAAAATTTGATATTCAATTTTCTATCTATTATATATACTACAATGATGAAAAATATAATTAAACCTAGAGATATAGCTTAAATTAAGAGGAATATAAAATCAAATTAAAAAATAAAATTATTCTTTGGGAATTTTTTAAGGTTTCTCCTTATTGGTCTATTTAGCATTTATTTTTTAATTATAATATTTATTTTTAATTAAACCAAATACCTAACACATTTAGTCATATACTTTAATTCATACTTGAAATCCACGCTTTACTATTAAATTGTAACTTAAATTATATAACCTTTCAATTGACTATTTGTTTCCTCCATTCAATTTCAATTAACACACTATAAAATATAAGTATAACTTCTCTAATTTAATTATTTTAGAATTATAACTTACATCATATTTTATCCTATAAATACTCATTTTTACATCCTCCTCCACCATATCTGATATTCTCAATATTTTCTTTGTTTAATTTTTAATGTTCTTGCATGGGTTGAAAGCTCAATTAAGATATCATTGTAAGAGCTTGATTATATATTTGGTTAAAAATTTTGTTTTCAATTATATTTCTTCTTTATTTTATGTACTTCTTCATTCATTGTTTTTATACTATTAAATATATAATACATATGTATAATAATATTTTATGGCTATAAGGAAATTACTTTATCAATGGGATTCAAAAATATTGATTTCTGACCATCGCCCCATAAGAAAATCAAGCTAAATAAACCATCTTCATTGTTTTACTTTATATGTTTTTTTCTTTCTCACGAATTCATGTATATTTATTTTATTTTTAAAGTATGTAATTATTTTAACAAAATCACTTTTGGTTATATTCAAACCAATTTGTAAGACATTGAAATAATAAAATTTTATACACAAATAAAGGTAATTTGTGTGTATATTTATAAGTTTACACACATATATGGATAACTTTAGGGGGAATTTCAAAAAAACCCCTTTTCCATTACTACTTTTTAAAAATACCCCTCTTTCTAATTTTATCAAAAAATCACTATAAAATTTGAAATTTATCAAAAACATATGTTTAAACTTATATTTATAGACACGAATTATCTTTAAATGTGTGTAAATTTATATATATATATATATATATTTCATAAATGCTGTATAAATACCTTTTAAAAACCTTTTAAAAATCATTTAAAAACCTTATAACAACTATGTAAACCTTTTAAAAACCTTATAAAAACCTTATAAATGCCGTTTGAAACCTTTTAAAACCTTATAAATATTTGGATTTAGTCTTCCAGTAGTAATGATGATCTTGATGTACCTTATCAACCATATAAAAGTTTATAATATTTCATATTTGAAAAGGGGTATTTTTGAAAATGGATAGAAAAGAGGGGTATTTTTTAAAAGGGGTACACCAAAAGGGGTACACCAAAAAGGGGTATTTCTCAAAAATTCTCATAAATTGTAACATTTTTAGTGGTTGTTTTGATAAAGTTTGAAAAGGGGGTAAATTTAAAAAGTGGTATTTTTAAAAGGGTATTTTTTAAATTCTCCCAATATCATTCCTATTTTTATCATTAAAAATATTATTGTTTTATAAAAAAATACTTAAAAGCACTAAAGAAAATTACTATCAAAATTGAACATTTAATCAACGAATAAATTCAAAAGATATGTATGCTTCTATTGTATGATTTTAAAAAATAAAATGTAAAAATGTCATAAACATTAAAATTTATTTAATCTATTTTTTATAAGTAATAAATAAATTAAAATAATTAAATAAATATACAACAACCCGCGCAGACATTACCTAGTAACTCAAAAGAAAAAAGAAAAAAGAAAAAATGAATACTAAAACATACAAAAGTTGTCGGGCTCAAGAAACCTATTAAAAGGCCATGTTGAAGGCCCATACAAGAATACCCACATCGATGTTCCTGGCCTTTATGCAGAAGACTTCTTCTATTTGATTATGCATATGCCAAATCTGGAGGAAGCAAAACTCAGTGTTGAGGAACACGTTGAGAAGCTTTTTGAAGCAGTCACATCTGTCAAACGCCTTTCGTTATCCGTACTACTCAACATTGAAGACGAGGTACTTCTTTCTACTATCCCTTAAAATGCTCAATTGTTTTTTTCTTTTCTTGAGATTCAATTTGTTTTTGTTTGCAGAATCTGTATCATTATGGGATTGTCTTCAATCAGCTTGAACATTTGAAGCTACATATATGCCGAGATAATTGGTCGAAGTTACTTTTACGGATGCTCGAAGATTCTCCTAAACTACGAGTCATCAAACTTCTTGTCGATGTAAGTTTCTTTGGTTACAATCTAAAAGCCTTCTATAGTATTGTCTTACTAATTCTCTTCTTTTTTAATCTCAGGTTGATCCATTCTTTGATGAGGACTATGAACATGTTAGCTGGAAATACAACGATGAGACCTCTGTTCCTAAATGTTTGTTGGATAGTCTTGAAATTTTCGAGTTTGCTGGGTACACGGGAAGACCAGAAGAAAGAGATTTCGTGAGTTATATCTTCAAACATGCTTGCCATCTTAAGTCTTCATCAGTTTCGCGCTTATCCCGTTATGTCCGAGAGTAGAAACTTCGAAAATGATCAAGGAGTTGTCGTATCGATCTCTGCGTTTTAGGCTCTTTTTGTTGTTGTCTAAGAATGAACTTGATACTTAACTGTATTGTGGAACTTGCTTTCACTCGAAACATGTACTTGATATTCATCTCTCTTTGATGATAACATAGATTCCTTAATCAACCTTGAAGTATGTATATGTTTGGTGTTTGGGTGCAGAACAACGAAAAATTGTTTTGGGTTTCAGTAATCAAACGATTTATGAAAGAAAATTTTGGTTTGGATTTGATTAACTACATATTTCTATAAATATAAAGTCTTAAAGATGCTGCAAAGCAAAAGAAAGGAGTAGCAAACTTATCTAGTTGACTTGAAAATGGTCATTCTCCAATGAGGGTAGAGGAACGCAGGTTGTGGTTCGTAAGATATAGCCGCGCGAGTTCGGGTTATCGGGTAGGTTCGAGTTGGGGTTTTCGGGTATTTTGAGGGTTTCAAAAGCTATACCAAAATTAATCGAACAAAAATCCAAAACAGGTTAAATACAAAAACTGGTTAAAATCACGCTTAAAACAGGTTAAAACTCGGTCTATTTTGGGTATACAGTAAAACTTCTATAAATTAATAATGTTGGGACCAAGATATTTTATTAATTTATAGTGATATTAATTTATCTATAAATCTATAATTCTTATTTTATAGTGTAAATTAATAATTATTAATTTATAGTGGTATTTTTAGTTTTCCAATTTTTAGAAAAATAAGAATTGACACAATTTTACAAAAATAAGACTAATCTTTTAAATTTTATAAATTATACAGTAGTTTGAAAGTGAATATTATATTTAGGAAACAGAGAAATTTGACTACAAATACAAATATTATAGATAAATTCACTTACACAAATGATATACATAAATTCAAATGTATTTCTCTATTAATAACCTCAATTGTTATATTTTAACATCCTATATATGAAAAACGAATATGATGCATATTTGTTTTTTTTCAACAACATGATGCATATTTAAAAATTGAAAACATAAAGAATATTTTGTTATTTTTATAACTTGTGATGATATATATATATATATATTACAAGATTACTGTTTAAAAAAAATACTAACATAAAATTATTTATTGAGGTGAACTCTAAGAGAAAATTCATTTTTATAAAACCCTAAAAACATATATGAATATATCTACTTATATGTATTTATAGAGTGATTATAAATTTATCATATTATTGGGACTATATTTTACATGGGGGTGTCAAAATAATTATTATCTTATTATCTTATCGAATTTGGTCAATTTTGACATTGGCCCGACTTGGGACCAACAAAATTTATTAATTTATAGTGTTTACTAATTTATAAAGGTTTTACTGTAGTTCTTTTTTTTTTAAACGGTCATCGGGTCGGATACTCGAACACAAATCTTAACCTCTTTGAATAAAACCGAATCTCAAATTGGATCAAACCGAAACCCGAAAAAATTGGATCAGGTCGGGTCGGTAGTTTTGAGTCGGGTTTTATCCGCAGGGCTACTAAGATATATCAATTCTATAATTGCATTGCATTGGATTTGGATTTGCATTGGATAAAGTAGAAAGACAATTTTCATTTTTATCAATTCTATAATTGCATTGGATTTGGACCATAGAACATCTCCAATGGAGTTTGTAATGAGTTTCTTAACATAAAATTAACATAAAAGATTATAAAAAGATTGAAGAAGTTGAAACATGGTTTGGAAAAAATATCACACAACCCAAATTAATTGCCAAATATTTTTACGTATATAAAAAATGATACCATGCATATAGTAATCTGGACCAACCCAAAATTCAGTTCGAAACCTAAACCGTTTGTGTTTTGGCCGAATCTACATTGACAACTGCCAAATGCCACTTGAAAAATCTCATATACAACCAAAAATTTTAAGTTAGTTATGGTTCATGTTCTTATAGAGAATATGCATGTCATAAAATCTATATATATAAAGTTAGTTTTTTCTCTCTTCTCATGATGCCACCTAAGCATCCACATAAACCACATTTTTTCTACATTAAAATAAATTTAAAACATTCATTTAGTGCATATTTATGCTACTTATTTAATTAATAGAAAATTTATATAAATTAAAATAAATTATGTAAATAAATGAAATGTTAAATAAGAAATACTTTCATTTATTATTAGTTAGTGGTAACAATATAATTCAACTTTAATTTTAAATTGATCATAGTTTATAATTTTAAATGTGTTACTGACTTTAAGAATGTAAGTAAATTTTCAGTTTATGGTAGAACAAAAACAACATTTATGTAATTGTACATATAAAATCTTAAAGGGTAAAACTAAAATTGAAAGTGAAATATTAGTTTATAACATGATGAAAAAGAAAATGATTTTAATCTAAATTTAAATATTGAAAGATAATAATTCAAGAGAAAATAACTATAATATGTTTTGAAAATCAATTAAAATAAATAAAATATCACAATATGAATAAAAAATTAAAAAAATATATATAAACCTCCCGCGCGCAGCGTGGATCAACTGCTAGTTTGATAATAAAGAGCATCTAATATCCGTTAACTCCGTTGTTAACTAATCCGTTATTGGTAAAGTAACATTGTATTGTCGATTGAGAATAATGTTGTTTAAATCATGCATTTTCAAATGTCATATACTAACTAATTTTATTTTTTTGGAAGTTTAAGTTATAATTATCAGTTCATATATCAGACTATGAGACTATATTACAAAAAAAAAAAGGAAAAGAAAAGACCAAATCGATTTATAATAACTCAAAAAATAAAGAGAATTTTTGAGAAATACCCCTTTTGGTGTACCCTTTTTAAAAATACCCCCTTTATCTATCCATTTTCAAAAATACCCCTTTTTAAATATAAAAACTTATAAAGTTTTATACAGTTTATAAGGTACTTCTATATAATAACTACTACTGGGAGATTCGATACAAATATTTTAAAACTTTTTAAATAGTTTTAAATAGTTTTGATAAGTTTTATAAGGTTTTTAAAAGATTTTTAAAAGGGTTTATACGGTTTTTATAAGGTTTTTATAAGGTTTTTATAATTTATTTTTACGCTATTTATGAAAGGTGTATAAAGTTTTATACACATATAAAGGTAATTTGTGTATATATTTATAAGCTTACACACATATTTGGATAAATTTCAACATTTTTAGTGGGTTTTTTGATAAAGTTTGAAAATGGGGTATTTTTAAAAAGAGGTATATGAAAAAGAGTATTTTTGAAATTTCCCCAAAAATAAATCAATACTAGAAAATACAAAAGTTGTTGGGCTTTAGAAAGCTATTAAAAGGCCTATGTGGAAGGCCCATACAAGAATGCATACCCACATCGAAGTTTACATTCACATCGATTGTAGAGTAGAGCTCAGTGACTACGCTTCTGATTTCTCTCCACTCTCCTGAGCGAGAATCCAGCCTCCATTGAAAGAAGCTTCACAGGTTTATTCTAGGGTTTCTTTTCCTAGCTTTTCTCTACTGTTTAGGTTTTGTCTCGTTCCTCTGTTTTATTCTGCTGCTTTCAGACAAATCCTTTTCAGTCCTATTTGTGTTTACCTGTGTTTTTGTGTGTGTGTGTGTTGTGAATGTAGAGGATCTGAAAATTGAAGTCTTTTGTTTTGGGGTTCTAGATATGGATAGAATCAGTGGCTTACCTAATGAACTACTAGTCAAGATACTTTCCTCTCTTCCGACAAAAGAAGTTGTATCAACTAGTGTTTTGTCTAAACGATGGGAGTTTCTTTGGATGTGGGTTCCTAAACTCAAGTTTGGAATGAATCATTACGAAGCAGATCTTCCTATTCGTGATTTTATCACCAAGAACCTGCCTTTACTTAAACCTCACGTTATAGAAAGCTTTCATCTCCAATGTTTTACTAAATCCTTTCAACCTGAGGATATTAACCATTGGGTTGATACTACGATTTCTCGCTGCGTTCGCGAGCTGATTATCGACTCTTATGATTTGTCTTGCGTTGGCAAACCTGTTGCGTTATTACCAAGTAGCTTGTACACTTGCAAATCCCTCGTGACTTTAAATCTTACTGGTGAAACCATTATTGTGGATGTTCCCCGAACGGCTAGTCTTCCTTCTTTGAAAACACTGGAGCTTAATCGTGTGGCATACTCGAATGAAGATTCTCTTCGGCTGCTTCTTTCGTATTGTCCTGTTCTTGAAGAGTTGATTATCGACCGAATTGGAGATGACAATGTGAAAACCTTAGTTGTTATGGTTCCGTCTTTGCTGAGACTAACTTTGCCGATTTATTCATGTTATGGGTATGTTATAGTTACTCCTTCTTTGAAATATCTCAAAGTTCGGAGCCCTTATGGAGAGTACTTCTCCTATTTGGTTATGCATATGCCAAATCTTGAAGAAGCAAAACTCTATGTTGAGCAAAATCTCGAAAAGCTTCTCGAATCAATCACATCTGTCAAACGCCTTTCTCTATCCGTACTAGTCGACATCAAGGTACTTCTTTTCAATATCACTTAAAATTCTAAATTCTTTCTTGAGACTTAATTTGGATTTTGTTTGCAGAGTATGTATCATAATGGGATTGTCTTCAATCAGCTTCAACATCTGAAGCTACATATATACTGCGATAATTGGTCCAAGTTACTTGTACGGATGCTCGAAGATTCTCCTAAACTACGAGTTCTCAAGCTTCTCGTCGATGTAATAAGTTAACACTTTTACAATCTAAAAGCATTGTATAGTATTGTCTTACTGATTCTCTTCTTTTTTCAATAATCTCAGGATGATCCAGACTTTGATGATGACCATGAACATGTTAGCTGGAAATATAATGATGAGACCTCTGTTCCTAAATGTTTGTTGGATAGTCTTGAGATTTTCGAGTTTGCTGGGTACACGGGAAGACCAGAAGAAAGAGATTTCGTGAGTTATATCATGAAACATGCTTGTCATCTTAAGTCTTCATCAATTTCGCGCTTATCACGCTATATCCTAGAGTAGAAACTTCGAAAATGATCAAGGAGTTGTCGTATCGATCTCTGTATTTTAGGCTTTTTGTTGTTGTTGTTGTTCTTGTAGTTGTCCAAGATTGAAGTTGGTATTTAACTTGTAATGTTGAACTTGCTTTCAATCGGAACATGTAACTGATGATCATTTCTCTTTGAAGTGTGTATATGTTTGGTGTTTGGGTTTGTGGGTTTCAATCTCTACTTATGTATGTTTCTTGGCCATGTTGAAATCTCTGGCGCGTTTGTTCCTTTATTGGAATCTAAAGTCTTATGTTCGGAAGTCTCTAAAATAAACAAGTCCATGTTCATTCTAATGACTACATCTTCATAAATATATATACATATAATATGATTGTAAATTTAAATAAATGAATATTATAACAAATATTCTAGTAACATGCCAGAAACAAAATTTAAATTAAATACCAATAATAATTATAAACGGAAACCAATTTAAACTACATAAATTCCAAATAGTATTTAAAAACCAAAAATGGTATTTCTCAAAAACTTTCTTCAAACATCTACCATTATTTTGCTCACTTTATCTTTCAACTCTTCCAAGAACGTTTTAAAAAAAAAATTCTAATTAAGGTGAAAGAACATGAGATAATAATTATTTATTGGATGAAAACTGGTGAAAAGTTACATGAACTGTATCACTATTTTGTTCTTATTACAAAAAAAACTGATAATAGTCGACCTATGTAACCAATAAAAATACTTAGGTAATGGAATGAAAATTTTAGATAGATCTAAAATACTGAATATATTAAAGAGACTTGATATTTTAAATATATATATATATATATATATATATTTTTATTTATAAAAAACACTTATTTTCCCTTTGTTCTATAATAGATGATATTTTTATCAAATGCATTAATAAATCATTTAATTTTTGCTTATTTTAAAATAAAACCATCATTTAATATCTACATAAACACAATTCGACCAATGAAAAATAATCTATAAATTGTCAAAACCAATAAAAACTAATTAATTTTGCCTAGATTTTAGAAAATCGTCTACTTTGAAAAAAATAAGGCCAAAAGATTGTATATTAAAGAACGGAGGGAGTAATATTTTTAATTTTTGTTTTTCTGAATTTATTTGTAGCGCCCGTGTCCTGTTTTGGGGGGTGTCGATCCACACCACTGATGGGTGTCGCTCGACACCAGCATGTTTTGATTTGATCGGTTCGTTTTTAATTGCAAAAATCGTGTGGTTATTGGGTTGGTTAACCCTAGGTCGTGTTTAAAAGAGGGAAGGTCGTGTGCTGTCTCTTCCCAGCCGCTTTTTAACACTTCCAGAGATAAAGGAAAAGGTTCTAGAGCTTCTGAGGGTTTTTGTGAGTCTTTTGGTGGTGTTTGGTGGGTGATCTTGGTGGTTTAAGGCTAGTAGAGGTTAGATCCGTGTTGTGTGGTGTTAGAGGAGGCAGATCCTTCCTTGTTCTTCCCTGTTTTCGTTGCTGTTCTTCTTGTTTAAAGAGGTGAGTGCATGACCAGGCTTATCTAAGCATGTTTGATCATTGTTTAGGGTTTTGATGATTGTTTGATTGATTTCCTTCGCTTGTTTGGCTGTTTATTTGATGATTGATGCCTGTGGAATCCCTTGGAGACTCGCTCATATCATGGTGGTGATTTGGAGAAGAGACCTAGTGAGAAACGCAGTTGGAGCGTCTGCAGAGAGTCGGTGTCGATCGACACCAAGGGTGGGTGTCGCTCGACACCAACGTTTTGTCTCGCGAGGATAACTGCGTCTTACTATTGGAGTGTCGAGACCGGTGTCGACTGCGAGGGTCGACAGCGAGTGTCGATCAACACCAGTGGTGGGTGTCGATCAACACCGATAGTTAGAAGCGATTTTGGTCTATCTTTTATTAGTTGTTTGGTTCTTTTCCTTGGATAATGGTTGGATGTGCTTGTGTGTATAGCCAGTGGTGGTATGATTGCCTCACTAAGTATTTATGAAATACTTATGCATCTCTTTTTTTGATGCAGGTAAAAGCAAAGTGTGACCCGTGGAATCATGGCTAGGAGAGGAGGATGATCTAGGCGCTCATTGGTGTTTAGATTATTGTAGGGTTGTTAGGATATTAGATTGGAATTTAGAAGCATGTTAGGATGATTATGTTTCTGGAATAATGATAGTTGACCTTGTTGGTTTAATGGATTTGTTTGGTTGGATTTTTATTTAATTTTTCCGCAGGTTACGTTGATTGGTTGTGTTAGTGAGATTGTCTGGTTTGCTCTAAATGGGTTAATCTGGTTTGCATGTTTAAAAAAAAAAATGGGATGAGTTCTTTCATTATTAAAGTTAAAAAATCATGTATTGTTCTAAAGAGATAAAAAAACAGAGTGAGGAGAGCTTAATATATATACCATTTTCAATAGACTTACATTTTTTATATAGGCTCGGCTTGGGAGAGGTTGCAAATTACAAGTTATGAAGCTATGATGGTAATGTCGGAGGAACTTATTTTCAGAAATTAAATTAACATAGTTAGATGGTGTTACGTTCTTGCACGAGTAACTGCTTTTTTCACTACATATTTAATTTTAAAAAAGTTAAAATTAGTCGATCGCTTGATTATGCCGTTCACAACATACTAAAGAACAAGATTTAAATTCATATACTTGTAGTTTTTCTTAATAAGATATCACCTTGTTTGTATAGTATATTTTCTTCAAATTATTGATATAGCTAATATTATATTAACCTTACAAACATATTAAACATACATTATATATAAAATGTTGATACTAAATTACATCATTATTGGCTGGTATAAGAAATCATCTTCAAGAAAAGTGCGTATAAGGAAAATAAGGAGTAGAAAGAAAATACACCAACATCCAAATAATATCCCAACAAGAGTATACACCCAAATCACATGACTATTGGATTGGAACACGAAAGGGGTAAGGATAAGAAATCCGACCAAAAACGTAAAATGTCCAGCTGCGTTAACATATATCATGGGTTGCCTAGACAATATGAATAATACTTCAACTAAAGTTGAAGTTAGGCCTAGGATGATGAAGGAAATTGTACCACCTAACATATTCATAGAGAAGCCATATCTAGAGTAAATCAGAAAAATTAGCAG
Organism: Capsella rubella; assembly: GCF_000375325.1. NCBI lineage: Eukaryota > Viridiplantae > Streptophyta > Magnoliopsida > Brassicales > Brassicaceae > Capsella > Capsella rubella. The sequence continues at coordinate 5,499,386 of NW_006238920.1, read as the reverse complement.
TGCATATGCGGTGACGAGTATGATATGTATGATTCTTGAGTAGACTTCTTTCCAAACAAATTTGACATACCTAAAAATTATGATCACTATAATATAAGTAAATTGATGATGAATTTATTATGTATGTGTGAATAAAAAAACCTCACTTGGCGATGAATATGATTCCCCGTTTAAATATGTTTTCGCGTTCTAGAAGAGGATCTTCCATCTACAATTCAGAACTTGTTTTTCTTTATTAGGTTAAGAAATTATGCAAACAAAATACTTCACACACACACACACACACACACACACACACACACACACACACACACACATATATATACATATATATACAATTTAAGAAGAATATATTATCATTTTCAAGATTGTAAATAATAAACACATACGTTCTCAACAAAACAGTATAATTTATAAAGGAGAGATAAGGGAGAGATTACCATCAGTTAAAAATTTACAATGATAATGATGCAAACGATGATGAAGACGATTGATAGAGGAAAATATCAAAGACAATTGGGTCCTTGTGTTAATATTGGTGTCTAACTTTGATATTATATAAAGATGATATGTATCACAAAATTATGTTAATTATATAATGAAGAGAAAAAAATTAAATTATTGATTGAAAGCAATCTCAATATTGGAATAAACAATTCATTGATAGAAAAATATAAAGTAGTAAGGATCTCAAAATTTAATTATGAATATCCAAAAATTTAAAATTTTATATTTCTATTTCCATTAATTATGTATGACATTTTATAATCTATATATATAAAGTTAACTTTTTCTCTCTTCTCCTTAAGCCACATCATCATCCTAATCATCATCTACTTTATTTTATTATTTAGTTTTAAAAATTAATTATATCATTTTATCATTTAATTTGATTTTGACATATGTAAATCATTTTTTCAAAAAGAAATATGAAAGGTCTTTTTTTATGTTATATATTATCAAAATAAAAATATTATTGATTAAAAATAAAAAATAATAGACTGTTTTATAATGAAGATATATATAAATTTAAAATAATATGACACAAAACTTAATTATATTAACACAATCTAAACCTAAATTAAAATGAGATTTAACGGAAATAGAACAAAATGTAAGAAAATTTAAGAATATAAATCTATCTAATAAACATAAATGAGATAGGTTAGTACAAAACATGAATTCTCATTTTTAATACACATAAAAAAAGGTCACACTAAAAATAATATTTCTTTAATAGTTTGCAATATGAATTTAACTAATTTTTTCCAATACAACAAATATGGTAAACTAATAAACAAAACAAAAAATTAACAATATTTCATAAAAATTGAAAATTAAAGCAAAAAACATAATTAAATGAAATGAACTAAATATAAAGTAAATTATACTAATATGTTAAATTTTAAATTTGTTCCATATGAATATACGAAAAATATATAAAACCGAAAATCAGAAACAAATATATTATAGTATAAAAATGATCATAACGAGATATAAATTACGTCAAATCAAAAAAAAAAACGAAAAAACAAAAAATTAAATTATGACAATATACAAGGATAATGTAACCAATAAAAAATACAATAATCCGTTTGAAACCCACAAATCATTTTTAACTTTCAGCCTAATATATTAAAAAGGACCACAATATTAACATCTAGATCTATATTTGGTAGGAATCCTAATAACACATGTTTCTCTATGATTCTCCATTGCACTTCCGTTTACACTCATATATCAATCTATATTATACACGTTTAATTTCTCAACTACTAATGAAGCTAAAACTCAACAGGTTTTCTATACAAACACAATCTAATATTTTTTAAAAATAAAATATGCTATAGAAAAAAAGAAAATAAGAAATAAAATACGAACCAATTACTCAGCAACAACATAATAAAACTACCGCGCGTAGCGCGGACAACCGACTAGTATTATTATATATGTTAGAAGAAAATCTTAAAACAATATAACTCATAAAGACTATACTTTTACCTCAAAATTGTGATATCCTATTGTTTCTCCCATATGTAGAAAACGTGGATACAATAAAGAAATTTGTTTCCAAGAGAATATATGCTAAAAGTACTAATCTACAGCTTGTGGTGTCAGATGGGCCAGCCCGCGTCTATCTAACCTACTCCGCCATAGGATTTTTTTTGGCTCGCTGCGGATGAGCTCGTTTAGGACGACATACAAAATATACATGTCCAGACCATCCCCACAAGACCCGGCTGGTTAACGGGCCGACCCGCGGGATTTGTGTACATTCTTAGTTTTGAGTGTTGATCTACTTTTCGGTTCATTTTTTAAGTCGACTTCATGAAAGAAGAATAGCGAAGAAGAAATAATGTAGTGCAACAAGAGGTTGAGACGAAGATAGTAGATCCAGAAGGATTTTGTGAGAGCATTAGTGGAAGTGAATAACATTTTCAACTAATGTTGGTAATTATCTTCTTAATACGAAATTTTTTTTTTACAATCTTGTATTCCGTCTAGGAACTTATGGAACAGAGATTTATCTGAATTAATGATAAGACATGTAATCTTGATACACAAAAAGACTAATACTGCAACTTTGTGATTTAGAATAAACATATATTGTTCTCAACATGAACCAACCACATATCAATCATACATGAACCTGCAACTTAGAAAAATAATATGGAAAATCAAAATCTAATCCAATCAAAGCTCAAGGATCAATTAAGTTTACCATTACATATGTGTTGATGAATATGGCTTCAGTCTCCATGCCACCAACTAAAATGACCCAGCTTTTTGTTTTAATACATAATTAAACCGGATTAAACCAAACTAAACCAACAAAACCGGACCAAATCAAATTAAACCATCTAAACCGGATTAACCGAAATTAACTAGCCAAGCCATCTGATACCATTTGTAACGCCCCGACCATCACCTCTCCAGTGGGCCGTATGTTCACTCTAGTCCATGAACCCACCTCTATTGATGGACCTCATGATCTTTCCATTTGTTTTGGCCTCAGTTACACAGTTTCGACAACCACTTCCCGGAATGTCACCCATCTTTTGACTACTGTAGCATAAGCACGCTTCACTGTGGAGTTCTATCATGATCTTTGACCAAAAGATAAGTGCATTTTGGTGACATATGTGGCCACATCAATTCATTTAAACCTCTCCGCAAACCAGGGTCTCACACAAACTACACATCCATTCAAGCTAGGATTTAAAATCCACAAAAGAATATGGAAATTTTAGGAGAAACAAATGAGCAACATATATCCACCATCGAGGTATTTTGAGCGATGGCCATGAGAGCCTCCCCTAACATGTTCGTTGGCGAGCTAAGGCGTAGTTTTGAGAATCCAGTCGTCCATTTTGTCTCAGATTAATTATTCACCAGCAAACTAACCATATAAATAATAACAATTGAGCCAAATTACCCCTGGTTCAAGTTGGATTAATACTTACTCATTTGGCCTTACCTGAGGACCATATGTTACCAAAAATGGAACTTTTCTTATTAGGTTCCTTAGTGACTTATGTTTGGCGACCATGAGAATTTTTGTATCATTCAAAGAGTCTCCAAGATGCCTTACCATGCACCATCATCCATAGGATTAGGAGAATCCTCTTTTACTCCTACTTCCCTTTTTTAGGAGCATTCACACTAGGATGTTTAAAACATCATTGACTCTACTTCTTCCAAGGATGCTGCATTTAAAAGACTCTCCAAACATCCCAAAAGAGTTTAAGAAGTTGCACATTCCTCCCCAAACTTTCAAGATACAAGAGAAGAGACTTTTCTTATTTAGGCTGATTTTGTCATCGAAGCTCTAACGACCATATTCTTTATGGTTTGCGTTTTATTTTCTTGTTTTAAAATTACAAACGACTAGAGCCAAAAACAAACTCACTGTGGAATCTCAATGAAGGCTCGAAAAGATGATCTAAGACTCAATACTTACTCAAATTTACTAACTATTATAGTCAATTTAACGTCACACATCCAACTAACGGTCTATTAATCAAGCAACAACATCATAAAGTTCACTTTAACCCATATTAAGTTTCTAAACCATCATAGAACCGTATTCGCTCCGATACCAAATTGAAACAACCCTACCAATTTGTTTTTTTAATCATCATAATTAAGTATCATATACTACTTTATCAAACCAAACAACAAACTATCATTAAACCATCAAATCAATAACCAACAAACCAAATCCTATTTACTAAAAATAAAACCAAAAACCAATTCCAATTATCCAGCATTCCTAAACATGCTTCAAAGTCCAAGTTCCAGTAACGAAATAAAACAACATAAACCACCAAAACATAGATTCTAGATAATCTCCTATTCCTCGCCCTAATTCCACGATCATACCTTATCTTTACCTACACCACCAAAAAAAAGAGATGTGTAAGTATTATCATAAATACTTAGTGACAGTTCTCCCATCTACTAGGCTATACACACAAGCAAGTGAAACATAATGACACACAATCAAAGCCACTCCAAAATTCAAACCAGGAAAAACAAGAAGCTGATAAGCTCCCAGTAGAACCTGGTGTCGATCAACACTATCTCTATAATAGCTTATGAATCGATCTCCTCACACTTAACGTTGTTTCTTTCTACCAAGTACTGATTCCCACGAGAACCCTAACACAAACAAGCACAATACAACAAGGAAAACACTCAACAACCCCATATACAATCCCCAAATCCACCTACACAGTCAAACAATGAATCAAAACACTTTATTTAGCTTAGATAAGCTATGGTCCCACACTCACTTTTGATATGTATTGATTCTAAACGAAGAAAAGAAGGCACATAACACAACAACCTCCACACCAACATTCTCACTCTTGAACAACTACTAATATCCTCCTTTTCTGCTTGCTGACATCTAAAAAAGCTTTTTCTGCCTCCTAAATCACTTAAAGCCTCTCCTTTTCTCTTTTGATCAATCACAAAAGCCAAAACTCCCCTTACAACAAACACCAAACTAAGAAAGAAGGAGGTTGGTCGTGTTTTAAAACGAGTTAGGGTTTTTCCAATCAGCTTTGAGCTAAAATGGTAATTTAATACTAACCCGCACAATTAGAAAATAGTGGTGTTGATTGACGCCTTCTTTTATTGGGTTTCAAGATATTATACTTTATACTTTAAAATTTGTAGTTTTCTTTACTATTAATTATAAAATTGCAACATCTGAATAGGTCATGAGACTTTATCAATGTGTACGGTAACCATTATAAAAGTATTTTAAAGAGGCTAGTCAACTACTAAAACATCTTGTGGCATTAAAATAAATTTTTTAGACTTGCACTCAGCCAACGAGGAGGCCAGGGTCGGATGTTGAGCATAGGCTTTGGTTCACTAGAATTCTTCATGATCATGCCAGCATGTTTATTAGCTAACAATAGTAATTATTTTCCTCATGGTTTTCCATAAATCCTTTTGAAACTATTATCAGCATGACACCTTTGATCAAAGTAGTTTAATATGTCACAATCAAGAATCTGGATTCAATATTTTGAATTTGTGCATGCATTATAAGTATTTAGTCGGACTATAGATGCACTAAATTTCCAAACTAGCAATAAATGTTGATGCGTAAGAATTCTTACAAATACTACAGAGGAAAATGAGATGTTACATACATTTAGCCTGATGCAGTTTATGTAAAAGATTTATGACTTTCTTTTGCTCCCATCTCCTAATCATAGGAAAGATATGTTTTCCCCCTTTTTGTGTGGTGTAAAAGATGTTTGCCAACAATAGAAACAAATGAATGGAGGTTAAAGCTCCTTCATTTAAACGTCAAAAGAAAAATGTGAATGGATTCACAAAAGACAAATATTGAAGAATGATTTTGTGGTAGATATGAAATTAAAGTATAATTCCCTTCACTTTGATATTATTGAAAAAGGTAGACTAAGTAGTAACCTCTCGTTTTATCCTAATGAAAATATTTGCTATTTTACATGAGAGATTTAAAAAAAATATTCTAAAAACAGAACTTTTATAAGAAAAACATAGTTAATTGTTTGCATACTTTGTTGTTTCATAGTTGAGGATTTGGGAGGAAGAAGAAAGAATTTGTATTCTGAAGAAGGTGGAGGTGCCTAGGGAATTCCAATTCTTATCCCTCCTCCTCCTCTTCTTCCTCCTCAGTAGTTGATTATGTTTTAACAAATGTTAGTATACATTCCTTAATTTTTTTTTTTTTTTTTTTTTTTTTTTTTTTTTATGTTCTATATAACTCATCCAATTAATCCAATTTTTTTTTCTTAATATTGGGTTTTATAGGAGGTTTTCATTCCTATAAATAATAAGTTTTGCCAGTTCATCACTCCTTTTCTCTCTCTTGATTTCAAATTCCTAAACAAGAGAGGGAAATCATTATTTACTGTCACCTTGAGGTTGTTATGTTACCTCTTAATTTCAATTGGCTATCTAGTTATCATTTCTTTTTATTTATATTTCAAAAGAACAAAGCTAACGTTACACAACAGAAATAATACTACCTAAATGCTTCTATACTTATTAATCACTTGTCTATCTTTCTTTTTGTTTGTCAAATCTTTACCCCTTCCTACATGGATATATAAAACAAAAACCTTATTCTCCTTTTACATCTACAAGAATCCCTTCATAGAAATCCTACACCTGACCAGACCAGATATAGCTTCTACGGTTCTTAACCAGATGTCGATCCTTGACCTTCCCGATCTTCCCCTCGACTACATTCTTGATCTTCTTCCCCCCGCTGAACTATGTAGCATGGCTAGAGTATGTAGCTCATTGAGAGAGAGATGTGTCAGCAATCATTTTTGGGAGAAACACTTAATGACCAAATGGGGAAATATACTTGGACCTGCTGCTCACAAAGAGTGGCAATGCTATATATCTTCCCCATATTATCTTGATTCTCATCATCAGCAAACAAGACATCCTGGCATGGCCAAAATCATATCTTTGATTCGATCTCTCTCCACCATTTTTCAAGATGATAATCAGAGGGGGATATATGCATCTTCTTTGCTACTTGATTCTACCATGAGCTTTTATCTCTCCCTTGAAACTGGTCGTTTTTGGTTTCCAGCTCAAGTTTACAACCGTGAGGTACACATCAATTTCATAACCATAGTTTCTCCATTTTATACTTTCCGGGTATGATTAAAATATTAAATATTTTTTGGTGTACACGCAGAATGGACATGTAGGATTCATGTTGTCATGTTATGATGCTGAGCTGTGTTATGACACTCACACTAATGCTTTTCAAGCTAGGTATAAAATATCTCATAGCCAAAGAAAATACAATATTTCTTATGCTTCATTATGTTGTAAACTATACTCGATTGTGGATTTTAGGTACCCACCACATGGTAGAAGAGCAATTGCGGTTGAAAAAGATGTGCCATGGGAGAGGATTAGAGCAGCTCCCATTGATGCATCGCCTCATCATCTCCATATATCAGATTCATTAAGAGAGGTTAAACCTGGAGATCACATCGAGATTCAATGGAGAAGAAACAAAGAGTTTCCTTATGGTAAACCATAATTCATAGTTTATTGTTTGGAAATAATATGAATCTAATGCAAGCTTGTGTGATGTTGTTGTGTAGGATGGTGGTATAGTGTTGTTGGCCACTTGGAATCATGCGATGGCAATCTCAACTATTGTCATTGCCATAATAGTGGTGAGTTCTCGTATTCATGTTCTATGATTTAGAAATGGATTCTTGGTTTGGTGTTTAAAATAGGATGTGACATTCAAATATATACTCGTTTCCTCAACTCACAATGGCTATTAAGTTCCCGCAAAGTAAGTTGAATAGAGTGAATATTAAAAAAAATAATGATTCTTTTTCACTCCTAACTTTTTATCCCTTTTGTTTACCCGAGAATCACCGCAAGACGTATAAATCATTTTTTTAAAAAGGTTTTGAAAAAGTTTGTATTGTTCCACTTGCATCATAACACAACATAACCACATAATCTTATAACATTAACCTTTCTCTGTTAATGTTGTGTCCAAAGAATTTATGCATGCATGCACATGTTGTACTAAATGGTTTAGTGTTGATGATGGTAAAACAGATATAATAGTGTTGGAATTTAACCAATACACAATTGGATCAAGGTGGAGAAAAACAATGATCAATAGGATAGATCATAGAGAGAAAGGTAATGAAGAAGACGGGTTCTATGGAGGAATACGAAAGCTAAATCGTAAAGAAGAGATTGAAAGGTGGAAGCGTCTTTGGCCATCCTCCATCTTGGAGTAGAATGTGTAGTATGTTAACGTTAGGACTGTTTTCATTTATATCCAATATATAATTAATTGTTAATTATTTACTGAAAAATATTCAAGATTTACATGAAACTATTGGGTCACTTGAAAATAAGTTAATTCGATTGGAGAATAAACATATGAATATCCTTATTGATATTTTGAAAATAACATTAAATGAGCAAGATACCTTATCGCAAAGGAATTTGGTTTAGGGATGGTTGGGTTTACAATTGTGATTTGAGTTTAAGAACAATGTTTAATAACAATGTTTAATTTGCAATTCAGAATTACCTGAGAATTTCCATAAGTCTAGCGCTTTTCTCTAATTGAATTTACATAAATTTTCTCTTATTTAATTATTTTGCTGCTATTAATTACAATATTTCTCATTTAACTTAATTTGACACCTAATTAGTCTATTTTATAATCATTGAGTCCTTGTGAAACTCGACCTCTAAATACTACCAAAATCTCTTAATTTGAGAGAGTAGCTCAGGACTAATCTGAGCATATCAATAATCTCGGGTAACTACAACCGATATACCATATGCCCAACAAGTTCAACAATCTCAAATGGACCCATATACATCAGACTCAACATAGTACCTGTTAAGATAATGCAGCTTCTCCATCTTGAGATACACTCTATCTCCAACATCAAACTTAAGCCCTTTTCGCCTCTTATCAACCTAACTCTTATGCACATCTTGAGTTTCCTTCATGTCCAAGTTCAAAACCTAAATATTCTCCGAGGTTTCTCAAAAACACCGTATATGCTCATCAGATTTCTCTGTATTTTACCTCTTTTTAGCATGCATTTAGTCCTTCGTTTTCATAGTTTAAAACATGGTCTATAGGTTTTAGAGTCTTTATTTTGTGCTTTGCATCCTTAAGTTGTTTTGCATTCGCATGATTTTATGCATTTGGAGAATTATTAGGTGCTTTAGAATTTTTTTAATGGTAAGGAAGGAGCTGATGTTATTCCTGAGGCTAATACAAGAGGAAATGGAGCATGAAAAAGGAAAATGGAAGCACTCGACTATACCACTCGACCTACTATTCGGTCATGTGCATAACAAGACTATCAAAGATCAACCCGAATGAAGATCTTTCCTTGAGATTTAGCTTCAGAGGGGAGTACTTCATCAAAGTTGTCGGTAATTGATTAAACTTTCCAATGGTGGTGATTTCAAGCCAATTGGAGTTGCGGTTCAAGAGTTATCGATGTTTTACTGGACGTATATACACCTGATCGAGCACCCGGTCGAGTGGAAGGAATGAAGACTTGAGCTCAACCAATGCACACGACCAACCACTCGACCGAGCATTTGATGGAGCTCTCGATCGAGTACTTATGACCAACTTTATATTTTTTCTACTATTGAAGTAGGGCTTCCCTCTCTTCTTATAAATAGCCCATTTTTTTTTCTTTTGTAAAAAAAATATCGCTTTTGTTCTACGGTTTTTCTCTCTTAACCACCAACTTTCCAGAAACTTATAATATTAATATCTTTTGATCTATTTGGAATTTTCACTTGCTTCTTTGTTCAATACTGCTACTTAGATCATGATCTCTATGATTATGCTTGTTTTAATGTTTTCTGGGTTTGCGTTCTTGATCATGTTTTTTGGGTTTGAATAGTTTTACGTTTCTTGATGATGTGATATATTAGGTGAAGAATCGTAGTCTATTAGGAGGCCTAAGTGTAGAATCTCTTAATTTATCTTCTGGATTAGAGTATTATTAGTTCGTTCTTCTCTGATCAATTGGAACTAGGTAAAAGACATTTCATGCCCCAAAGGTGTGATGAATTGTCTGAACCAGCTAGTGCCAGAGATTTACATGCTTAACCCAAGATATTGGTCGTCTAAGGTATTTATTGATAATAGTGAATTTATTCTTAATGCTTGTTTATTGCATGTTTCATCAAAGAGATTTGAGATTAGGATGTGCTTTAGACTTGATAGTTTATGCCAAGAGGTTGGATTGACTAGGTTCATAATTTCACTGTCTAGGGAATAGCTTGATTGAGTTTATTAGGAATTCTAAATAAGATTAAGAGACTCCAGTTAAATCAATTACCCCATCCTTAAGAGTTTTACTCTTTTGATTGTTTGCTAGTTTCATTTCTATTATGCTTAGTTCTTGCATGCTTAGTTTAGCTTTTGTAGTTTCTTTCTGTTTAGTTTCAATTTTTTCACTTGAATTAGTTTAATATTGTGATGTTTGATAGTTTAAAACCTTAATTTTTCTTGGCTTAACTTGTTAGTTTCGGTTGTAATCTTGATTGTCTACATCACACCCATTTGGATTGATAAACCCTTTATACTACAATGCACTAGGGAGATTGAAGTGCAAAGGCTAAAAACCTTAGTATCATCATCTCCCCCGGAACTCTTTCTCTTTCATTTATCTGTTCTAGTTTCTTAAGAGAGAACAAGAATTAGCAGAGACATGATACTCAAAGATGGTATCCTTGGAAGCATTAACCAGCCCCTTATCCTTCTATAGAATCAACTGGAGTTTACTTAGAAGATTTTCATGATTAGCAACCTCCAAACCCAACGGTTCATGAGAATAGCACACAACCGTAACGTACTAAACTTGCCAATCAGAGACTCCATATCCCATTCTTGAGCTGAAGCCGACCGTTTCATGCTCTGAGCGTGTGTCACGAGTTAGCTTTACTAGGATGGTAAGCTATCTCCAGATCATAGTTAGCTACTAACTCTATCCCACGCTCTACCATATATTCAACTTAAGCTGCGTTAATATGTACTTCACGTAGGCTATGATGATTTGTATGCACCTGACCCTTCTCACCAAAAAGATAAGATCTCAAAATATTTAAAGCGAAAACAAATGCAGCCATCTCTAACTCATGAGTAGGATAGTTGTCATCACGCTTCCTTAACTACCTTGAAACATAGGCAACCACCTTACCCTACTGCATCAATAAACACGAGATTGGCTCTCTTCACTCACAAGAGACCACAAAAGGAAAATCATTCCTTGTGAGCTTCTTCATAGCTAGCTCTAACCTGGATAAAACTCATGACCTCGATAGCATTTTTTGTCCTCAGCCATTCTCTGATAGACTAAATCTTCTCTAGATCCACTAAAACCCCATCTGTCAAGATAATCTAACCTATAAATTCGGTATCTTGCTGCCAAAAACTGCACTTGCTCAACTTAGTGAATAGGTTCTACTCCAAAACAACCCACGAGTTCTTTAGCAACCATCATCGGCTGGCTATCCTCCGGCGTTGGTGGCTATGCAAGCATCATCAACTGGCTATCTTTCGGTGTTGGTTGGCTTCGTAAGGATCATGGGCCGATGACTCTCGGACAAATGTTAGTTTTTTCAGTGATTATGGCCAACTCCGGCCTAGCTATTTGTCGTCTGTTTTTCCGGTTTTGTTTTTCTTCTTTCGTTTCTTATTAATTTTGGTGTTCTTTGAATTATATTGCTTTTGAGTCTTTTTTTTAGATCAAGCGGCATAATTATTTGATCCTCCCTTGTTTAAGAAGCTGATTTTGTTCTTATCACTTACTAATTTTATTCTTTTAAGATTGGATTTCAATAGTGAATTGATGTGGCTTTCGATGACTTTGGTTGAACTTTTTAGTAGTTACGGCTGAATTCTCTGCTAAAGCTTTAGATTTGTTAGAATTTTAGTTAATAGGATAGTGGTGGAAGCTTGTCGATTGGATCCTTTTTGGTTGGTGTTTCTTTAGGTCTTTTAACAGTTTTTTCCAGAAATTATGAACTTACAGCTGTTGAAAGTGCAGATGATCTTAGGTCTCTGAATTGGTCAATGTTGTCTTCGGCTTAGATCTATATTTCATTCACTTACTCTAACCACTAAAAGGTGATATACTATGTATAAACTATAATATATACTATTTTAACCATATCATCACCACCCCATACTTCTTTAACACTTACACCACCACTCCCTACCTCCTTACCACCACCACCACCTCCTCCATAAACCGTCATCATCTCTCCGGCCACCGTCACCTCCGGCCACCGCCACGTCCGTCCGCCGACCATCAACCACCGCCACCTCCGGCCGCTAGCCACGACCACCTCTAGTCGCGTCCACTGCCACCTTCGGCCATCGGCCACCGCCTCCGACCACTACCCACCCTTATCACCCTCACAACACCAAAAAAGTAATTTTATCAACCCTTTATCTTAATTTTCTATTTTTTTCAAACAATATGCTATATTCTTTATTTTGAAATTGAAAATGAATATTCACCTAATTCACCTTAATAAAAAGTAAAAACTCCAGCTGATACACAAAGAAAAGAAAAAAAAAAGTAATATCCTGATACAAAAATCAAATAGGAGTGAGGTATGTTCTAATTTGGGGCTTCTTGTAATGGCGACAGTGTACGGCCAACCGTCGCTGCCACATATGCGTAGTCTCTTCTCAAAGCTCAGACCTTTCCTCTCTCACTCGGCCTCGAATGTCACAGCTCCGTTCACTCGCCGGCGGAGTCTCGCGTTTAGCGCTGTTCCGACGACGAAAGCTATCGACGCGGCGTTAATGAAGGAGAAATGGTTGGATTCTCTCTCTCTCACCTCACAAGAAGAAGACATGACTCAAGACAATGCTGAGTCAAGCTGCGTCATTGGGATTGACCCTGACTTGTCTGGTGCGTTGGCTCTTTTGAAATTTGACCACTTGGGTTCTTCTTCTTCTGCTCAGGTCAGTCACTAGAATGAAGAGATTGTTAGCTTTTAGGGTTTTATCTTTTCAGTTGACTAGGGTTACAAAAGTGTATATCTTTACAAGGTTCTGTGAATTATATTGAATAGAATCATTACCAGAGTTGATTGAGTTATTACAGAACAGTTTAATTTGTGGGAAATCTTCTGAACCTTTGATAGACTCAGAGTTTGTTAACTGAAGTTGGTTGTGTTTGTTGACTCTGGAGTAGGTTTTTGATACTCCACACATCCCAGTTTTAGTTGGGAAAAGAGTAAGAAAACGCTTGGATGCAAAGTCAATTGTGCAATTGATTCAGAGTTTAGATGTTCCTTCTGGTAAGCATATATATTTTGAACTTATCACTTTGTTGATTTTGTGCTCTTTGAGTGAGATTTAGAAGAAGTTTTACATCTTTTGTGTTTGGTAATGTAGGAAGCAGAGTATATATAGAACAATCGAATCCGTTTCCCAAAGATGGTAAACAGGTTAATGCTACAACAAACATTTAGTTTTGGTGTGTGTGTTTTTTGGTTAAAACTGAAATGTTTGTGTTTGTGTCTTAGGGTTGGTATAGTGGAGGATTTGGGTATGGGTTATGGATAGGAACACTTGTTGCTTCAGGCTTTTGTGTCATTCCAGTTTCTGCATCTTTATGGAAGAGGCATTTCCAACTTGCTAGTGGGAGTTGCACGAAGGTGGTTTTGATCTTTTACTATCAAAACTTTTGTGAGTTAAAAACAAAACAAATCTCTCAAACGCTGATGAAAGTCTTATATTTTGTTACAGGATGATAGCAGACGAGTTGCAACGGAGTTGTTTCCATCGCTTAGTTCGCAACTTAAGAGGAAAAAGGATCATGGTCGAGCTGAAGCACTGCTCATTGCAGCGTATGGTGAATCCCTTAGAACAGAGAAATTGTTGATCCAGCCACAAGAATTGGTCTCTCAGGTTGATTACTTAGAAAACCAGTTAGTGGAAGTTAAATAATGTTTTAGTTTTCCTTAACTTATTAATTAAACAATTACAATTTGGACTAATTGTATTTTTGCTGGATCAGTTAGTAAAGTTTCTTTAGCATGCTCTTCTTAGCAACTACATTCTTGCCGGTGCTTGGAGATATAAAGGGCCACTACTTCAACAAATTAAGTTCATTCATACAAATCATACAAGGTTTACTAACAACACAAACAAATTTTACAAGAATTGATGACAACACGACCAAAAATATATAATAAAGATTTAACCATTTTGGTCAAAAGGCTAGACAGATGATGCAGACATGTGAGATTTAACAAGTGAAAAGGTAAGTGGCTTCTGCTTCTTGTATTCATTGTATCGCAAAAAGAAGTAACCCAAATATTCAAACTCAATGGGAGACATCCTTGCCTGTTCCACCAAATTTGTACACCACTTACATTAGCTTAATACAATGTTATTAACATTAAGCAATATACTAAGATGGTCAAAAAAGCGCACCTGGATGATCGCCCATATTGCCCAGTACAAATGAGATGCTAATTTATACGCATCTGTCTCTACGAAGACTGATTCTACTTCAGCGATACTGACCTGTTTACACAAGACATGTATATTCTTTAGCTTTGCAATTGGCAACAGATTACTATCTCCATTAAAAACAATTGTATTGATTCAATTCGCCTGATATGTTCTTACCTCATTTGGTTTGTCTGGCTGTAAGTAATGCTTGATGAAATGATACTGCTCTTCTTTACTTGGGTACCTACAAAGAAACCACAACAAGCAGTTATATTTCGATTTCTTGAGGAGATTTTTAGAAATAACAGAAGGAGTCAAGGAAGTTGCACATACAAGGTGTAATCACAGTCGTATCCTGCGTATTCATTGAAGTGATTCCCGATATCGAAGCCTCGATAGTTGTATGATCCATACTCAAAATCAATCAAGTAAAGTTTCTCTAAATATGGATATAAAGAGAATCAAGTTAGAGACTACATAACATCACAACTTAGGATATTAGAAGAAGACAACTAAGCCAATATAAAAGACCATAGTTATCCAACTCTTAAAGTTGGTACCGCGATCTTTGTATACTTCCATCACCATTAAGATCAATCGTTTAACTAAGATGCGATTATGCACATAACCAAGTGACATAATTTTTTAGCGCCTATTTCTGTGTTTTCGGTCGAAAAAGAAGTACAGCGGCGAAGGTATTTTCTCACCTTCTTCCTCATTCAGCATCAGGTTTCCAGATAGTAAATCATTATGAGCAAACACCACAGGTGAGTTAAGTAAGCCTGTGAATTCCTGATCAATCATCAGAATCAAGCAAATACTATCAAACCAAAGCAAGGAATAAAGTGTTAGCATGCACAACCAATCACAAACACAACTGTACAAGTTACAGCACATTACAGAAAGAAGCATTGGTAGATTTTTGAATGAGTTACAGCACAATGACCAAGTCTTCGATATCATTCAAGGATGGCTATATTTTAGACTTCAAAATTGTTATTTGTGCAAAAACGACTACAAAAAATCCAACATGAAAGATTTACTATTCATTTTAATGGTCTGGTGTATTTGCTAAACTATATTCTCACCCAGGAAGAACTTGACAAGTAGAATTTTCAAACAGCAGAATGGAGTATCATAAGACATCAAGAACACATCACATCACAGAGATACAAAAATCTTTACTGAGGAAAAGGAATACCCTTAGCTCAATAATCTCTTTACGCAGTTCTTCAAACGAAATGGTCTCAAAGAGCTTCTGCTTGTCAGGATCCTCAAATCTAAGAGTAGATGCTGCAAGTAAAGGTACAGGGCAGACATGAAAAAACCGCATAATATATAGCCAACGCTTCATCAATGGAAAAAAAATGCAACAGTAACCAGCACAAATTAAACATAAACACCTTTCTCAAAGAACTTCAAGATATCAAACCACAGCTGAGGTTCCTTGGAACCTGGTATTTCCACTTTATGAAACCTCCCAAGCTCTTTGGCAATTTCAGCAGCAACCTTTGGCTGTCTCATGTCTGCCCACAACAAAAGAGAAGTAAGAGTCATTTGAGAAGCTTTTCCACTTTTATACCTGTAACTATGAAGCATAAAAGTGGAAAGTTCACATGTTCTACTCATGTTAATAGAAAACCTTCCCTTCAGTTCAGTTTCATAGTATATAAGTATTCTACAGGCTCCAGATCAAATGCACCACGGATTGCAGGTCAACCATTTGTTTTTATTTTATTAATCACACGACATTTTGCAGGTTATCCACTGAAGAACAAGAAATAATTTATTTTTCTAGAGACAGTCTCCACACATCCTGCTACAAGAATTTTGAATGCCTACCTGATGGCTCTAAGGTTCTTGCATTGATGAATGATTGCACCATGCCATTTCCAAATCCACCAAGCAACTTGGCACCAAATCCGGCAGCTGAGAGATACTTGATAGCCTATTGACGACGAGAGGAGCAGATAACGAAAAAGACAAATGATAAAAAATTCAAATGATGCACAAGAATTACAAGAAACACAAGCACAAAAATCTTTGATATTTCAAGAAAAATCGAGCAAAAAACTCTGCCATGTTCCAATATAAGGCTCATGCTACAAGTTGACATCACTAGAAGAAAAATAATTCAAATAACATAGAAATTCTTGCTAACGCAAACTAAGACATCAAAAACACGGATCAGAACACAAAAGGGAAGGGACTTATGACATAATCTGAACAAGGGAAATTACCAGTATCTCTCTCTCCCGGTTAATAACATACTCTGTATTAGGCCCATATAGTCGCACTGTTACAGATACTTCTCTATCAGTATCTTCCTTCACAGAAACCTTGAGCACTGCCATCATTAAAAAGAAGTCACAAATTTTACAAAACTAAAGCCGAGTTCCATTCCAACACAAATTTCCATGAAACAATTAAAAACCCAACAATGAACATTGACATGTAATCACCGTAAAATCGAAAAGGACATTACATAGATTTGTGATGCCTCCTGATACTCTCTCAACAGAGAAGACTGAATCATCAAGATCTCTCCAATTCTTGAACAGATCTTTACATAACTCTCTGTTAAAGAAAGTAGCCATTAGAACCAAAAAAAAAGAAGCTTTTATCTCTCTTTTTCTACAGAAACAAGACTCATGCCACATTCATATCTGACTAATCCACCATGAAAACGAATCAAAGCAGTCTAATCACTTTTATTCTTTCTTTTTTTTTGTTGCTTTATATGTTATTTTAATCTCGTCACTTTCACTATGTCATCACCAAAGCGCTTTACAACAACCACATCATCTCCATAGAAACAAATCCAAGTGTAAAGAAAATTGCAAATAAAGCCAAATTTCTAATTCTAAATCACAGAGACGTCTTCCTCAAATCCCAATTTGAAGGAAGAAAAAAAAAAACAAAATCAATCTCCGAAGCTAAACAAATCCAAATCAAACAAAACGAAACACGAATAAGAGGAATTGGGGAAAAGAGGAAACGAACATGATACGAGGAATCATGAGAGGGAGAGGTAAAGACGTATCGACGACGGATGAAGAATATGGAATCTGTTCGGCGGCGGCGGCGGCGTCGTCGTTGCCGTTAGCTCCATCGGCGGCGTTGGCTAATGCCCAGATATTATTATTATTCTTCGCAGCTCCCATTTTCTTTGAACTTTTTTTGAAAATTTTCTCTTCTTCTTCTTTCTTCTTCTTCAACAACACAATAAAGATTCTTTTTTTTTTTTTTTTTTTTCAGATCTCAATTAATTTTGATTCTTGTTTTTTCCCCTAATTTGACGCATCTTATTTTATATTTTTATGTCGGTATTATTATATTCATGTTGATAAAAATCTGATAATTAATTAGGGATAAGTCATTTTTAACATGTGCCGTACAAGTTTGTGATTAGGGATGTTTTTCAAACTTTGAATGAATCTTTCTATTTTTTTAAAAATATATAAAATTTATACCAAAACTTTTATGAAAACTAAAAAAATAAGCATGCTTTTCATATGTTAAAATACAATAATTTGGTTTTTGCTACCCTTAATCTTCGGGAGATAATTATTTATAAGGTGTTGGATACTAAGATTATCCTAAAATTTTAAGGGTTCGGTGAATGTATTGTAAATGAGAATGACGAGCCCGAAAAAAATAAATATAAGGCAATATTAATTATTCGACATCATCTTGGTGACAGTCTTAAAGATTAGTAGTACTTGACAATTGAGAATCTTTTGGACCTTTGGAATGAATTGAAAACGAGTATTGATCACCAAAGGAAGGTGCATTACCAAAGAATCTCTGAATCCAAGACTTCAAGTCCGTGGATGAGTATAATTCAGCCATGTTTAAGATAGTTTCTAAGTTGCAATAATACGTTACTTGTGTGGAAGGTTGAAAAGGTCTTATCAAACATATCTTTTTCGGTTATATCCTCACCACACAGTTTCAACTTAGAAACTATCTTAAACATGGCTGAATTATACTCATCCACGGACTTGAAGTTCTGGATTCTGAGATTCCTCCAATCATACATAGCCTTTGGTAATAGCACCGTCTTTTGGTGATCATATCTTGTTTTCAATTCATTCCAAAGGTCCAAAAGATTCTCAACTGTCAAATATTATTCTTTGAGACTCTCAGCAAGATGATGGTGAATAATTAATATTGCCTTATATTTATTCTTTTCGGGCTCGTCATTCTCATTCACAATACATTCACTGAACCCTTGAAATTTTTGGATAATCTTAATATCTAACGCCTATTGTAAATAATTATCTCCCAAAAGATTAAGGGCAGCAAAATCCAAGTTATTGAGTTTCGACGTCTGAAAGACATTTGGTTATTCTTTAGGTTTCATAAAATTCTAATATTCATGCAAAGCAAGTTCATATTCAATTTTAACTATCTTACAAGTTCTAAGCAAGCATCCTAGCATGCGATTTCTCTATGATCAAGATTCAAAACTATCATGCGTATCTAGGTGTTCATATATGCTAATGCATTCATATTAATTAACTATCATGCATTCATATTCATATTCGATTTTTGATTAAGCATATTAAACATATACATATTCAATTTTCATGTTAAACATAAAATTAGAGTTTCATAAAATAGATATGAATTCATATTAATCAAGCAAGCAATGATGCATATGAAAATCAACCAATAATCGATTTCAAGGTTTTAAGGTTTTAGGGTTACAGGGTTTCATATGAAAAATAACAAACAATAAACGATTTCAGGTTTTAAAGTTATAGGGTACCGGGTTTCATATGAAAATAATTAAGCCCTAAACAATTTCAGATTTAAAGGTTTTAGGGTTATTGGGTTTTAGGGTTTTAGGATTTCATATGAAAGTAGTCATTCAAACAATTTCAAGTTTCAAGGTTTCAGGTTTTTATGATTATAATCAAGAAATAATGATTTCAGGGTTTTAGTTTACTTACCTTGATTTCCTGAAAGGGTTGAATGGACTATGAGCAAGAAGACCTTAGAACTGCCGTGAACCTCCGTGAGTTGAGCAGCAAGACGTCAAGCTTTGTTCGTCCGGAACCGTCGGTGGTGGTGATTCATGATCGGTGGTGATTTTAGGTTTAGGGTTGGGGACGTCTTTAGCTTTTAGCTTTTAGGGTTCTTAGAACTATCGTGCTGATAACGTGTTATAAAATAAAGAGAATTCAAGTGTGTCTTTATTCATGAGTAATGAGTCCTGTATATAAAGATGAATACAAAGAGAGAAAAGTAAACCTAATACAATAAGGAAAAGGTTAAACCTCCTATGTATTGGCCGGACCAGGCTTGATCATGGGCCGACTGGACTGAGATTGTTATGACAATCCACCATTTGGTTTATAACAAGGATTAGGGTTTTTCAACTTTGAATGAATCTTTCTACATTTAAAAAAGTATATAAAATTTATACCAAACAAAAATAAACGTTGAAATATGAATATTTTAAAATTTTATGTAGATTTTAGTTGGATTATTCACGTTATAAATTAAATTCGAGTGAAAAGATCAAATCTAAATCTATATTAACCTTTTTGAAGTACATTTGGTGTTATAATCTTTTATTTTGTAATATTTTCATAATAAACTCTTTCCATTTGAATAAATAACAAAACTTTAAGATATAATTTGTAATTAAATCACAATATACACACAAAATTGTTATTTATTACATTTCCTAAAATATCTCTCCAATATCATTATATGATCTTATTTGTTTTAAAATTTATACTAGAGGATAACCCGTGCTTCCGCACGGGTTGAAATACTTTTTGGAACAAATAACTAAAATATTGACTGTATTGTATAAATATTTGGTGTTTAATGGTATTGATTTGTACTATATGATAAACAGAATAAAGTATATTATTCGCACGGATGACGGGTTTTTAAATAATGACTTAAATAAAATCTATTAATCGATTTTTTTATTAATATTTGGTATTGAATAGTATTAGATACACAGAATAGCGTGTTTACTTATATATTTTAATTTTAATTCTATAAAGGCTAAATCGGCATATTGATTTGTATATGTTTACTCGGAAAAGTAAATAACGTGTGTATATTAGGTTTGGTTTTAATATAAGTAATTGTATATAGTTTTAAAGCACCCGTTAGGTTCATATTTGATCATATTCTTTAGTTTTATTTCTTTTAGATAAAATAAAAATATTGAAAATATTTGTTAATCATTTTTACTGTAAATATATAATTAAAATATGATAAATAATTAGTTTTTGCTTGGATCCTAAAATAAATAATTTAACAACTTAGATATAAAATTTGTTAAACCATAACATACATAAAAAGTAAACATTAAATACATTATATAAGAAATATACACACATATATATATATATACCATGTAATTTAGAGGAAAAAACTTTAAAAGGAATATTCACCATTAATTTTATTTTAAAAATCACATATATGACTAAATAACCTTTGAATGCATACCATGTTTTTTTTTAATTGGGGAGGATGTTTTTGATCTTCGTAGTTTTCCAAAGACCTCAAAATCTCAAGTTACTACATCAAAAAGTAGATCACAGTTAGTTGTTTAAAAAAAACTAAACAGAAAAAGTAAAGTATCATAAGTAAACATTGATTAAAAACGATATGAAAACATGTGGTGTGAAGATTTTGTATTAGTTCATGCTTTGTTTTATGAGATATATGTTTTTCTCGCTTTTGGAATGAATGTAAACTAAGGGGGTGAATTCAAAGTAGAATTTTAAGAGATTTGAGTAGAACTTATAAATCCACTGTTATTCAAACATGAATTTTAAAAAGTCTCATGAAATCCACTGTTATTCAACTAATGATTTCAAAATCCACCTTAAAATCCACTGTTATTGAAAACAATTTGTGGATTTGGCTTTTAATGATTTTGAAGGATTTCAGAGGATTTGGGAGGATTTCTTTAGTTAATAATACAGAAATCCAAATCCCATGGTTTTTGGTGAGATTTGAAAGGATTTTACAAAAGTCATATGAACTTCCTTAAAATCATCAAAATCATTTAAAAACTCAATAAGGGGGTGTTATTGGATGGAGAATTTTAAGGGATTTTAATTACCGGTGGATTTTAAAGTTCAATAGCCTTTAAATACAATTAAGGGGGTGTTATTCAACCTTGTATTTTAATTGATTTGGATGTATTTCAAAATCTAGCGTTATTTAACGATGTATTTTAAAAACTACAATAAAATCTGCTGTTATTGGATTTAACATTTGTTGGATGTATTTTAAAGTATTTTAAAACAAGCGTTATTCAATTTTCAATGGATTTTGTTTTCTTTAAGATTTTAATGTATTTTACATCTAAAACACGTACAAACACAATCCTAACATTTTTCAAAGGATTTCATCTCTTTCATATCAAATCCATCTTAATTGTATTTAAAGGCTATTGAACTTTAAAATCCACCCGTAATTAAAATCCCTTAAAATTCTCCATCCAATAACACCCCCTAAGATGGATTTGGTCTGAAAGAGATGAAATACTTTGAAAATTGTTAAGATTGTGTTTGTACGTGTTTTAGATGTAAAATACATTAAAATCTTAAATGAAACAAAATCCATTGAAAATTGAATAACGCTTGTTTTAAAGTACTTTAAAATACATCCAACAAATGTTAAATCCAATAACAACAGATTTTATTGTGGTTTTTAAAATACATCATTAAATAACGCTATATTTTGAAATACATCCAAATCAATTAAAATACAAGGTTGAATAACACCCCCTAAAACTCAAATCTCTTAAAATTTCATTTTGAATACACCCCTCTAAGAAAACATGGAATGATTTATATAGGCTGTAAGAATAGGGGTAGTTAATATTTTAAAATATTTGGTTTGAGATTTAATCTTGAAGAGGGGTAGGAATGATTTATATAGGCTGTAAGAATCAGTTGACCGGTGTACCAGAATTTTATGTCTATGGTGTTGACTATATGACGTTGTATAGTTGATGCATGTGGCCATGCAATGCATTTAGTTCGTGTAGCTGAGTGTACAATATGATACTTGGCATGTGTGACCATGCATTTTTCTATAGTTGGTGTAGCCAGCCATTTTTTTCCTATAATTTTATATAATCGCAATCACTTAATTATCTCGATTTTATTGTTAAATATTACATATTATATCTAAATATTCCATTTTTTGGAAGATTTTAAAATAACAGACTATGTTTATATTTAATAGGCGAAGCAAGTTACCATAAATTAGTAAATTGTTATAAATTCAGACTAGGATCTGACCCGCGCTACAGCGTGGGAGAATAATTTGAAGAAATTTAATTTTGTAAATTTTTAAAAATATATATATTTTGGTTTATATCACAGATTATTGAATCTTGGTGTTTGTAAATATAGATTAAGGTCCAGAAACATTTGTAGGAAAGAAAATGTTAGTTTCATAAGCTAATTAAATTTTTATGTACATAAGTTATAAACAACTTGAGTCTACACATATATATACAGATATACTTAGCCGGAAGCCCATTACAGACTTTAACTAATTGAGCCGAAGTGACCCATTTTGAGATTCTAAGCGACATTTGTAAAGCGCGGAGGATAACAAACAATTCCGTAAATAATCAACGTTTTGGGATTTTGATTCTGGGTAATCTCCACATTCTATAATGCAAACTTGGCGATTGAAGATACATGCCCACCGAATCGTCCACAAACTATTGTTCCATCCTATTCTTAATAGAAGGAGCATCAATGTCGAAGAGTTTCGTGGCAGAAAAGTTCATCGGTAATCTAATGTTATGATTGTGTGACTGTTGAAGGTTTTTTTTTTTTTTCAGCAAAATCAAATTTTCATTAATTTCAAAGAGTTATTACAAAGACATTATACAAAGTTAGTGTAACACAATTATTACATACATATATATGTATCATACACTAAGAAAAATACAGCAGAAGGGAGATTGACGATGCTTTCTGAAGAGTAGTCTTACTCGCTAACCGATGGCAAACTCGGTTATTGTCCAACTTCATATTTGTTTTTTCTTTCTTACGATTTGCATGCAGCAACTTGTGGCTGAACTTTCTTTTTGCTAACCGTAGCGATAAACCCGATGTGTCCAAACATAACTCTGGAATGTAGACATAGTGGAACCAAAACTTCCGCACCAAAGTCTTTTTAAAATATTTTGACTCTGTAATTTTCTTAAATATAATCACAAGTAATTTTTTGCCAGATTTCAACAAATCTCTTGAACTTTCCAGGGAAGACCATAGACCTTTAAGCAGTAACATGTACATTGAAAAAACAAGTTGTGATGTGTTTGGTCCCACAACACACTCACCATCATCATCACCAACAAACCACGGCAGAAAGTATTTGGGATTCTCATTTCTTAGTGCTTCCCACCATTGTTTCTTATAAACCATCCACGATGAGACATGCCGAAGACCACAAAATAATTGGCCAAGTGATGATAAACAATTATCACACTCAAAGTATAAGTTTCCAAACCCAGATATAAATAAGTTGAAGCAGGTATAATGGATTAAAAGCATCTTGAATTCAGAACCATACTCGATATGATTTCTAAGAGTTTCAAATAAAGTGTTTACTCCATAGATTTCTGGATCAAAAACCCAAATGATACCTCCATACCATCGTGTAGGAGGACATTTACCGGTTAAAAACCAGAAATTCCACCGGCAAGCACCGGAAAAAACCTTCTGAACCAAAGGACGTAATGATTCTTTCGAATCCAAATCGAATCGACGCAAATTTGAGTAGGGCTCCAGTTGTGACACAAATGAACCGGCACTACTGTTATTTGGAACGCTATCCCTTTCAGATATTGTGTTGTTAACAAAAGCGTGAAAAGAATTGAAGTAATCCGAATTATACCGTACATCACCATCATCAAAAGTTGGCAAGAGAATATGATTTGTGATCCTGAACTTACCATAAATTACCTAAATCTGTGAAAAACAGATGTTAAACAACCAGATGAAGAAGACAGAACCGACCGACGCCGGAGAAGCCAGCGCCGGCCGGGAACAATGGTTGAAAGGAGAGTTTTTGGCCGGCGAAGAAGTCGCCCAAAACGAGAGAAAAACGGTTACCTAAAAAAGTGTTTCACTGAATGATATGATATTAGCTTTGACTGTTGAAGGTTTTGGTAGTTCTGGCTACGTTAAACATTGCAAACATAATTTAATTATACCCATTTCCATAATTTTTGATATCGTATTAAATTGTAATTTGTAAATTTGAAAATTATATTGAATTTGTATCAATGTTTAAGAATCAAATCGCTGAAGTTTCGGGTATGTAACCATACTAGGATTTATCCCGTGGTACACCACGGATCCATAATTTAATATATTTGTTTGATTGATCATTTTCGAAACTGGTTTATATAGTCTAATTTTATACGTGTTTATATCATTTTAATTTTATATAATTTTATGAATTTGTATAATAAGTAGACTCATAGATATATGTGGTCAATCCGCGATACACTTTCCAACAATAATTCAAGAACACCAATGATCCCCTAGATCATCCTCCTCTCCTTGCCATGATTCCACGTCACACTTTACCTGCACCACAAATATAATGAGATGCATAAGTATTTCATAAATACTTAGTGAGGGAGATCCTCCCATCTACGAGCTAGACACACAAGCAATGAGATAACACCCACATATATAACATAAACAAACTATCCAGCAAGCTAAACATCCAATAACACTTCCAATTCACCTACAAATCATCACAAACAAGTCACTCAATCCCAATCGCTTAGATAAGCTCATGGTGATTTGAACAACAAATATAACCAGGAAAGACTCTTCTCTACAAAAATGCCCTACAACAATCCACACAAACCAAAATCTCAATGAACCAAAAATGGACAGAAGTAGCAGAAAAACTACAGCCGCAGAAACGAAGCCCTAAATCAAAAACCAACCGTTAACTTCTTAATCCCTTCGGTGGAAAGCAAACACCAGACGTCCCGAAGCTTCCCAAAAAATTTGGTGTCGATCAAAGAAACTATGAAACCAAGATTGCACTTACAAACTTCGCTGATCCCAGTTCGCAACAGAGAAGAAGTGTCTCACCAAACTGCATATAACTTACTGTGTTTTAATCCGAATTCACTTCTGTAAAAAGGAGAATCAACGTACCAAAATTCGTTACCTTTCGATAAGATTTGATACGTCGAAACACTGTTCTACCAAAACGTGACGAGTATGCTTCTTTTGCCTTATACACCAAAGCAAGGCTAACCCTCTCTTTCTCACAAGTGAACTTCTCTTTCTCATTTTCTCAAACTCAAAACTCAGAAACAACAGCGACAAAACAAAAGAGAGAAGAAGTGTTCTTTATAAAACTAGGGTTTTTGGTTTAATTCAGATTAAACCAGGATTTACCTAAACCGACATTAATTAAACCTCATTTGATTCAATTAACAAATCGACCAATTTAGGAAATCAACCGAAATTAAACCGACTCCACCCTTTTCTCTTATACACACTCAAGTCTCCTATTAATTTCCAGAACACGGGCGTTACAATTTTGTTGACGTCAAAAAAAAAATGCTATTTTGTTTAGTCCAATTAGTAAACTATCCAATTAGTTCTAATCGGGTTATTTCGTTTTAATTTTCCCAAATGACCCGACCTATGTTTTTTGTACTCCTATTTTACTAATATAGGGATATATTCCGCTGATTTTGCCTACCATAAATTAATGATTTTGATTTAAACGGTTTAGATTTTAAATGATTAAAGAAATAGATATTTATGATAAACATGTTTATTATGGATAAAGTAAATGAACGATTAAGATTTAATCTACAAATTAATAAACGCTTGAGATTAACTCTTTTAACCCGATTAAAATATCCAAATCTTAATTAGATCCGCGAGTAAACCCGATTAAGCATGTATTTTATTTCAATTAAAACCATTGGTGTAAATCTAATGGGTACTTCAGCTTTAAATAATAGTATAGATTATTACATAACACATATGAATAATAAAATTACAATTTTTTCCGTATATGTTGCAATTTGAATTTTTTAAACGGATGTATAGTACTTAATCGATAAAGGGAAAAATGTATGTATAACATCCCACATCGGGTAACAAAATTTAGACAATGGTTTAGAACCATTATGTATAGGACTAATATGTTTCTAAATACAAATGAGCAGGAAGCTTGATATCTCAAGCATCCAAATTAAAAGTTATATTCACTTTAATCTGATTCTCTATTTGAGAAAATTAAAAAATTTCAAAATTTTAAACTTTTATAAAGTTTCGAAATATTATAAAAAGTTAAAAATAATATATGTATTGACAGTTTTAAAAGGTTCAAATATTAAAAATATTTAAGCTTTATAGAATATTTAATATATTATAAATCTTTATATATTCTATAAAAAGTTAAAGTATTATTAATATTTTAAACTCTGAAAATGTTTAAAATATTAGTATATTTTACATTTTACATAAATTTGATTGAACGGGTTTGAGTTTACATAAATATGCTTATATTTTTCTTACTTGTTGTCTACACACAAAATATTTAAGTCCAAAATAAAATGAGTTAAATGAAAGATATTACGCTATCATCATTTCATTATTTAAAATATTAAACGTATTTATTTAAGTTGATTAAGTTACGATTATATATAATTAACAAATAGTCATGTAGTATTCAACGGGCTAAATCATAGAATTAACAATCACAATTGTAAATCTTAAATACTATACAAGATTAATAGACAAATACAACTTAAATTTTGAAAAATTAGTTACCAAAAATTGTTCCACGAGTTAAGTAGTAAAATTAACAATCAAAATACAGTTACAAAATCTTAAACACTAAACAAGAAAAAACAAAATTAACTGATATAATTTAAAAATAAAAATTTTAGTCAAAAAAATTGTAACCTAGTAATTCTTGACAAAGGATGCAAAAGGTATTAAGGTTTTCATTCCTCTTCCCCACTCGATCCCATGTTGATAATAATAATATGTTGTACATAGAGCAAGATGATAAATGAGTATTTTTGGTGTGGCTTGTGTATAACCCAAATGATGCACTTAGAGCCCATTCAGTCTGGTCATGGACCTCATGGTTAAAACATGTTCTCCATTTCCACACATTAACATGTCTTCAGGTTTCAACATATTGACATTGTACCGTCCTCCATATTGGTTAAGAAAAAAGGAATTTTATAAAATCTATCTTACCAACCGGTGCAAGTGTATAACGATCGTACAGACTGGTTACATGAGTGTTCCAGTCGTCTTGATCTTTATTATCTCTTTCATTTGATGTGTTTTAGACCATTTCTTCTCCGAAATACGGTTTTTTCACCAAACAAGTCTAACAAACTGAAAATACTCAAAAAGATAAAAAAAACGGACAAGTTCTCGACAAAAAGACTCAAGACTCAAATATAAATATACTCTAAAAGCCGTTTAAAAGAATATGACTTAAGAGCTTCTCCACTAGTGTTGCTTGTTGGGGTACTAATGTTTTTTGTGGGCCTAACTTTAATGAAGAAACATTAAAGAGGGCCCAAATACAGAAGAATCAATTCTGCTTATGGTAACCGAAGAAACGCATAAGGACCATTACGTGGTACGATTCGATTTGCTGATGAGAAAATAGAACATTTTTTCCCCAATTTTTTCTTCTTCCCCCGACAAAAATATTTCTTCTCTCTCTCGACCTGGTGCGGGGAAATCAGAGGCGATTCGCTTCAACTCCAGCAAAATCAAATGATTGACATTCATCGTTTGATTATTCGTTGTAAAACATGAGAGTTCTTCGTCTCTGAGATCGAGATGAGTTAAAATCAGTTTGAAATCGAAAATCTGATCGATGTGACGATTCAGTTCTGACGGCGTGTGAAAACGATTTTGCAAGGTTCCTCTAATGGAATTAAGGGAACAACGAGGTAAACCGGTGAGCGAATCCGACAGACAAGGTTAGTCTTCTCATCTCCAAAGTTCTGCATGTCCTTGTAATTCATCACCTGAGGCTATGAAATGTTAGGGTTTTTAGTCAGATTGTGAATGTACTCAATCTGTATGAGTGATAGGGTTAACAATCTGAGTATATTGGGATCTAGGGTTTAGGCTTAATCTCAGAGGCTAGGTTAAGAACCAAAGATTACCAATTTCATATATGAGTTTTTCAATTAAGTAATGTGTTGTGCCCGTTTGTTTTGTAGAGATGGAAGTTTCGTGGTCAACAAATTTCAGAGGAGGAACTAAGGAGTAAACACGAAGTGACTGGTTCTCAACTGACTGGTTCTGCTAAAGGTGATGTCTTTATTCTCTTTGTGTAATTATGGTTAGTGAAATAGGTTTATGAAACTTCTGTAATAGCTTACTTAAATTGTGTTGTGGAGTTTGAGCCAGTTGAGATAAGAATTTTGTGTTGGTTTCAGCTTCATCATCATCATCCTCATCAGTTTAAATACAAAGTTAGTGAAATGAAATGTGTGATTGAAACCTACATTGGTCTTGTAATTGAACTGTTGTAGTTACATTGAAAAGCAGTTATCATTTGAGTATGCTTTTACATTCATTTTATGAACTAATTGGAACCCTTTTCTTTCAAAGTATTTGTATTGACTGGTTTATCTTCTTCTGTGCGGGGTATTCATCAACTGGTGGTGAAGGTGGAGCTTGTGGACAAGGAGGTCCTTTGGGTGAAGAGAGGTTGACGTGGAAACAGCCTTGACTGGTTCTTACTCCAACAGGTATGCATTTATTTTAATTGAACTGGTTGGTTAGGATAATGTAGTTGTCTGTTGGTTAAAACTTTATGGAGTTTGGAAAAGTGATTTCTTGAGTAGGTAGTCTGAAAGTGAAAGGAAAATTTGATGCAACTGGAAAAGTGATTGGTTGTTAAAAAAAAGAAAAATTTATTCTCTATATTATTGCTTTTGAAAATAGTGTTGGCTTTAATAAAAAGGGTATATATGCTTGATGGTTGCAAATCACACTGTTTGTACTGTCTACTCTCTGAAAAGTGTATAGATGCTTGATGTTTGCAAATCACACTAGTTTATCTTTTATGTTATAGTCATTACAAACGTTTGTTAAGCTTTGTTTATATTGTGTCTAAGTTAACTAGAAAGAGCTTATTGTGTTGTCTAATCAAGAGAGATACACGATTATACTGTATCTTTCTATGTATAAACAAAGATTTAGGTCTTTATAAACCAAAGTAATACACTCATTGAAACCCTTGCAGATTATCTTTGGCTCAATATTAACTCTTCTCATTTTATCTTTCTCTAAAACACCAGTAATGAGTTCAAGAAACCCTTTCAGTTTTGCTCCTCCTAATTTTATGGACATGTTCAATTCTCAACAACATTCTAACACTTCTAAAAATCATCTTCTTTCAAATTCCACACAAACCTCTCAGCCTAACCATTTTAACACCTCTCAGCCTAACCAGTGAAAGATATTCCTTAGGTTCAACGGACGGTAAAGCCACAAAGAGCAAGGATGGTTGAGCGAATGGTCGCACAAGAGCTGTAGAAGACTCTTGATTTACCGAACTTGAATCCCTTAGATATGACACACTAAGACAAATTTAAAGGGGACAATGAGAATCACTCTCGACAAGACGCCCTGGATATGACACACAGAGACGGATCATGCATTGATCAATGGATATTACACACCATTAACCAAACCAATGGATATTACACACCATTGGCGAAAAATGATAAACACTCTCAAAGGTTTCAAAAATATCAAAAAAGATTATCTTATTATTCATGAGATAACCTCATTATATAGAGGAGAAATACATCAAAAACGTCTATAATATTAGCTCAACATGCAGAGCATCTAGGAAGATGAAATTTAAACTCTAAAGTGCATGTAAGAGAGATAAATCGAAAGAATTAAATGCTATTTTGCTATGGACGAAAATTACTCTTTCTTCATTCTTTTTGGGCTCAATCCATCTAGTTGGGCTTCTCTCATAGACCAAGATTGTAGAACAACTTTGGTTTGTAGCTTAATTCATTCTGGCCCGTTTGGAATTCTTCGTGGAATGGACTCATATCTTAATCGGATAAACTGGGGAACACCTGATTTGTAAAGTCAATAACTCATTCGTCTCAATAACTCATTCAACTCTGTAGTTGAGCTGAGCATCTTCTCCAAGTCGTTTCGTGCATAAATTCCACGTGGTTAAGATGATACACATAGAACAATGACGACATCTCTTGAAACTTCCCATAATTATATCACTTCTCAGACTGTCCAGTTTAGCTCCCCTTTCTCTTCTCAGCCTCTCCACTTTTTCAGCCCATCTGTCCCTGAAGAGTGTATTCAGCTTAATGGATATGAGAATGAAGCAGAGAGAGGTAAAGGAAGTAGGATCATGTGAACTAACCAGGAGGATGTGAAGCTCATAAGTGTCTAGTTAAATAGTAGCAAGGACCTTGTTGTGGGTAATGAACATAGGGTTGATTGCTTCTAGAAGCGGATTGCAGCCTATTTCCAAGCAAGTGAGGGAGCATCCACTAGAGGGCCTATGCAATTTAAGGCTAGGTGGAGCAAGATAAACAAAGACGTTAACAAGTGGGTTGGATGTTACACACAAGCGACTACAAGAAAAAAGAGCGGAGAATCTGAAGATGATGTCTTGTCTTTGGCACACCAACTTTACAAGAATGACATGAAGAAAGCATTTAATCTAGGGCATTGTTGGAGGGAACTCAAGCATGATCAGAAATAGAACACGCCAGACTGTAGCTCTAAAAGGAGTAAGCTTGATGCAAAAGGAGCTTAGTCATCTAGTTCAACCAATGATGGAGTTGAGATGAGGCCTCTGGGTGTTAAAGCTTCCAAGAAGAAAGGGAAGACACCTGCAATAAGTAATGATGTTGAGGATAGTGGAAAGGTTTAGCTTGATAAGATAATAGCCACGAAGGATAAGGGACAAGTGGCTGAAGAAAGGCAAGGCAAAAGGAAAGTGCTACAAAGTCTCCTTAACAAGGATGACCTAACTGCAGCTCAGGTCATACACAGAGATAAGCTAACTGACCAAATGTTGAGTGACACTTAGGGTTATCATTCTGTTCTTTCATATATGTTATATCGTGAAATATGACACTTAGGTTATATTCTCTTTTTTCATAGAAGCTCATTATGTTATATCCTGAAATGTGACTTCTAAACTTGTGTTGCATATTTTGTGCTAATAATGTTATAGCCTAATATGTGATTAATGTAATTGTGTTGAGGATGGTTTTGTGCTTTTTTCTCATTACTCTGAGTTTTGGTTTGTTTTGTTTCAGGTTTTGTCTTGGAGTAACACTTGTGAATCTGGATTGTCATGGATTGGTGTAAAGTTGTTTTGGTGTCTTCTGAAACTGTGGATTGTCATGGACTGGTGTGATGTGAAGGTGTTTTGGTGTCTTGTGTAACGCCCCGACCGCCATCTCTCCAGTTGGCCCCATGTTCACCACCGGCCCATGAGCCCACCTTTCTTAATGGGCCTCACGTCCTCTCAATATGCCCATGAACCCATTAATAGCTAACGGACGGTTTGCTACGTCCAGGAGGCGTAAATACTTGTTTACCAACCCTACAAATCACCACATGATCTTTCCCTGTGTTTTGGTCTCACTCACACAGTTCCAACAACCCCTTCCCGAAAGGTCACCCATCCTTTGATTACTCCAGCATAAGCACGCTTAACTGTGGAGTTTTCTCAGCACGCTTAACTATGGAGTTTTCTCAGGACCTTTGAACAAAAAGATAAGTGCACTTTGTGACATAGGTGGCCAAATCTATTCATTTAAGCCGCTCCGCAAACCGGGGTCTCACATATTGTGAAGCTACTTTGGTGTCGTGTGTAGTAGTGGATTGTCTTGTGAAGCTATTTTTGTGTCTTGTGAAGCTGTTTTGGTAACCCGTGGAGTGGATACAAGTAAGCCATGAAGTGCTTTGTCTATTTTTGTGTCAAGTTGTAGGTCAGTTTGTTCTATATATCAAGTCATCAAGTCATTTTTGAGACTGTTTATGCACTTTTGATATGATCATGGATAGCACTAAGGAATTGGAGCATGAACCAGAGCTGGAACTTGAAGAAGGTAGGCTCGTAGCTGAGGAGAAGCAGCTTACAGAGGAGGATATGCACTTAAGAAGCGACGACCAAGAAGAGGAAGAGGTTCAATCTATGTTTTAAATTTCAAGTTTTTAATTTATTGCTTTGTATTTTCGATCTCTTCTTTATAAACCCCCTTTGTAATCTCTTTGAGAACTCAACCTTTCTTTTTATCAAAACCTTTTATTTCTCTAAGGAGATCTTTTCGTTGGTGTGTATATCCATCGATCCTCTTGTTGGTGTGTATATCCAGCAAAACCTTTAGCTTCTTTGGTGCGTATATCCAAAGGATCTAAGCTCGGTATCATGAAGCTATTCCGCAAGCTTCTTGTGATATCCATCGACCATTTAACTTCTATTCCGCACCACGGCTCTCTAGCCAAATCTATCCTTCCTCAACTTAAGAGTGCCGAATGCTAGGGAGATTCTTATCAAGTGGTATCAGAGCAGGCTCTGAAGTTGAGTACTCTATCATAAAATTCCACCATTCCATGGGAAAAATGATCCAGATGCATATTTAGAATGGGAGAAGAAGATAGAGTTCGTTTTCAATGTTCAATACTACACGGAGATCAATAGAGTGAGAGTTGCTGCTACTGAATTTTATGACTACGCTCTTAGCTGGTGGGATCAACTAGTGACTTCAAGAAGGCGCAATGGAGAATATCCAGTGGAGTCTTGGTCAGAAATGAAAGCTCTCATGAGGAAACGTTTTGTTCCTAGTTATTACCACCGTGAGCTGCACCTTAAGCTAAGGAGACTCACACAAGAAAGTCGATCTGCTGAGGAATATTACAAGGAGATGGAGACCTTAATGTTGCGGGCTGATATTTCAGAAGATAGAGAAGCGACAATTTCAAGGTTTCTTAGGGGTTTGAATAGAGAAATTCAAGACAGATTGGAGACGCAACATTATGTGGAGCTAGAGGAGATGTTGCATAAAGCTATTCTATTTGAGCAGCAAGTTACGAGAAAAAGTTCTTAACGTTCTAGCTACGGTCAAGGATTTCCTACTAGTAAGCCAAGTTACCCCGATGAGGAGAGGCCAAGCTACTCAAAAGAAATCAAGTCATCAACCAGCCCAAAAGTAGAAGCCAAACCTTATGCAACAACTCAAGATTACAAAGGTAAAGCAGTGGCTTCCACTTCTAGAACTCGTGATGTGAGGTGTTATAAAAGTCAAGGAAAGGGACATTATGCGAATGAATGCCCCAACAAGAGAATCATGATTCTTTTAGAGAATGGAGATATAGAATCCGAGGAAGAGAATCTAGATTCACCTTTGGAAGAGAATGTAGAGCTGCTGCCTAAAGGAGATTTATTGGTCGTTAGAAGATTTTTGAGCATCCAATCTAAGACCGAGGAGCAAGACCAAAGAGAAAATTTGTTTCACACGCGTTGTCACGTTCAAGGGAAAATTTGTAGCCTCATCATTGATGGAGGAAGTTGTACCAATGTGAAGAGTGATACTATGGTCAAGAATCTGGGATTGAGTGTAAAGAAGCCTCCAAGGCCGTATAAACTTCAATGGCTTAATGATAGTGGAGAAATGAAGGTTAAAAATCAAGTGGTTGTCCCCATTGTCATCGGCAAATATGAGGATGAGATTTTGTGTGATGTGTTACCAATGGAAGTTGGGCATATTGTTCTCGGGAGACCATGGCAATCTGATCGAAGGGTGATGCATAATGGTTACAACAATCGCTATTCCTTTGAGCACAAAGGCAGAAAAACTTTTTAGGACCCGATGACTCCACATGAGGTTTATCTCGACCAAATGCATCTAAAACAAAAAGAAGAACGAACTACCAAGCAACCAAGTTTCTTTGCAAAGGCTAGTGAGGTTAAGCAAGCTTTGAGTTCTGATCAACCAATGCTTTTATTTATATTTAAAGAAGCTCTTACGAATTTAGCTAACCTTGCACCGGTGCTGCCAAGTGAGATGACTAACCTTTTGCAGGAATTTGAGGATGTATTTCCAGAGGATAATCCGAAAGGTCTACCACCCAACCGTGGAATTGAGCACCAAATCGATTTTGTACCCGGAGCTTCACTTTCAAACCGACCAGCCTATAGAACCAATCCGATGGAGACAAAAGAGCTACAAAGACAAGTGGACGAGCTCATGGAGAAAGGACACATTAGAGAGAGCATGAGTCCCTGTGTTGTTTTGGTCTTGCTTGTGCCTAAGAAAGATGGTAGTTGGCGCATGTGTGTTGATTGCCGAGCCATCAAAAACATAACAGTGAAGTGTCGACACCCTATCCCTAGATTAGATGATATGCTTGATGAATTGCATGGTTCTAACATATTTTCTAAAATTGATCTTAAAAGTGGATATCATCCAATTAGGATGAAAGAAGGGGATGAATGGAAAACTGCATTTAAACTAAGCATGGGTTATAAGAGTGGTTAGTTATGCCTTTTGGGTTGACAAATGCACCTAGTACATTTATGAGGTTAATGAATCATATTCTAAGAGCTTATATTGGAATATTTGTTGTAGTTTACTTTGATGACATCTTAGTCTACATCAAAAGCTTAATTGAGCATATAGAACATTTAGAATCTGTTTTGAATGTCCTTAGAAAGGAAAATCTCTATGCCAACCTAAAGAAGTGCACATTTTGCACCGATAATCTTGTGTTTCTAGGCTTTGTTGTGAGTGCAGATGGAATTAAGGTTGACAAGGAGAAAGCTAAGGCGATTAAGGTTGAAATTGAGTGTGATGCCTCAGGTATAGGTATTGGAGCTGTTCTAATGCAAGATAAAAAGCCTATTGTCTATTTCAGCGAGAAACTTGGAGGAGCGACACTGAATTATCCAGCGTATGACAAGGAGCTGTACGCCTTGGTCCGAGCTCTCCAAACATGTTAACACTACTTGTGGCCTAAAGAATTCGTCATTCATACTGATCATGAGTCGCTTAGGCACTTGAAAGGCCAACAAAAACTTAACAAAAGACACGCTAGGTGGGTTGAGTTCATTGAGACATTTCCATATGTCATCAAATACAAAAAAAGATGAAACTGATTTGAGGTCAAATCCTTTTCAAGAGGGAGGGGGTGATATGATCATGGATAGCACTAAGGAGTTGGAGCATGAACCGGAGATGGAACTTGAAGAAGCTAAGCTCGTAGCTGAGGAGAAGCAGCTCGGAGAGGAGGATAAGCATGTAGCCGAGGATGCTCTTGTGACACAAGTGGTCCAGTGACTCGTTCAAGAACTAAACTGTTTAAGGAAGCTGTTGGAGGATTACTTAATCAGATCTGGAGCCAACACGATCAAGACATCAAGTATGAAGGAAAAGCTTGTCAAACCACTTTGGTTTTGATCCAAGCTAAGTAATTCAACAATGGGAAAAGTGTCATGGTTGTACTCTTTTTCCCTTGTCAAGTTTTGTCCCACTGGGTTTTCTTGACAAGGTTTTTAATAAGGCAGATGTTTCAGTTCACCATTGCCCATTTGTTGAATCAAAAGCCCAATGCTTTTTATGCACTTAAGGAGCCACGTCCAAGAAGAGGAAGAGGGTCAATCTATCTTTTAAATTTCAAATTTTTAATTTATTACTTTGTATTTTTGAGATCAGCCTTGTAACTTGTTCCAAGGCTTGTTCTTTCTCTTTTTTATAAACCTCCTTTGTAAACTCTTCGAGAACTCAACCTTTCTTTTTATCAAAACCTTTTATTTCTCTAAGGAGATCTTTTCGTTGGTGTGTATATCCATCGATCCTCTTGTTGGTGTGTACGTATATCCAGCAAAACCCTTAGCTTCTTTGGTGCGTATATCCAAAGGATCTAAGTTCGGTATCGTGAAGCTATTCCGCAAGCTTCTTGTGATATCCATCGATCATTCAACTTCTATTCCGCACCACGGCTTTCTAGCCAAATCTATCCTTGCTCAACTTAAGAGTGCCGAATCCTAGGGAGATTCTTATCAAAGATTGTCTTGTGAAGCTATTTTTGTGTCTTGTGTAGCTATTTTGGTAACCCGTGGAGTGGATACAAGTAAGCCGTGAAGTGCTTTGTCTATTTTTGTGTGTTGTAGGTCTGTTTGTTCTATATATTGCCCATGTTGTACTCAATCCTCTCATTCTCAGCCTTTCTTTCACTTTAAATTCCACAAATCGAGTCTCTTTGTAATCTTTACTCCAGAAATTGGGTCTGTAATATTTTCTTATGTCAAAATTTTGTTTTCACATTCTCATTTCTATTTTGTAAAAATATTTCTTCTCTCCGTTTTTTATAATTACAAGTAAAAAGACACATTATTTCAAAACCCAAAATCATTACCCAAGTGCCAAAAAGTATTAAATCAACATCTCAAACCGTGATAAGCTTTACACCAAAACAAGATGTCAAATTCCAGTTATGATTAAGAGGTTGACGATATGGTAGAGGAAGAAGTTGAAAGCATTGTGGAGGAGATCCAACACCAGTACACTCATACGGATGATCTACCATCTCCAGTATTCAGAAGAACTTACGTTAATAGAGACCGGGAAGGAGGCCACATTCGGTTATGGAACGATTACTTTAGTGAATCTCCAACTTACACTAACGCTATGTTCCGCTGGCGGTCTAGAATGAATAACCCGTTATTCATGCATATTGTTAATACTATGGAGAATGGAGTCCCGTACTTCATCCAACACTACAAGAAAACCTGCATTTTGGGACCAAACGTTGTGACACTTATTTTAGTCGCAAATATAAGCGACCGTTTTGCAACTTATCTGAGACACTTTACAGACTACACAAATAATCGAAGCAAAATCGTCGCCAACTTGCGACGACAGCAATTAGTCGGTAACGCGTCTCTTATGTACGACGTTTAACCTACGATGGTGTAACAAATCTATACGGTCGCAAAATAGTAGCAATTTGAGACTAGTAAGTAACTAGACTTGTAGTAAGAACGAAGAGTAGCAAATTCGCGTCTTATTTGCAACAATATTTTGGTCACAAAATTGTTTATATTTTTGTTATAATACTCAAGATTAAGATTATTTTTATTTGTGTTATATGCATATAAATGTTCAGAAGATCTAAATCAATTTAAAGTGTAAATTTGTGAAAATTTCATTAAAAAACTACTAAAACAATGTTTGAGACTCTTAAACTGTTACAATATACTCTAGAATAACATCATAAGTTTTTATAAGTGCTTGGGTTCATCAGTCTGGATCAAAATGTATAGAATTCAAAATTTTGCTTTGTGACTAAGAGAAAACTGTCACAAAACCGTAACAATTGGCGACGAATGTGTAACGAATTTTGCGACTAACACCTGAATTAGATACTAACTTGCGACCGTTTACCAACGCTCGACGGTCACAAAACCATAAGAGGATTGTAAACATGCTTGTGTTTACGTATTTACGTTGATATGAACAAAATCAATCACAAAACCATTTTAAAAACTTTACATTTGGATATTAAAATACGAAAATTTCAAAATATGTAAATCAATTTAAAGAGTTACATGTTACTTTATAAGAAGGTTTGTAGTTTTGTGAAATTTTTTAAAAAAACCTACTAAAACAATGTTTGATACTCTTAAACTGTTAGAATATACTCTAGGATACCATCTTAAGTTCTTATTAGTGCTTAGGTTCATCAGTTTGGATTAAAATGTATAGAATTCAAAGTTTTGCTTTGTGACTAAGAGAAAACTGTCACAAAACCGTAACGATTTGCAACAAATGTGTAACGAATTTTGCGACTAACACATGAATTAGATACTAACTTGCGACCGTTTACCAACGCTCGACAGTCACAAAACCATAAGAGGATTGTAAACATGCTTGTGTTTACGTATTTACGTTGATATGATCATAATCAATCACAAAAACATTTTAGAAACTTTACATTTGAATATTAAAATACGAAAATTTCAGAATATGTAAATCAATTTAAAGAGTTACATGTTACTTTATAAGAAGGTTTGTAATTTTGTGAAACTTTCATAAAAATCCAACAAAAACAATGTTTGATTCTCTTAAACTGTTAGAATATACTCTAGGATACCATCTTAAGTTCTTATTAGTGCTTGGGTTTATCAGTTTTCATCAAAATGGAATTCAAAATTTTGCTTTGTGACGAAGAAAGAACTGTCACAAAACCGTAGCGTTTTGCAACGAATGTGTAACTCATTTTGTGACTAACACCTGAATTACATACTAACTTGCGACCGTTTACCAACGCTCGACGGTCACAAAACCATAAGAGGATTTTGCTTCCTTTTAGTCACAAAACAGTGGCAACCAAAATAAAATGATTAGATTACTTATCATAATTATAGGTTTATTTCTGTTTTAATTAAATGATTAATAACATTGTGTACATCCAAGATTTAAATTCTAAGACAGTAAAAGTTAAGCCTTAATTTGATTATTTAAAAATCTAAATTTTTTAATCAAATGAATTTATAATAATATTGTATACATCAAAAACTTAAATTCTAAAAAATATAATTTAAGCCTAAATTTGATTATTTTAAAATGTAAATCTAATATAATCAGTTTCAAATCCTAAAATCCCAATTCTTAAAATGAGTAAAAATAATAAAATCGAGAATTGTTTGGTTTTTTTCCTTTCTTTTAATCAAAATGAAATAATAATATTGGTTATAAAGATTATTTAAGTTTTATTGAGTTAAAAATTGTGAAGCTTCTCATTGGCTGATTCATGAACACAAGGATAGCAGTGTTGTTTTAATATCCATCGTTAATAGATTAGATCTAACGGACGAAATCATCTCCTTCTAATTCTCCTTTCTCTTCTTCTTCTTCTTTTTCTTCTTCTTCAACGAAACATGAAGACAAATACTCACCCATTCATCTCAACAATTCTTCTTCTCCTTCTTCTTTTTTGTCTTCTCTCACCTCCTTACCCAGATTATTAAACTTCTGCTAACCACATCTCACCTATGACCGTTCACCATATCTGACCTTTGGCCGTTCACCACCACTGCATCTTGAAGCGTCCGACCACCAGATCTTGAAGCTTCGGTCGTTGTTCATCACCAACAGATCTCGAAGCTTATGCCTTTCACCACCACCGCATCAACAAACACGAAGCTTCTGTTCACCTCGATCCTCAAACTCGCCGTCGACTATGCTTTTCACTATATCGAATTCCATATATGTATTTTATTTATTTTTATTAATTAATCTGATAAAAGAATCATTTTGTAATTTTATTATTTGTTTGAAATAAACATTTTGATTTATAATCTAAATCATAAAATTAAAATCATGATATTTTGTGTTTACTGTTTGTAATCAATTTAAGAAATAAAGAAAATTACTTTTAATTTAATTATTTTTGACTAATTAAAAAAACCATGAATTTTTTATTTTCTTTTTTTTGTGGTTTGTCCGTAAAACCATGAATTTATAGAGTCACCATTTGGTCATAAACTAGCAACTGTTTTGTGACCACTTTAATTTGCGACAAAAAATATACGACCACATATATTAGTTTCATAACAGTCGCTAATATACAACGTTATTGTGACCATTATCTCAAAAGATACGACTGTTATTATATGTCTCTAAATCGTCGCTTTTATGTGACCATATATATTAGTTTCAAAAGAGTCGCAAATCTACGACGTAATTGCGACTAGTATATTTTGCGACCGTTTTTTAGCGACCAACTTATATAGTCTCACAATGGTCGCAAATGGTCATTTCGGGACCATTTTAGGACTCTTTCGGGAGTCACAAACGGCTTGTTTTCTTGTAGTGCAAAGACGGCAATTATTCGGATGATAGCATACGGATGTGCGATGGATGAGTATTTACGACTTGCTAAAACCACTGCGCACTAATGCCTTGAAGCTTTTGTAGACAGAGTAATAATTTTTTTTGGAGATGAGTACCTTTGTAGGCCTACAGCAGAAGACCTCCAATGATTATTGAATATTGGAGATCATCGCGGATTTCCCGGAATGGTAGGGAGCATAAATTGTATGCATTGGGAGTGGACGAATTTTCCAACGGCATGGAAATGACAATATTCACGTGGATCTAGAAAACCAACAATTGTACTAGAGGCAGTGGGATCTCAAGATTTATGATTTTAGCACGCATTTTTCGTACCACCACGTACATTAAATGATATAAATGTTTTGGAACGCTCACCATTGTTTAATGATATAGTAGAGGGTCGAGCTCCGAGAGTTACCTATATTGTCAATGGACGGCAATACAAAATGGCGTACTACCTCACCGACGATATCTATCCCAAATGGGAAACTTTCATTCAATCAATTACACTTCCCCAAGGTCCAAAAGCACAAATCTTTACTCAATGTCAAGAATGATGTCGAAAAGATGTAGATCGTGCATTTAGAGTCTTGCAAGCTCGTTTTGCAATTTTCAAGAATCCCGCACTTTTTTGGGATAAGAAAAAAATTGGAAAGATAATGAGATTGTGTATCATATTGCACAACATGATTGTGGAAGACGAACGACATGTATACGGTTTGTACGATCTCACGGAGTTCTATCAAGGAGAAGGAAGCGGAACTTCTCAGGTCAATTTAATTATCGTTTTCTACAGATATGCCAACGATTCTCACTAATATGATGGGCATTCGAAATGACGTCCATGATATGAACGTCTAAAAAAGACTTGGTTGAGCATATTTGGCAAAACTTCGGCGCATCCCAACAATAGATTCGTTTCTTTTCTCGATCCTCGTTTACTCTATTGAAATTTATGTACCTCTTTTTCAATTTTTGTATTATAATTATAAATTATGTAAAATATGTTTCTTTCTTTCAAATGTAATATATGTAATTTTAATTTTTTCAATTTTGTATTATATGTTTCTAATTTCTGAATTATGTAAAATATTTTTCTTTCTTTTAAGTGTAGTCTATGTAATTTTAATTTTTATATTTTTAATTTGAATTATTTATTAATTTATTTAAATTTGAAATCAATATATTATAATTATGATTAAGTACCCTTCATTAAGGTTCTCTAGTGCAAGGGTTATTTGTTTAAAGGTGTTAATTGACTGATTTTGATTAGCTTAATGATACTTATATTAGGCATTTAATTTTAAGCACCCATTCGTGGTTGCTTAAGTGGAAATGCTCTAAGACCATCTCCACCAATGGTACTTATTGAAGTGCTAAACCTATTTCATCTATTTTAAAAAATAAAAATAAAAATAAAAGAAGAGAGAGATACATTAAGAGTACTTAAGACCACCTCCACTGGGGAGATCTAAAGAGTTGCATAAGTTAATAGTGGGCCTAGAATTAATGAAAAGTGAGAAAAGGCCCATGCATAGAAGAAATGTTGTTGTTTGCGGCAACGGAAAGAACCGTGTAGCATTGCTACGTGGTAGTTTGGTATTAGTTGAAGAGGAAATCTAAAAGGGAAAAAAACAAAACTTTCTCCATTTTTTTTTCCTCGACAACTCTCTCACTTCTCTCTCTTTTCGACAACCAACAAAACCTATGCAATTATTACCAAATCCTTTGAAACTCTTCGATTCACCTTGAATCGAATGATTTTTCCGCCGACAATCCAATAGAGACGTGTGTATGAGTTCGTTTTGTGTTCGGATCTGGCCAGAGACGAAATATCAAGGTAGATGACGATTGGGTTCTGACAGCAAAGGACGTCGTAGAGCGTTAACGACGGCGGTTGGTTCCTCTAATGGTTTTAAGGCGACGACGAGGTCCACTGGCGAGCGAATCAGAGACACAAGGTTCATCTTCTCCTCTAAGGGTTAACCTATTAGATTTTGAGCTACTTATATAGGAGTAGACTCACTAGGAGTACACTAGTGAATTGTGTGCTGGTACTTCAATAAAATCATGTAATCTGGTTAATGTTTGCTTTGAGTTGAATCTCAGCGTGTGTTAAGTGTGTTGAGAGTTGAATCAGTTAATTGTGTGTTATGTTTGCTTTCTGTTGAGTGGTTTGATTTGTTTGGTAGCAATTTGTTGAATCAAATATGGTTAAGTGTGTTTTAAGATGAATAATCTTTACAAATGTGTTATGTTCGGTTTGTAACCCGTGACAGGTTTGATTTTTTTGCTTACAATTTGGTGAATCTAATCTGGTTGTTTGGTTAATGTTTGTTGCCAATTGAATCTCATCATGTACTTAATCATGTTTTATGTTTGCTTTGTATTGACTGGTCTAATTTGTTTGGTATCAATTTGTTGAATCAAATCTGGTTGTTTGGTTAGTATGTGAAGTCAATGGTTATGTGTTTGTTTGGTTATGTTGTCTTACGTTTTGAGTTGAATTTGTTTGCTTACTGTTGACTGGTTTAGCTCCCCATTCTCTTCTCAGCCTATCCACTTTAGCACCCAATTCTCTTCTCAGCATGTCCCTAAGATATTGTTCAGCTTAGTACAGATGATAATGAAGAAGAGGGAGGTAAAGAATCTCGTAACAGGTGGAGTTCCCAAGAGGATATGAAGCATATAAGTGCATTGTTAAATACAAGCAAAGAACCAGTTGTGGGTAATGAGCAAAGGGTAGATAGCTTCTGGAAGAGGATTGCAGCCTACTTCCAAGCAAGTGATGGAGGAGCTAGTACAAATAGTAGAGGGGATATGTAATGTAAACCTAGGTGGAGTAAGATAAAAAAAACTATTTAACAAGTGGGGTGGGTGTTACACACAAGTTAGTGCAAGAAAGAAGAGTGATGAATCTGAAGATGATGTGATGGCTGTTGCACACCAGCTTTACAGGAATGACATGAAGTAGTCATTTACTCCAGAGCATTGTTGGAGGGAACTCAAGCATGATCAGATGTGGAATTCATCTGACTCTAGCTCTAAGAAGAGTAAATTGGATGCATAAGGAGCATACTCATCCAGTTCAACCAATGAAGCTGTAGAGCTGAGGCCACCGGATGTTAGAGCTTCCAAGAAGACATGAAAGAAACATGTAGGCTCTATTGATTTTGAAGCTGGTTCTATGGTTAAGTTACATAGGATTATAGCCATGAAAGATAAGGAACAAGAGGCTAAAGATAGGCAATGTAGAATGAGATTGCTAGACAGTCTCCTTAATATAGCTGATCTCACAACCTCTAAAATCACACTCAGAGAGAAGCTGATTAAGCAATTGATGAAATAGGTTTTTTTCCTTAGCATAATGCTAAATCCAGTCATCCAGTTCATCAAAGTAGCATGTTAATGTCTTTACGAGTTGTCCTTTTTGCTAATGTTATATCCTGACATTGTCTAATGTAATTGTTAAGGTTATTTGGTGAAGAGAGATGTTGTTGTTGGAGTGTTGTGTTGGTGTTGTGTTGCTAGATTGTTG
This sequence comes from Capsella rubella, assembly GCF_000375325.1. Taxonomy (NCBI): domain Eukaryota; kingdom Viridiplantae; phylum Streptophyta; class Magnoliopsida; order Brassicales; family Brassicaceae; genus Capsella; species Capsella rubella. The sequence continues at coordinate 5,455,373 of NW_006238920.1, read as the reverse complement.
TATCCCAAGACATTATGCAGGAGTGTTGCTGGATTGTTGTTGCTGGATTGTTGTTGCTGGAGTCTTCTGTTGATAACCCATGACATTGTGCTGTCTGTTGCTAGAGTGCTGAGTTGGTAACGCGTGACTGTAACACCCCTGAACCGTTCCTACAACCGGACAAGCCGCGGACGACCCGTGAACGCCACTGATGACAGCCCGCCCGGTCGATCCGGCAGAGGTTCCAAAAGGGATCAGGATTCTCAGCCTGTCTGTCTGAAGGCGAACTGTCCATCTCGAACATCCAGCTTAAGCTTTGCAACCCTCGCCGAAGTCCGAGAGTTGTGTTTGTCCGGACAAGGCTAATATCAGCATAAACCACATACTTTATATGAAACATACTTCTTTATTATTATATAAGAAAAGCGTGTTTAAAATCATCAACAACGAAAATGATAATGGGTCCTTGAGTTTTAAAAGCTTTCAAACAAAACAACATCAAAACTTAACGAGATTTTTCAAAAGCAACAACTCTACACCGGGTTCCCTATGTCTTGAGCTCCCCTAATTACCCCACTAAGGTTTCCTGCAAACAAATATGGAGTCATGAGTAATCAAATATTACACAGTGAGTTCGGACACCTACAATAATCATTCATTCAACCCATCCCCAAATAATATACAAGCAATGGTGTTGACCAAGGGTTTAGTAAGGTTTCTACACCAAAAGGTTTGGGGTTCGAGTCCTAGATAGCGCGATTTATTAATATTACTGCAGATTAATGGAGATATGTTTACAGGAGATCTCCAGTGATGCGCAATTAGAGTCGTTCGCCTATTGAAGAAGAAGATGGTGTCTAACATCTACATGGAGAAGAAGGCGTTCAAGATCAGCAAAGGAGTGTTGTCAATAGTGAATCTAATATGGTCGGAAGGAATTGCCATGTTAGATTATCTTTGTAACAATTCTCACAATTTGCAATAATTAATAAATTTAAAGACGATAAAAAAAAAAGAATAATTATCATAATAAATAGTCTATTTTGACAACCAGCGAAACCTATGCGATTATAACCAAATCCTTTAAAACCCTTCGATTCACCTTGAATCAAATGATTTTTCCGGCGCCAATATGATTGACACGGTTGGTATTCTTTGGATTTAGAGAAGATGGGTTGGAGGATTGAAATCTTTCCATGATCGAGGCCTGAAATTAGAAGAGAAAATGTTAAGAAAATAGTAGATCTAAGGATATAGAAAAACAACCTCGTTGTAACTTATGAATCACCCACCGTATTCCGGGTCGGAGTAGGGTTGGAGACCGTAGACATGCCAAATAGGCAAGATTGGCGGGTTGACTAGTCGCTTTCTACAAAATCGTCCATGTGAGCACCTACATGTATGGACAATAGAGAAATTAATGGACATCTATTAAGAGAAACCAAAAACTTTAACAACAACGTAGGAGAGAATCATTGAGACAATACTAATTCCGTCGCTTTCGAAGTGCTTGTGAAAACAAAAGTGGAGAATGCTGTAAAATATTTGTCTCGTTTTGTGAGAAATATTTTGAAATTTTTTTGGAATAAATGTTTGTAGTCGGCCCCATCTCTGTCCGTTTTGCAGAAGGCTTTTGAAAGGTAAACTAGTCCAACATAGTTTGAAAATGGTATTTTCGTTAAGGTGGTCGAGAAAATGGTTATTTAAAAAAAAAATTCAAATGATGGTAGACTAGCTAATTTTCCCTATTTTTTTAAAGTGTTAATTGATTGATTTTGATTAGTTTAATGATACTTATATTAGGCATTTCATTTTAAGCACACATTAGTGGTTTCTTGAGTGGAGATGCTCTAAGACCATCTCCACCAATGGTACTTATTGAAGTGCTAAACCTATTTTATCTATTTAAATTGGTATTTGCGGTAAGGTGGTCAAGAAAATGGTATTTTCAAAAACCTTTTTCAAATGATGGTTGACTAGCTAATTTTCCCTATTTTTTAAAGGTGTTAATTGATTGATTTTGATTAGTTTAATGATAATTATATCAGGCATTTAATTTTAAGCACACATTAGTGGTTGTTGAGTGGAGATGCTTTAAGACCATCTCACCCAATGGTACTTATTGAAGTGCTAAACCTATTTTATCTATTTTAAAAAATCAAAATAAGAGAGAGATATGTTAAGAGTACTTAGGACATGAGCATTGGTTGGGACCAAATCATGGTCCCATTATTATTTTAAGTGTATTTTGGATGTAGGACAAATGTTTAATTTTTATGTATGAGCATTGGTGTATTTATGTTTTTTTGTCCCACAATTATAATAATCATAGTTTGAGTTTATTAAAATAATTTACTTTTATAAAAAGTAAAAACATATTAAATATTGGATTAATATTAAACATTTTAAAACTACAAAGTTACAAAAAACGAATTAAGATAGAAAACATACAATTAAGACATTATAAATATAAAACATAAACCATACAAAGATTAAACCAACATTTTATTGAATTCATAGAAATTTAAAATGTAATCTTCATTATCTTGAAGATATCCAAAATTAGACCAAATATGCTCTATCAAATCATGTTTTAATTGTTCATGGGCTTGTTTATCACGAACTCTTGTTCGACGAGTAATCGTTGTGCCTATATTTAAACCCACACCGGCGGTACCAGCGGTATATATTTGAGCGACATCTTCTCCGTGTTGAAATTAAGAAAGGTTTCGGAGATTGTATGTATGTCGTTCATCTTCCACAATCATATTATGGAGTATTATGCATGCTCTCATAACATTTGCCATTTTATTTTTATCCCATAAAGGAGAAGGATTTTTAATAACGGCAAACCCAGCTTGCAAGACTCCAAAGGCACGCTCAATATCTTTCCGCACAGCTTTTTGTTTTTTAGAGAAGAGTGAATTTTTCATACCTTGTTGAAGTCGGATAGATTGAATAAAAGTGGCCCATTTCGGATAAATATCATCAGTGAGATAGTACGCCAAATTGTACTCCCTTCCGTTGAAGAAGAAATTGACTTACGGAGCTTGACCGTTTATAATGTCATCAAAAAAATTAGAACAATCTAGAATATTAAGGTCGTTCATAGTACATGGAGCTCCAAAAAATGCATGCCAAATCCAAAGGTCATACGAAGATACTGCTTCCAACACGATTGTAGGTTTTCCTGTTGATCGTGAATACGTGTCCTTCCAAGCTGTGCAACAATTCTTCCAGCCCCAATGCATACAGTCAATGCTCCTTACCATTCCGGGAAATCCATGTTGTTCATTTTGATGGAGTAGTCTTTGTAGGTCTTCTTGTGTGGAACGTCTTAAGTATTCATCGCCAATCAAAAGGATTATTGCAGCGGTAAACTCTTGCAAACATTTTCGAGCTGTTGAAGCTCCAATTCGTATATACTCGTCCACCGTGTCACACGCACCACCATATGCCAATTGACGAATTGCTGCAGTACATTTTTCTATTGGTGAAAGGCTAGGCCGTCCTGCAGCATCTTGGGTTTGTTGGAAATATTGGACTTCGTTAGATAGACGGTGCACAATACGCATAAACAATGGCTTGTTCATTCGAAAACGTCGCTGGAATAAATTGTGCGGTATGTTGGAGTGTCACTAAAATAATCATTCCAAAGATTATTGTTGCCTTCTTCACGGTTTCTTTGGCTCGGTGGGTTCTTACAAGAGGTTATAATTTTTTTGAAAATTTTGATAATACACATCAAATGGATCATCCTCATCTCTTTGGTAGTAAAAATGATTTGAAGAAGATGCTATGTTTTTGCAAGAAAATATGAGAAAGTGGTAGAGAAAAATTAAAAGTGAATACGTGAGATAGAAATTTGAAAACCAAAGTGAGAAATTGTGAGAAAGTGTTATACAAAAGTTGACAAATAGTGAGGAAGTGAAGAGTAGTTTATAAAATGTGAGGAAGTGGAGAGAAAACGATTTTCCGGCGAAGAAAGTTCAGAATCCAGGTCGTCTCTGCCGTAGTCGAGAGAGAGAGAGAGAGAGAGAGAGAGAGAGAGAGAGAGAGAGAGAGAGAGAGACGAGAGAGAGAGAGAGAGAGAGAGAGAGAGAGAGAGAGAGAGAGAGAGAAACCAAAGATCTCAACATTTTTCTTCTCCACTAACTCACACCTCCAATCATCAACTGCCACCTGGCTCGAGGGACGACTCATATTGGTCCCGATTTCAGAAACGTACTCACATTAAACGTATTAATGATTTAATTTAACCAAAAAAATGAATGGGACTTTGCTTATTAACGCCAATGCAGTTGCTCTTAAGGGCATGTGCAGCGGTAGGACAATTTTTTGTCTGAGGAAATTTTTTTTTTTTAAAAAAAAAAACAAGTATGAGGTAACTAATTGCGGGCCGCAACATGTCAGTGGGCCTGCGAATAGTGAAAAAGAAGAAGAAGGACGTACCTATATAACGTACGTCCCGTGGATTTTTTTTCTTTTTTCTTTTCTATTTTTTCTTTTTTTGGGGGGACTAGGTGGAGGATCACCAATGCCCATTGTCTAAGAGCATAAGCATTGGTTCGTCCCATTTCATTGTCCCATTAATTTTTTAAGTATATTTTACATTTAGGACAACTGATTTATTTTGAAGGTTGAGCATTGGTGTATTTTGATTTTTTGTCCCACAATTATAAATATCATATTTTTTAATTAAATATTTATTTATTGCATTATAAAAGGAAAAAAAATATTGATTAATATTAAACATTATAAAATTACAAAATTACAAAAAAAGAGTAAGATGGAAAAAAAATACTACATCACATTATAAATATAAAACATAAACCATAGAACGATATAAAGTACAATATGTTGAATTCATAGAAATGTAAAACTTAATTTTCATAATCTTGAAGATGTCCAAAATTAGTCCAAATATGTTCTATCAAATCATGTTTTCGTTTTTCATGTGCTTGCTTATCCCGAACTCTTGTTCGACGAGTAATCGTTGTGCCTATATTTGAACCCACACCGGCGGTACCAACAGTATATGTTTGATCGACATCTTCTCCGTGCTGCAATTCAGAAATGTTACGGACATTGTATGTATGTTGTTCATCTTCGACAATCATATTATGGAGTATTATGCATGCTTTCTAACATTTGCCATTTGTTTTTTATCCCATAAAGGAGAAGGATTTTTAACAATGGCAAACCTAGCTTGCAAAACTCCAAAGGCACGCTCAACATCTTTCTGCACAACTTCTTGTTTTTTAGAGAAGAGTGAATTTTTCATACCTTGTGAAAGTCGGATAGATTGAATAAAAGTGGCCCATTTCGGATAAATACCATAAGTGAGATAGTACGCCAAATTGTACTCCTTTCCGTTGACAAAGAAATTGACCTCCGGTGCTTGACCGTTTATAATGTCATCAAAAACATTAGAACGATCAAGAATATTAAGGTCGTTCATAGTACCTGGAGCTCCAAAAATGGCATGACAAATCAATAAGTCATACGAAGCTAGCGCTTCCAACACAATAGTAGGTGTTCCGGTTTCTCGTGAATACACAACCGTCCAAGCTGTGGGACAATTCTTCAAACCCAATGCATACAGTCAATGCTCCCAATCATCCCCGGAAATCCACGTTGTTCATTTTGATGGAGTAGTCTTTGTAGTTCTTCCTGGGTGGGACGTCTTAAGTATTCATCGCCAAACAATTGAAGTATTGCAGCGGTAAACTCGTGCAAGCATTTTTGAGCTGTGGAGGCACCAATTCGTACATACTCGTCGACCGTGTCACAAGCACTACCATATGCCAATTGACGAATAGCTGCAGTGCATTTTTGTATTGGTGAAAGACTAGCGCGTCCGGCCGCATCTTGGGTTTGTTGAAAATATTGGATTTCTGTAGAAAGACGGTGCACAATACGCATGAACAATGGTTTGTTCATTCGAAAACGTCGACGGAATAAATTGTGCGGGTATGTTGGAGTGTCACTAAAATAATCATTCCAAAGCTTATTGTGCCCATCTTCACGGTTTCTCTCTATGAAAACTCTTTTTTTTGGCTCGATCGGTTTTTGCAAGAGATTTAAATTTTCTTGAAAATTTTGATAATACGCATCAAACGGATCATCTTCATCTTTATGGTAGTGAAAATGATTTGAAAATGATGCCATGTTTGTATGAAGAAGAAGAGTAGAAGGGAATAAAAAGAAAAAAAAATCTTTGACGAAGTCTTATTAAGAAGGTGTTATTAAGAACAAGAGTAAAAGTCGTAGGAAGAAAAAAACCTTTGTAAAATGATATTATGAAATTTAGTTGAAGTTGTGGGTAATGGCTTCTCTACTGACTTGCATATATATAGTTAAAATGTATGGTGGAAAAATATTCTGACCCAGACAACAGGTTTGAGACAAGAATAAAATCATATTCTTGTGGTAAACACAACAAGTAATACACAAGAATCATATAAATGCAAAATGACAAACACAACAAGTTTAAGACAAGAATGAAATCACTTTCTTGTCACAAAAAATTTAAGACAAAAATATAATCTCATCTCGTGACAAACACAACATACATCAAACAAGGAATGGCCAACACACGGTCTGTTTACAACATACACAATAGTGTCTCTGTCTCAGCCGTTTAAGCCATTACACCAGTACACAAAGGAAGCTAGTAGTAAAGCAAGAAAACCCATAACACCAATAACCAAATGAAACCCATTTCTATACCTATTGATGTTCTCTACTAGATCTCCTACAACTTTCTCTTACTTAACTATCTTATCCTCACTCTCAGTTTCAGAAAGATAGTTTAAACTATCAACCTGAGAAGATAGAACTTCTAACAATCTATCTTATCTCTCATCTCCTCCATCACAGCTTCTTCCCACCATTTGTGGATGTGCATCTCTCCATCTTCCACATTGTTACATGTAAAGAACCTGCGAAAACCCATTTCAAACTATTACATAAGCTCAAAAATATCAGAAGTTGTAAAATATCAGAAGGGTATGGGCACACTTACATTCTTCCTCTAGCATTGTTGTTGTAGGCAGTGGATAGGATCGGTACACCACCACAATAGCACACTTTAAGAATACCAAACTCAACCTCGGGTTGAGGAGGGTATTGACTATTCTGAGCCAATATGAATCTAGTCTCTTCTTCATCCATGAGAATCGCCCTTTGAATCATCAAACTACTTTCACTTTCATCCATCCGGATTAAAGCATCTCTTTCCTTGTCTGCACTATCCTCTTGCACATCATACTCCTCTGATGAATCCGGCTGTGAATAGCTATAGTCGTGCCCCATATGTGTTGAAACCTCACAGAACAGGAACACACTCATTATCAGATTAGAATGACCAAGCAAACAAACTCATATCAAACTTACAAGGATACAATCTCATATCAGATCACCAACCAATCTCATATCGAACATACAAGAATACAATCTCATATCATAATGACCAAGCAAACTTATATCAAAATGACCAAGCAATCTTACATCAGAATGACCAAGCAAACTTATATCAGAATGACCAAGCAAACCATATCATAATGACCATGCAAACAAATCAATCTTACAACAGGTATGACAACAAAGCAATGAGCAGAACAGATATTAACACAACCCATGAGCAGAACATATATTAGATTACAAGATAGTAGATTAAAGACAGAAACATACAAAGGAGATATTGTGGTCTGAAGCTAGATTGAAGGCATGAGGAAAACTCTCATAAGAAGAGTTTTCCTGGTTTTGACCTTCTTGTTGACTCTGAAGAAGATGAAGATAGCTTGATGACTGATGATCAAGATAACTTGATGACTGATGAAATGGATTGTAAGGATCCATATCAAAACAATCGAGAAGGGAATGATGAAAGAGAGAATTGCTAGTTTGAGATGTTACCGAAGACGACTTGTTGATAATGGTGGAGAATAGAATGAAAATGGTGGAGAATAGATGAGTTAAGGCTGGTTTGTTTATTAGGTGATAAAGGTTTTGCAAGTACATAGTATAGTTATGGCTGGTTTGGTTGTTTATTAGGTGAGAAAGTGAGAAAGTTTTAAAGTTTTAAAGTTTTAGAAATAGGTGAGAAAGTATTACCAAGTCTAATCAGAAGTTATGACACTTCAATTCTCAGAAAACAGATATATTTACAAGTTCAAAAGTGGTTCAAATGTGACAAAATCAGTTTCTAAAACTAGCTACTACAAATGTATTTTATGTTACTAACCCTAAACATATCAGAAACAACACATTTCTAAACAAACTACAGCAAATATCAATGAACTAGAAAGACAATGAAAACTCAATGATCAATGAACTAGAAAGACAATGAAAACTCAATCATCAATGAACTAGTAAATAGACATCCAATTTAGCTCAGTCAACAACCTAAGTACTTAGTAAAACCAAACAACAAGTCTTTGATATTTTTCATTCTTTAAGTAAAAACAGAATGACATCTACTTAGCTCACGGAACAAGCTAAGTAGGTAGTAGAAGCAAAGAAGACGAATACAGGAAAGAACTAGTCATTCGATATTTCACTTTCTGTAACTACTTAACTAAAGCATACAACTTCAATACACCATACAACTTAAATACAGCATACAACTTCAATACAGCAAAGAACAACCCAATCCTTTAACAATTAACTTAACTACCACATAACCTAAACAGCTTAATGTGAACTAGTTTAAGGGAATATGTTACTAACCTTTGAAAGTCTGAGAACTAGGTGCGTGTTCTCTCCTTTAAATCACTCCATCAATCGTAGGTCCTTCACCTCACCTAAAACCATACAGGAAACAATATCAATTGTATGTTACAAATCTACTAACAAACAATACTTATTCCATCAATCTAAAATTGATTAGGGTTTAATATCCTTATCGATAACATGAGCATAAAGAGATCCAAATAAACAGTTAAACAGTGTCAATTTACTCTCACTAAACTTCCAAACTAACAAAATCTGTAAACCCTAGATCAAAAATTTGCATCTAAAACAATAAACCCTAATCGATTTTACAGACCCACCGATTCAATCAAAATATCAAACGAAACCATTAAAACTCTAAATACATCACCAATACGGACAATATCCATGCATAATCAAAAAAAAAATCCAGAAACCCATAGAAATTAATAAACTTTACCGATGTAAACGGTTTGATTTCGAGGGATGATTCCGTTCTCCTGTCGCCGGAAGATTGCTATGCTGGTAAGAGAACGAGTTATGCTTGCAATCGCCGGAAACTTGACTCCTTGATCAATCGCTTCGAAATCGTCCTTCGCCGCTAGAGAGAAACACGAGAGAGAGAAAGAGAGAGAGAGAGAGAGAGAGAGAGAGAGAGAGAGAGAGAAGAAAACAAATGAACACGAAACAACCCCGAAAAATTCATCCTTCACTTACCCGAAAACCAATCACGACGTGCCACGTAGCTGGTAGGACGAGATGAATTTGTCCCGTTTTTGCATACGTTCCTTCGATTTTAATCGATTTTTGATTTATATTAATTGGTTTTCTTGGTAGGACTTTGGTCTACTAACGCCAATGGTTATGCTACTGATGAACACCACTGATGACAGCCCGCCCGGTCGATCCGGCCGGTGTTCCAAAAGGGATCAGGATTCTCAATCAGTCCGTCTGAAGGCGAACCATCCATCTCGAACATACAGCTTAGGCTTTGCAACCCTCGCCGAAGTCTGAGAGTTGTGTTAGCCCGGACAAGGCTAATATCAGCATAAACCACACCCTTTATATGAAACATACTTCTTTATTATCATATAAGAAAAGCTTGTTTAAAATCATCAACAACAACGAAAATGATAATGGGTCCTTGAGTTTTAAAAGCTTTCAAACAAAACAACATCAAAACTTAACGAGATATTTCAAAAGCAACAACTCTACACCGGGTTCCCTATGTCTGGAGCTCCCCTAATGATCCCCACTAAGGTTTCTTGCAAACAAATATGGAGTCATGAGTAATCTAATATCAATAATCGTTCGTTCAACCCAACCCCAAATAATATACAAGCAATGGTGTTGACCAAGGGTTTAGTAATGGTTCTACACCAAGGTGTTTGGGGTTCAAATCCTAGATAGCGCGATTTATTAATTTTTCTGCAGATTAATGAAGATATGTTTACAGGAGATCTCCAGTGATGCGCAATTAGAGCCGTTCGCCGTGATTCTAGCTATTGAAGAAGAAGATGGTGTCTAACATCTGCATGGAGAAGAAGGCGTTCAAGATCAGCAAAGGAGTGTTGTCAATAGTGAATCTAATATTGTCGGAAGGAATTGCCCATGGTAGATTATCTTTGTAACAATTCTCACAATTTGTAATAATTAATAAATTTAAAGACGATAGAAAAAAAAAGAAAAGAATAATTATCATAATAAATTGTCTATTTTGACAACCGGCGAAACCTATGCGATTATAACCAAATCCTTTAAAAGCCTTCGATTCACCTTGAATCAAATGATTTTTTTGGCGCCAATACGATTGAGACGATTGGTATTCTTTGAATTTAGAGGAGATGGGTTGGAGGATTGAAATCTTTCCTTGATCGAGGCCTGAAATTAGAAGAGAAAATGTTAAGAAAATAGTAGATCTAAGGATATAGAAAAACAACCTCGTTGTAACTTATGAATCACCCACCGTATTCCGGGTCGTAGTAGGGTTGGAGACCATAGACATGCCAAATAGGCAAGATTGGCGGGTTGACTAGTCGCTTTCTACAAAATCGTCCATGTGAGCACCTACATGTGTGGACAATAGAGAAATTAATGGATATCTATTAAGAGAAACCAAAAACTTTAACAAGAAAGTAGGAGAGAATCATTGAGACAATACCAATTCCGTCGCTTTCGAAGTGCTTGTGAAAAAAAAAGTGGAGAATGTTGTAAAATATTTGTTCCGTTTTGTGAGAAAGATTTTGAAATTTTTTCGGAATAAATTTTTGTAGTCGGCCCCATCTCTGTCCGTTTTGCAGAAGTCTTTTGGAGTGTAAACTGGTCCAAAATAGTTTAACAATGGTACTTGCGGCAAGGTGGTCGAGAAAATGGTTATTTCAAAAACCTTTTTCAAATGATGTTAGAGTAGCTAATTTCCCTATTTTTTAAAATTGTTAATTGATTGATTTTGATTAGTCTAATGATACTTATATTAGGCATTTAATTTTAAGCACACATTAGTGGTTGCTTGAGTGGAGATGCTCTACGACCATCTCCACCAATGGTACTTATTAAAATGCTAAACATATTTCATCTATTTTAAAAAATAAAAATAAAAATAAAATAAGACAAAGATACATTAAGAGTACTTAAGGGCATGTGTGGCGGTGGGACAAAAAATTGAGACAATACCAATTCCGTCGCTTTCGAAGTGCTTGTTAAGAAAAGAAGTGGAGAATGCTGTAAAAAAAAATCGAAACAGACGGCTAGGGTAAAAAGGAAGAAAAGGAAAGATTTATTTTATTTTTTCTTTTGATTTGTTGAATTTTTCTTTAATTATAAAATATTTGTTCAGTTTTGTCCGAAGGTTTTTTTGAAAATTGTTTGGAATAAATGTTTGTAGTGGGCCCCATATTTGTCCGTTTTGCAGAAGGCTTTTGGTAGGTAAACTGTTCCAAAATAGTTTGAAAATGGTATTTGCGGTAAGATGGTCGAGAAAATGGTTATTTCAAAAACATTTTTCAAATGATGTTACACTAGCTAACTTTCCTTATTTTTAAAAGGTGTTAATTGATTGATTTTGACTAGTTTAATGATATTTATATTAGGCATTTAATTTTAACCACTCATTAGTGGTTGCTTGAGATTAGATGCTCTAAGACCATCTCCACCAATGGTACTTATTGAAGTGCCAAACCTATTTCATCTATTTAAAAAATCAAAATAAAAATATAATAAGAGAGAGATACATTTAGAGTACTTAAGACCACCTCCACTTGGGAGATCTAAAGAGTTGCATAAATTAATAGTGGGCCTAGAATTAATGAAAAGTGAAAAAGGGCCCATGTATAGAAGAAATGTTGTTGTTTGCGGCAACGGAAGGAACCGTGTAGCATTACTATGTGGCATTTCGGTATTGGTTGAAGAGGAAAATAGAAAAGGGAAAAAATAAAATTTTCTCCATTTTTTCTTTCTTTTTCCTCAACAACTCTCTCACTTCTCTCTCTTTTTGACAACCGACGAACTTATGAGATTATTACCTAATCCTTTAAAACCCTTCGATTAACCTTGAATTGAATGATTTTTCCGGCGACAATACGATAGAAACGTGTGTCGGAGTTCGTTTTGTGTTCGGATCTGGCCAGCGACGAAACATTAAGGCAGATGACAATTAGGTTATGTTGGCAAAGGATGTCGGAGAGCATTAACGGCGTCGGTTGGTTTCCTCTGATGGTTTTAAGGCGACGGCGAGGTCCACTATCGAGCGAATCAGAGACACAAGGTTCGTCTTCTCCTCTCTCTCTCTCTTTTTGCATGTTGTTGTAATTCATCTTGTAAGGATATGAAAAGTTAGGGTTTCTCACTAGAATGTGTATCTAGAGCGGGGATGAGTCCTTCGATCTACAATCCGAGTTTATTGGGTTCTAGGGTTTCAGATTAATGTTATAAATGTGTTAGGGTTTCAGTTAACTATGGGTTAACCTATTAGATTTCGAGCTACTTATATAAGGGTAGACAGACTAGGAGTACACTAGTGAACCGTATGCTGATATTTCAATAGAATCATGTAATCTGGTTAATGTTTGCTTTGAGTTGAATCTCAGCGTGTGTTAAGTATGTTGAGAGTTGAATCAGTTAATCGTGTGTTATGTTTGCTTTCTATTGAGTGATTTGATTTGTTTGGTATCAATTTGTTGAATCAAATATGGTTGTTTTGCTTAAAGTTTGCTATCAATTGAATGTCATCGTGTGTTAAGTGTGTTAGCAGTTGAATCATCTTTACAAATGTGTTATGTTTGGTTTGTAACCCGTGACTGGTTTGATTTGTTTGCTTACAATTTGGTGAACCAAATATGGTTGTTTGGTTAATGTTTTTGTCAATCGAATCTCATCATGTGTTAAATGTGTTTTGTTGAATCACTTAATCATGTTTTATGTTTGATTTGTTTGGTATCAATTTGTTGAATCAAATCTGGTTGTTTGGTTAGTATGTGAACTCAATGGTTATGTGTTTGTTTAATTATGTTGTCTTAAGTTTTGAGTTGAATTTGTTTGCTTACTGTTGACTGGTTTATCTTCTGATCTGTGATTTATTCATGAATTGGTGAAGGTGGAGCTTGTGGACAAATTGAAGAGATGTGTGAATGGGGAGAGGCTTCTCTGGTTCTTACTCATATGCATCTTCACAACTTATGATAATGTTGTTGTGTGTTGTTTTGGTTAAAATGTTAGTTGGTCATGTTAGCATGAAATCTGAAAAAATATTTTTGGTTGTTCATCTTTACTTGGTCATGTTCGATCATGTTTGCTTGGTTATGTGTAGCAATAATTGATATAGTTTGAGCAAGATTTTTGCATCAGTATTTTATAAAATTGTCTAGTAAATATACTGTATATGTGTTTGAATAAAATTAATAAAATATCTGTTTTATGATTGTATTTGAAAATAGTCTTGACTTTAATGAAAAATGTAAATTTGTCTGATGGTTGCAAATCAAGTCTTTTTGAGATGTCTACTCTTTGAGATAGGTCGTGTTCTTTTTGAGATCGTGCGATGGAATCGTGCGACTCATTTATAGCCAACAAAGGCAATAATGCGATGTAATTAAAAGCTTTTTTTAAGGGCTCTACTGTAATTTTGAATAAGTTTTCAATTTAATTTTTATGTTTAATTTAAAAAAATCACTGTAGATTCTCTTCTCCATTCATCTCTGTCAAAGATTTTTTCAACCTACGACAGTCGCAACCTCAAAATTAAAGCATGAGCAGTGTCGCTGTTGATTCCGGCAGCTGTGATATATTACAATTTCAGTCGCAGCATCTAGAAAAATGGAGAAAAGAAAGAGATTTAAACAAGAATAAAGTGGTTTTCTTTAGTCGCAGTCACAGACGCGACAACTCCCCGAACACGGCCATATACTGAAAAGTGTATATCTCATATCTAAACACTCATTACAAACGTTTACAAATGTACTTTATTCAACTATCTCTACAAACCATTTCACATATGCCTTTTAAAACTGTGTAAAACTTTTGAAAAGAGAGTTTATGTTGTCTAATCATGAAAGATACACATTTACAGTGTATCTTTCTCTGAACAAACAAACTTTTATCTCTATATAAAAGACTGTTAAAGACTGTAAAACTTAAAAACAACTTAATCCTTTCTCAAATACAGTCATGAGCTCTAGAAATCCTTTCAATTTTCCTTCTCCTAATTTTGTGGACCTATTGAATTCTCAAAAGGACTCTGATTCCCACTCTGATTCCCACTTCCAGACAAAACTCTCAGCTTATCCAGTCTCAATTCCCTTCTCAGCCAGTCCAATTTAGCTCCCCATTCTCTTCTCAGCCCTCTACTTTAGGACCCAATTCTCTTCTCAGCATGTCCCTGAAGATATTGTTCAACTTAGTAAAGATGATAAAGAAGAAGATGGAGGTAAAGGATCTCGTACCAGGTGGAGTTCCCAGGAGGATGTGAAGCTTATAAGTGCATGGTTAAATACCAGCAAAGCCCCAGTTGTGGATAATGAGCAGAGGGTAGATAGCTTCTGGAAGAGGAATGCAGTCTACTTCCAAACATGTGATGGAGCAGATAGTATAAATAATAGAGGGGCTATGAAATGTAAGGTTAGGTGGAGTAAGATAAACAAGCAAAATCTGCATACTTGGCAGTTGACTCATCGTAATTGACCATAATTCCAATTAATGTTGAGTTTTGCACAAATTAGATAGTTCATTATGTTTATCAAAACAATATTTAGTTCATGTTGAAATTTACACATTATCAAAGTTTAGGTATGAAAATACACTTTTGAAATTGTTGAGGTTGAAATTTACCTTTTACCCAGTTAACAAGTGGGTTGGGTGTTACACACAAGCTAGTGCAAGAAAGAAGAGTGGTGAATATGAATATGGTATGATGGCTGTTGCACACCAGCATTACAAGAATGAAATGAAGCAGTCATTTACTCTAGAGCATTGCTGGAGGGAACTCAAGCATGATCAGAAGTGGAACTCATCTGACTCTAGCTCTAAGAGAAGTAAACTAGATGCAGAAGGAGCATACTCATCCAGTTCAACCAATGAAGTTGCAGAGCTGAGGCCTCCGGGTGTTAAAGCTTCCAAGAAAATAGGATAGAAACATGTAGGATCTTTGCTGAGGCTGGTTCTATGGTTAAGTTAGATAGGATTATAGTCATGAAAGATAAGGATTAAGAAGCTAAAGATAGGCAATGCATAATGAGATTGCTAGACAGTCTCCTTAGTAAGGCTGATCTCACAACCTTTGAAATCACACTCAAAGAGAAGCTGATTGAGCAATTGATGAAATATGTTTTTTTTTCCTTAGCATAATGTTAAACCAGTCATCCAGTTCATCAAAGTAGCATGTTAATGTCTTTACGAGTTGTCCATTTTGCTAATGTTATATCCTGACATTGTTTCATGTATTTATTTCTGGTTATTAGGTGAAGAGAGATGTTGTTGTTGGAGTGTTGTGTTGGTGTTTTGTTGCTGAACTGTTGTAACCCATGACATTGTGCTGGAGTGTTGCTGGATTGTTGTTGCTGGAGTCTTCTGCTTATAACCTGTGACATTGTGCTGTCTGTTGCTAGAGTGTTGTGTTGGTAATACGTGACATTGTGTTTTTTGATCAAATGGTAGAAGAGGAAGTTAATAATATTTTTGGAGGAGATTCAATACCAGCATACTCATGCGGAAGATAAACCAGCTACAGTTTTCAGAAGAACTTATGTTGATAGAGACCGTGAAGGAGGCCACATTCGGTTATGGAATGATTACTTTAGTTTATCTCCGACTTACACTAACGTTATGTTCCGTCGGCGGTTGAGAATGAACAAACCGTTATTCATGCATATTGTTAATACTATGGAGAATGGAGTCCCGTACTTCATCCAAAAACGAAAGGTAACTGGAAAACTTTGCCTTTCCGCACTTCAAAAATGTACGTCAGCTATTCGGATGATGGCATACGGATGTACGGTAGATGCGTTGGATGAGTATTTACGACTTGCTGAAACCACTGCGCACAAATGCCTTGAAGCTTTTGTAGACGGAGTAATAACATGTTTTGGAGATGAGTACCTCTGAAGGCCTATAGCAGAAGACCTCTAACGATTATTGAATATTGGAACACATCGAGGGTTTCTCGGAATGGTAGGGAGCATAGATTGTATGAATTGGGAGTGGAAGAATTGTCCAACGGCATGGAAAGGACAATATTCATGTGGATCTGGAAAACCGACTATCGTACTAGAGGTAATGGCATCTCAAGATTTATGGATTTGGCACATATTTTTCGGACCTCCAAGTACATTAAATGATATAAATGTTTTGGACCGCTCACTATGTTTAATGATATAGTAGAGGGTCGAGCTCCGAGAGTTATCTATGTTGTCAATGGACGGCAATACAAAATGGCGTACTAGCTCATCGACGGTATTTATTTCAAATGGGCAACTTTCATTCAATCAATTATATTTCCACAAAGTCAGAAAGCACAACTCTTTGCTCAATGTCAAGAATCATGTCGAAAAGATGTAGAGCGTGCATTTGGAGTCTTGCAAGCTCGATTTGCAATTGTCAAGAATCCTGCGCTTTTTTGGGATAAAAAAAAATCGGAAAGATAATGAGAGCATGTATCATATTGAACAACATGATTGTGGAAGACGAACAACATGAATACAGTTTCTACAATCCCTCGGAGTTCTATATGGGAGAAGGAAGCAGAACTTCTCATGTCGACTTATCGTTTTCTACAGATTTGCCAACGAATCTCACTAATATGATGGGCATTCGAAATGACGTCCGTGTTACGAAAATGTATGAACGTCCACAAAAGACTTGGTTGAGCATATTTGGCAAAAATTTGGCGCATCCCAACAATAGAACCAAGTTCGTTTCTTTTCTCGATTCTCATTTACTCTATTGCAATTTATGTACGTCTGTTAAAATTTTTGTGTAATATGTTTCTAATTATGAATTATGTAAACTATTTTTCTTTCTTTCAAATGTAATATATGTAATTTTAATTTTTTCAATTTTGTATAATATATTTCTAATTTCTGAATTATGTAAAATATTTTTCTTTCTTTTTAATGTAATCTCTGTAATTTTAATTTTTTTTTAATTTCGATTATTTATTAATTTATTTAAATTTGAAATAAATATATTATAATTATGATTAAGTATCCTTCATTAAGGTTCTCTAGTGGAAGGATTATTTCTTTAAAGTTGCTAATTGATTGATTTTGATTAGTTTAATGATTCTTATATTAGGCATTTAGTTTTAAGCACTCATTAGTGGTTGCTTGAGTGGAGATGCTCTAAGCAAGTACCTTTAGCAACACAATAAGTACTTCAATGGGACACATGTCTATGATTTATTGATCAAGTGTTTTATAACTAAGTTTATTAAAAATAGAAAAATACCCTAGGATACCATCAAAAATGTTTTAGTTCCTAAAATATCACACTCCTTCATTTTTCAATAATTCCATTAATGAATAATTAAAATGATCATTATGCCCTTGTAGTATAAACACAAAATAAAAGAAGTTTTTGTGTTTATCGATCTATAATTCCATTAATCATCGATTTCCTACAGCCAGTTTCATAAAAAATGGTAGGAAATAAACATTTCTTTCCATCTTCCTACCAAACAAATGGTAGGAAATCGCCCGTAGGAAATCGTAAGTGGTAAGATTTTGGTAGGAAATTTCCTACCAAAAACGTGTCGTAGGAAATTTTGAAGGTTATTTCGTAGGAACCGAGAAGGGCATTATTGACCATTTTCCTTCGAAAAAGTCGTAAGAAACATGTTCCTTCTAATTTCCTACCAAATAATTTCCTTCATTTTTTCCTACAAATATTGAATTCATTCTATATTCCTACCAAAGTTTTCACTCCAATTTCCTACCAGTAGATGGTAAGAAATATGAATAATTCACTAATTCAATTTTAGATCCAAATTCAATAGATTTTAATTTTTAAAATTTGTGAAAAAAATTTGCAAATGATGAAAACAAGATAATTATTAATCCAAACTGAAATGTAAATACAATCAATATTAATATAGTCAAATTCAAAGGTACAAAGTAATGAACCATTTAAGGATGTCTCGTCGTCATCCTCACCGACGCTTGGAGTCACGAGGAGCTCCACCTCACTCGTAGGAGCTTCATGTCGCTAATTGTACATGTCTTCTTGTCTAAGTGTTTATTCCATGAAGTGAATTATATTAGGCTCCTTTTCTAGTACAATTGTCTAACACATGACTAACAAACAAAAGCAGATTGATTAGTACATTAACCAGAATTAAAACCAGAATCAATAGCAAAACTAATAGTGGGTATATAAAACGTGAAGTTGAACTGAAAAAGCATGTAAACATGAAGCTGAACTTCAAGTGAAGCAAAACCAGACTTCTAGAAGTCTCAATACTCCAAATACACAGGTTTTAAAGCTTCAAGTCAAATTTATATGGCTGAACTTAAAACATTAGATACAAAAATAAGTAATTCCTTTACTAATTCACTGAATTTTTCTAGTTTTAATTTAGATTTTAGTATCTTGAATTATTTTACTATCTTGAATTTTTCTAGTTTTAATTTAGATTTTAATATCTTGAATTAAATACAAAATCATCGTCGTCATTTTCTTCCTAAGATTATATTTTTTAATAATTTAATATTTTGAATTAAGTGAATATTTTTGTATAATATAAAAATTTAAAAATAATTATAGCTTTTAGTTTTTTCAACAGTATAAATAAAAGTATATAAAATTTTTTGGAATATTGAAATCTAACTAGCCTAGAAACTAATCTTCCTTTTATAAAAAGCCATGATGATATCAACAGTTCCAAAAGCATAAGCATACCATATCCAAACCTAGCACAAGTGTTAGCAAACATTGAGATCAACACATGTTCCTTATCGTTAAACAAACTCGGATTAAGCGAAGGCGCTTTTTTTCGTTCATCGGAACGGTTACGATCTGAAGTTTGCAAAAGGCTTTGAGGACTTCGTTGTTCTCGCAGTGTTTAGGCAGCTTGAAGTTTCCATGAATCCTAAGCCCTGAGAAGGTCTTAGCCGCAATCGCTCTCTCGCCGTTTCTTGTTCTTCCTATCTTTTCAAGTCAGAGTTCTTCCAACTGTCATTACCAGATCACCGGAACTTGAAACAAAAGCGTTTCTAGTTCCTTTGCTCCTAACATAAAATTCAAAATCAAGATGAGAAAATTGAAGAAATGAACGTATCTGTAAAGGTGAAAAGATAGTGAGGCGGAGGAGGAGGATTAACTAGTAGATCTAGGTTTTATCTTTTTTGGTAGGAAATTAGTAGGGTAATTAAATATATATATATATATATATATATATATATATATATTTTTTTTTTTTTTTTTTTGTAAACAATATATATTTTATTGGTGTGTGCTTGATCAAACACCAAGTTTAAATAAATGGAATAGCAAATATGTATATTTGTTGTTTAAAAATTATATTACATAATTTTGGATAAAGATAACAATAAATAAAATTTAAATGTTACAAAAAATTGAACTTTATAAAAAAAAAATTAAACTACAATATTTTGCATAGGATATTTTTTAAAAATGTCAACTTATCTTATGTAAATATTGTAAAAATAAATTTATCCTATGTAAATTATTGTAAAAGTAAAGTTATCATAAGCATTAACATAATTTTACTATATCACTTTTATTATACTTTTTATCATACCAAATTTTACATTTTATTATTAAAGTGTTTTAAAACAATATTATAAAACATTTGTGTAAGGAACTGGTAGGAAACATTCCTTCAAAAATCTTACGACTTTGCATTCATAGGAAATTGGAAGGAAATTTTCCTACTAAATATTTACCACGTGTTTTCTTATCAATCTTTTTTCCACTTTCCTACGAATATTCCTAGAACTCTATGTTTTATAGGAATTTGGTAGGAAATTTCATATGATTTTCTTACGAAAAATATTTGTAGAAAATTTGTTTCCAATTTCCTACGATAATAACTTTTCGTAAAAGAATTGTAAATAAGTCGTAGGAAATTTATCCTACCATATATTTCGTAGGAAAATTGGTAGGATTATACCATATTTTCTTGTAGTGTAGATTGATCGTCCCATCTCCATTGTCATACTCCGATATTGTTTCCGGCGAGATCTAGCGGTTTCACTTAGCTACGACACCATCTTCGTCGTCTCCGTCATCTTTGTCGTGTCCGTCTTCTCCGCCGTGTCCGTCATCTTTGTCTTCTCCGTCGTGTCCGTCGTCTTCGTCTTGTCCGCCGTCTCCCTCTTCCTTTCACATCGTCACTTTCATATTGACTCTAAGATCTCCTTTTTCCAGCATCATCGTCTCCATCTTCCTTTGGTATTGTCAATCCTCACCATCATCTTCCTATGTCTTCCTCTAGCATCATCGTTTTCTGAATTGAAACGATTCGATCTCAATTCTAATCGCATCTCAACCGAATTGTTCATTAATCAGATCTATGATTTGGAAGCTTATAGAAAAAGATGGTGACCATACATTGTTCTCTTGTGTCCTTGAACTCTTTCAAACGTTTTTGTGAATGCATATGATTTTTCTATTGTTGGATCTTGGTTTCAACTTTTAGATTCGTCTTTACATAGACCTATATGACATGCTTGTTCTTTGCTTTGAGTTCCATAATTACAGATGATTCAATTTAATTGGCTATTCATGATTTATAGTGCAACACTAGTTTGACTCACTTTTTCTAATCCTTGGTTTAATTTTTATGTTGCATTACCACTAAGGAGATGGGACAGTGATGAGTTTCCTTGGATAAAACTCAACCACAGTAGAGCTTCAAAGACATGATTAATGAACCTCTTGAGACTGCTTTTATTTAGCGTTTGTAAGGAAGACGTTGTTGCTGGAGGTTTGTGACCATTATCACTTCCTTTAAAGCTTCATGTTGAATATGTGACAATTTTTCAGAAACGTTTGCAGCGATTTCTTTTAAAGTTTCAACTTAAAATACTATTGTTGCTGGCCTTTGTACAAAGATGCAGTATATGCCTTGAGGCAATGATTTATGGAAAAAAATGTTTGGAAAAAGCTAAGAATTATTCAATGCTGGATTGAAGTTTTCAAACTAGATTGTTTATTCAATGCTAAAACTTAGTTGTGGACTCTTCTTAAAGATGAAGAGGAAGACATGAGATTCTTTACCAGTGTATATGCGAAAGATATTCAAGTTCAGACGTTTTGTGAAGACTATCATGAATTTTGTGGAATCATTCCTAAAGTTCGTGAAATTCTTCCCGAAGTTCGTGAAATCATTCCTGAAGTTCGTAAAATCCTTCCTGAATTATATAAATGTGGTTTTTAATCTTTTTTTTGTTTGCATTAATGTGTCATTTATTACTCCATTACTAAGAGATAATGATTTCATTTGTGTGCACAGATCCTTTTTTTACCAATGTATCACAAATTCCAATCTTTTATAAAGGTCGACATAAACAATAAGGAATCCTTCATAAGTTGCATTGAAAGGTTTTCTGAAATTTCAAGAAGTCCTTAAAATTAAAGAGAACATGTAGCAAACTCGATCATAGTTACCTCAACAATTGTTTTCTTGTCTAAAAGGAACTTGTGATACTTGAATATTGCAAAAAAAATACAAGTACAGAACAGTCTCAAAAGGTTTAATAAACATCATAATGCCTACGAATGAATGTCATGTACTCCTTCCTGAATGTCAAGGAGTTTTTCCTAAATATCAAGAAGTCGTTCCTAAATGATAAATAGACTATCTATCTCCTATAATTAGTTTTTGATCTTGGCTCATTTGAGCTCTCCAATGTTGAAATGGAGCTTAGGGGGTTTGATGTCTGTAAGGAAAGAATTTCTCATGTCCTGCACAACAAAAAAAACACAGATCGTGTCAAGAAAGTCATCATAAAATATGCATATCTTTTCGTAAATTTTCAACAACGTTCCTGAATTTTTGACAATCCTAATTCAATCAACGTTTATGTAAGAAATTGTATGATATGAACAACTACGTACATAATTAATTAAAAAGCAAAACAAGTAGTCATAGTAAGCCATCTTTGTGAGCCATCTTTCAATAATGCATAATTAGTCCAGTCAATGTTTAAGTTCCTCTCAACCAATTTGTACATTTAAATTCCAGAATTAATCATAATCAATCAAATAAAACCAGAGAAAATCCACTCTAGAGATCACCAAATTTGTTAAGTATTCAGTTACTAATCAACATACCGAATTTTCTATGAATTTCTTCTCTGCTCTTCTCCAAAGTCCAAACAATGAATTTGTATCAAACTATCACTTTCGACTTACAATAATTGCTTGGAGATTTTGAGACTCTCTTCTCATTCCAACAATAGATTCATCAACGAGAGATGAGTTCAACATCATCATCGATCGAGGTTCCAGACTTGGATAGCGACACAGAGGTGAAACGGCGGTGGGCAAAGAAGAGACAATTGTTGAGAAGGTAGGGTTTCTGCATATAGTTTGCTGTCTTCGATTGTGACGGAGAAATCGGAGCTCAAACGAGACAGTGGTGGTGAAGGAAAGAGGAGAAAGAAAGGATATGACGAGAGATGAAAAGTCTGTATTTTGGTTCGACGACGAAACAACGAAGGTTAGTGTAGAAGAAGGTATTGAACTGACTTGGTTTGATTGATATCCCAACTTGAGTATTTATACAAAGAACATAAGACATGTAATAAACCTTATCACATAATAAATCCTTATCATATTGTGAATATAAAACTTAATAATATAAAGATATGCCTTTATCTCCTAATACTCCCCCTCACGTTGGAGTGTGAGCATCGTAAACACCCAACTTGGACATAATGTAGGCAAACTGTGGACGACCCAATGCCGTAGTCATGATATCCGCTAGTTGTTCACCAGACTTAACATGCTCCGTAGTTATCAACTTATCACGAACAGCATTTCGAACAGCATGACAATCATTTTCGATATGCTTAGTACGCTCATGGAAGACTGGATTCGCAGCAATGTGTATGGCAGCTTTACTGTCACAAAACAATCGAGTAGGCACAACTTGTTCAACACCTAATTCTTTTAACAACTTTCTTAACCATTTGATCTCACGGAGAGCAACAGACATAGCACGATACTCGGCTTCAGTGGAAGAATGAGAAATTGTATGTATCTTGCTTCTTGGTCTTCCAAGCAATGGGTGAGTCACCAAGAAGAACAACAAACGCACTTAAAGAACAACGAGTGAGAGGACAAGAAGACTTGTCCGCGTCACAATACACCGTAAGAGACAAATCAGAATCGGATTTAAGCAAAATACCTTGACCCGGTGAATTCTTTAAGTAAGTAACAACACGAAGAGCAGCATGCCAATGTGCTTCACGAGGTTTTTGCATGAACTGAGATAAGACATGCACCGAGTAACTCAATTCGGGGCGAGTATATAGAAGATACAACAACCGGCCAACCAAACGGCGATAAGGTGTAGGATCCGGCAATAGAGGGCCATCATTAGACGCAAGATGATGATTCTCTTCAAGTGGAGTTTGAGTTGGACGACAACCTAGATGACCACTATCAGCAATAATATTCAACGCATACTTACGTTGAGACAAAAAGATACCATCCAACCCACGAGAAACCTCAATGCCGAGGAAATATTTCAACTTTCCTAAATCCTTCATAGAGAAACACTTCCCTAAATACTCTTTAAATTTCTGTAGCATATGACTGTCATGACCACATATAAGGAGATCATCAACATATATCAATACTCGTATCTCAATATTTTCCTTGGTGTAGGAAAATAAAGAGTAATCATCATAGGCTTGTACAAAACCAAACCGCAACAAAGCATCGGAAAGCTTCTTGAACAACCAACGAGGACCTTGCTTAAGACCATATAAAGACTTCCGAAGACGACAAACCTTGGTAGGATGAGAACGATGAAAACACAGAGGAAGCTTCATATAAACTTCCTCTTCAAGATCGCCATGAAGAAATGCATTGTTGACATCCATTTGATAAACCTTCCATTGTTTAGCCGCAACAAGACGCAAAAGTGTACGCACCGTAGTCATCTTAACAACTGGTGCAAACGTTTCATTAAAATTCTCCCCCTCAACATGTTTATTACCACAAACAACAAGACGAGCTTTGTAACGTTCAAGAGACCCGTCAGCATTATACTTTGTTTTATAAACCCATTGACTCCCAATAGCGGTCTTGCCCGGTGGCAAATCAACAATATCCCAAGTGTGTTGAACTTCGAGTGCATCAACTTCTTTATGCATTGCATCATTCCAAACCTTAATGCGAACCACATCTTTGAAATTTGTGGGCTCAAAACCATTTGTTATCGCAGCCAAAAACACTCGATGACTTGGAGAAAACTTGGAATCAGAAATAAAATTAGTCAAGGGATACAGTGAATTACCTTGGACCGGAGACGAGGACTGAGAATCGGAGGACAAAGGAGCGTGAGGGGTGACGATGCTTGTCGTGATATTGTACAATATATAATCTTTGAGACGAACGGACTGCTTGACTGGGCATTTTCCTTGACGAGGAGGAGTAAGTTCATCAAAAACTGGAGGTATGATAGGCGAAGCCGATGGAGTAGCCTGCAACGATGGTCTTGTCGGAGAATCTGTAGGAGGAGAAACAACCTCAAGAACTGGAGTAGATGGAGAAACACTATCCGAAATGTTTGAATTATCCGGAGAATCTTGTTGATTGGTATTCGGAACTGATGAAATAATAGATGTATCATGTGACAATGGAGGAACAGGTGGAGGAACAACAACATCAGAACTCCCCCTGACGGACAGACGTTCACACCAATCATCATCATGTACAGCGGGTGGAGGTGAAACTTGCGATGGAATATCATGAGAGCTTGCAAACGGGAATACATCTTCACGAAATATAATATCTCGAGAGACTAGAAATTGAACTCTTTCAATATCGCAACCTTTTTGGCTAAACGGGTAACCCACAAAAACACACAAGCGACTTCGTTCACCAAACTTGTCCTTGTCACGTGTAACACGATGAACATAACATGCTGACCCAAAGACACGCAACTGTGCATAAACCGGTTTACAACCATGAAGAATTTCATACGGAGACCGGTTATGATGAATAGAATATGGTGTACGATTTATCAAATAAGAAGCGGTTAAGACAGCTTCTCCCTTTTATTGGTAGTCTGGCTTGGAATAACAAGGCTCGTGCTACATTGAGAATATGTCTATGTTTTCGTTCAACGCGGCCGTTTTGTTGAGGCGTGTCGATACAAGACGTTTGATGAATAATTCCACGTTGATGAAAGAGAGAAGAGAGACACATGAACTCTGTTCCATTATCACTACGAACCACCTTAACGAACTTGCCAAATTATTTTCAGTATAGGCAAGAAAATTTGTAAGAACAGTCTGAACTTCGGATTTCTCGAGCATTAAGTACGTCCAGACAGATCTTGAGAAGTCATCAACAATAGTCAAGAAATAAACAGCTCCACAAGAAGAAGGAGCACGATAAGGCCCCCAAACGTCACAATGGATTAATGAAAAACATTCTGTAGTTTTATTAGTACTACTAGGAAAAACTTCTCTAGTTTGCTTTGCACTAAAACAAATGTCACAAGAACGAGAGCTAACAGATAATTCAGAACCAGAAACCATAGGTAAAGCCGAAATTGCCGAAAAACTAGGATGGCCCAACCGTTGATGCCACAAAGTTTGATCAGAAGAGACGTTAACTGTGTGAATCTTTGCAGTCGCCACATCCGTTAAATAATACACCCCATCACGCTCTTCACCTCTTCCAATCAAAGTCCTCGAAAAACGGTCCTGTAAAACACAAATTGTATCAGTGAACGTAGCAAGACACTTTGTTTGTTTGACAATTTTAGAAACTGAAATCAAAGTGCAAGTCAAGGTTGGCACAAAAAGAACGTTTGTGAGTGCAACTCGGTCCGAAAGAGGGAACTCTCCCATACTCAAAGCAAATGTTTTGCTTCCATCCGCAAAACCAACCGAACAAGGTGGAATGGAGACAACATTAATAAGAAGAGATAGACGACCATTCATATGATGAGAAGCCCCTGTGTCAAGAATAACATCGCCAAATTTCATCTTACCAGACAATTTATCAGACGAACCACTGGTTGTTTTTTCTTGAATTAATTGAGAAAGTACTTGAAGTTGTTCTTGTGTAAACTCCGGGAACGAAACGGAGGGATTTGAACTTGTTGCATGTGCTGTAGAGACCTGACCTCGACCACGACCAGAGCCAGCTCCGCGTCCGCCACGACCTCGACTAGAACCGCGACCTCCCCCCATTACGTTCGTGCCACCAATCGGGAAAGCCAACAATGGGCCAGCAGTCTTTCTTCTCATGACCCAAGCGACCACAATGAGAACACTCAACCGGACGTGTTTTGATGATGGAAGATTCAGCACGAGCTCGAGATGACGGTTCAGTCCCAGACGAGACTTGTCGGGTGACAAAACCAACAGCTTCGTGCCTCTCCTCTTGAAGACGTGAAGACCCGATCCGCTGTTCTTCTCTAATGACTTTAGAGTAAGCGAAACCTATCTTTGGAAGAGGATCCATATTGAGAATAGTCTGACTAATTCCTCTAAACCGTGAGTCATCAAGACCCATGAAAAATTGATGAACTTTTTCATTATCTCTTTCTTGAACAATTGCAGTCATGATTGAACCATGAGGAAAAACTGCAGTGGCTTGATAATTCTTCAATTCATCCCAAAGTTTCGACAACCGGCCAAAATAATCGATAACTTTTTGCCCGTTTTGTCGACACGAGGCGAGTTGAGATTTGATTTGATGAATTCGAACATTGTTGCTCACAGAGAAACGTTGTTTCAGTTCTTCCCAGAGAAGATGAGAATTAGAAATAAACGTAACAGTTGACTTAACCTTTGGTTCGATGGAGGCTCGAAGCCAACCAACAATCATGGAGTTTACTGTTTTCCAATTCTCAAAATCAGGATCAGTATTGGATGGCTCTGTGATCGTTCCATTGATGAAACCAGTCTTACGTTTGGCTTGTAGAGCATTCAACATCTCTTTAGCCCATTCATTGTAGTTCTCTCCATTCAACAAAACAGAGGTGATAACAGTACTCGGATTGTCGGAACTCGACAAGTTGTATGGTGAAACCACCGTGGACGAGGGAGGAGAAACAATAGCTCCAGAAGAGCTAGACTCTTGTTCACTTCCCGTAGACATAGTTAACTTGGCACGCAAGATAACACAAAATCAAAATTTTATGATGAAAACTAGGTTTATGATTAATTTTGCTCTGATACCATGTAGAAGAAGGTATTGAACTGACTTGGTTTTATTGATATCCCAACTTGGGTATTTATACAAAGAACATAAGACATGTGATAAACCTTATCACATAATAAATCATTATCATATTGTGAATATAAACTTAATAATATAAAGATATGCCTTTATCTCCTAATAGTTAGAGGTAATGATATTTTGGTCCACATGTTTAATAATAAATGTTAGGAATGGAAATTGTTAGCTTATGTGGTATATTTGTCCCAAAAACCTAAAATGATGGTATCTATGAAAATCTCCCTTAAAAATATTACTATTATATTACAAAAAAAATCAAAATAGGTACCTCTACTCGTGGAGATGCTCTAACACATTATCCCATGCTTAATCTTTACTTGTCTTTAAGCAGTCCAATTCCAAAGAAAATTTTTAAAAATGGTAACTCACTCTTCTTTGAGAAATCTTTTCTTTTGCACTCTTCTTCACCTTGATTCGAAAACTTATTTTATGTACTTCCCATCAAAAACATCAACACACCCTACTTGGAACCCCACAATCCAAAAGAACTTTCGATATTCTCATCACCAATATTCATTGCATCCCCTTACAACATTACGTTAATTTAAAAAGTGTGTAATCTTATCGAGAGAATATAATGTCGATCACAATGAGAATATAATGTCGATCACAATGCATTTTTGTCGACTCACTCGTCAAGGCTCTTTGAATAACAATGGTAAAGACTGTATAATAAAATGTAACTTTTGTTTTCTAAATATTTTCTATCCTAGTATGTATTACCTGGCTACATGCATATCATGCATTAATTGGGAGAGCACGTGAAGAGAAGATGGGTTTCCTTATTATTTTGCATTATTTAAGAAAACTTGGACCACAACAAGTGGTGAATCAGTATGCCAATTAAGTCAGCAGTTGTACAATCCACAAAGTTCAACTACAACAGATGTAACACACGGTCAGAAAGTCCACAAAGAAGAAAAATATGGACACTAATTAATTGGTCCTATACATTGAAAAGACAAACTCTACAAGTTCATTCTCAACCTTATCTTCTTTATCTTCATTTTAGATATTTCTTTCACATAGCAGAAACCTTGAGAAGAGTACCATGGTGACCAAAAACTCAACTGAGTTTGATCGTTATGCCGAGCGCAAAGCTTTTGATGAGACACAAGAAGGTGTCAAAGGGATCGTAGACGCTAAAATAACCCAAGTGCCTCGTATCTTCCACCACCCTACTCAAGATATCTTACCCGACAAGAATTCCTCTGTCTCTGTTTCAGACCTAGAGATCCCTATCATCGACTTTGCAAGCGTTCATGTGGATACAACATCAAGAGAAGCTGTCGTGGAACAAGTCAGAAACGCAGCACAGAATTGGGGATTCTTCCAAGTGGTGAATCATGGTGTTCCTTTAAACGTTCTTGAAGAGATGAAAGATGCAGTTCGTAGGTTTCACGAGGATGATCCTGAGGTCAAGAAATTATACTTCTCACGTGATGCTATCAAGAACAAGTTTGTTTACAATAGTAATTTCGATCTATACAGTTCTTCTTCGTCTGTTAACTGGAGAGATTCTATTACTTGTTACATGGCTCCAGATCCTCCAACTCCTGAGGAGCTCCCTGATACTTGCAGGTAAGTATTAGAACAAACTTAACTTAACCCTTATGTACTCATGTATCGTAAGTAATTGATATATCTAAGGTTGTTTATTGACTCAGGGATGCTATGTTTGAATACTCAAAGCATGTACTGAGTTTAGGTGGTTTGCTCTTTGAGCTTCTCTCAGAAGCATTAGGTTTGAAATCTGAGACCCTTAAGTGCATGGATTGCGTGAAGACATTGCTTATGCTCTGTCACTATTACCCACCTTGTCCACAACCTGACCTAACTTTAGGGATAAGCAAACATTCAGATAACTCCTTCCTCACGGTTCTTCTTCAAGACAACATCGGTGGTCTTCAAATTCTTCATCAAGATTCTTGGGTTGATGTCTCTCCTCTTCCCGGAGCTCTTGTCATCAACATCGGAGATTTCTTGCAGCTGATAACGAACGATAAGTTTGTAAGTGTGGAGCATAGAGTTCTTGCAAATAGGAAAGGACCAAGGGTTTCAGTAGCTAGCTTTTTCAGTTCAAGTATACGTCCAAATTCCAGGGTTTATGGACCGATGAAAGAGCTTGTGTCTGAAGAAAACCCTCCAAAGTACAGAGACACGACCATAACAGAGTACTCAAAAGGATTCTTTCAGAAAGGTCTCGATGGAACATCGCTTCTCTCAAATTTCAGGATATGAATAATAATAATAATAATAAATTAAAAAACTGTTTTTTACGTCTTTCTTTGGATCAGTTTACACTATTTCTGGATCTGCAATAATAAGAATCAAGACCAATGGGTCTAAGAAATATATACTGTGTGTGTGTCTATGTATGTATAAATGTACCATAAATCAGAAATAAATAGTGAGTATGTGTGTGTGTCTATGTATGTGTGCATAAATTTACCAAAAATAAGAAATAAATAGTGTGTGTGTCTATGTATGTGTCTATGTATGTGTGTGTTTATAAATCCCCATCAACCCATGTAAAAGTGTGTGTATGTACATATTAATGAAAGAAATAAATAGTGTGTGTATAAATTCCCTTTTACTAGAGAAATGCAATTTTACATGGGTTGATGGGTCAGGTCAAAATTAAAAATTAAACTGAAATTAAACAATTGGATACTTCGAAATCGGATATTTAACTGGGTTTGGATCTAATTTGGATTTTCTCAGCGGATTTCCTAATATTTTTATAGTTTATCCTCCTTTCACCTTTATTTGATCTTATTTTAATTTATTATACAAAAATATATCATATAAATATAGAATAAAAATTCATCTTTTTATTTTGAATATGTTGCAATTTGAATTTTTCAAAACGGAAATATATTACTCAATTGATAAATAAAATATTATTATAAACTTAAAATCTTATTAAAATAAAGATTGGATATCTAAAACGGGTTGGTTAAATGTATTGGTGAAAAAAACATATTTAAATCAAATTTTAGCAATGGTACATACAAAGTTTTATTAACAAAATATACTATTCAAATATTGATTAAATCAAATTTATAATACGAATAAGTTTGACTGATAAACTATATTAAGTATCAAACTATATAAATCACAGTAATTCACATGTTATTTTGTTAAACTCAGAATTATATAGTAAAGCAAGTAATCAATAATATTTTTACGAATACTACCCGTTACAGATTGGTCATTCAAAACATATATTCATTACAGACATATATGATTTACCATAATCAACTCCATTTATTTAACACAGCTTCATGCACTAACCATACTCGCTACTGTTTTTGGATAATATTAAATACAAACTAATTAAAAAATTAGTTATGAAAATAGCAAATTCATAATATAAAAATAATATATTTGTAAAGAAAACATATCTTAAAATACATTTGTATCACTTAGTAAATTAAAACATATTAATAATAGCCCGATAACTTTCTTCCGCGATAATAGCTCGATAACTTTCTTCCGCGCTGTAGCGCGGGTCCGATTCTAGTGTATATGTGTATGTTAAGCTACCCTTTTGTGATTCAATTTTCAACCAATAATTTGTTGTTATTTTCATACATACCATCTCAAAACAAAAATAAAAAAATTTAATTTTAGCCCTTTCATCTGAATTAGTTATTAATATTTAAATGATATGGCAATGATTTTTAATTTTATTTTATATTAAAAGAGATATTTTTGAAATTTCCCCGAAAAAATAGACCAGTATTTTTAGGCTTTTTCCCGTAATATTGTCTGTTTTTTTCCCTACCCTAATATTGTCTGTTATCAATAATGAAACACAAAAGTTGACTTTTTGTTTGGGGAAAAGGGCCATTTCATACATGTACCTAACCGAGCAGTGTCAATTTCTATCTGTACAAATGAGCAGTGTCAATTTCTACATGTACTTTAATAAAATTCAAATTTCACACCTGAACATTTCAAATCGAGCCAAATTTAGAGTCCACGTTAACGAAGATAAGTCAACACTAATGGATGCTGACTCAGCCTCCGCGTGTGTGATGATATGGCAGCATCTCTTATACGACTTCAAACCCAAGACCTCAAACATATTTAGCAAGGAACTTAACCAATTGATCCCACGAACATATTTGAAAAAATATGAAACTTATATACTTATAACCCTCGACAAGGAGGATGAAGAACACAAAATAATATGTATTAATTTCAAAATAGTTATATTAAATTATCCTAACTTATATACTTACATATATTATTTTGCATTATTATAAGTATTCATAAATATACTTATAATATTTAAATGATATGGCAGTTATTTTAAATTTTATTTTATATTGAAAATATGTATTTTTGAAATTCCCCAGAAAAAAATAGACCAGTAGTTTTTAGGCTTTTTCTCTAATGTTGTCTGGGTTTTTTTTCTTTTTTCTTTTTTTCCTACCCTAATATTGTCTGTTATCAATAATGAAACACAAAAGATGATGTTTTGTTTGCCTTAGGGGTTATCAAACCGGTTAAAATCAGATAAACCAAAAAAAAAAAACGGTTTGGTCTGCTCTCTAACTCTCCAATCACTTTTTCCCGGAACCGCCGCACGAAGCTGTAGTCAGTCGAGGTCATCAGACGCCATTGTTGCCGCACCTCTCTGACAAAGTAACCTATCAATCAATACTTTGCTTTCTCGATTCCCTTACCTGACACGTTTCCTTCAACTCTCTGCATAGTTTACTTCGAATCTGATTTGTATATTCTGATTTAGTTTCTGCAATCAAAGATGGGCAGCGAAACAGAGAAGCACAAACAAGCAAATAAAGAAGAGGAAGAAGAAATAGTCTGCTTGGAGTCATTCTTCATTAACGATGAGTAATTATGTTACAGAAACAAGAATACAAATGTTTGTTTAATTTGGTTTTTATAGCCTTTGGTTAAGTTTGTGTTTGTGGTTTGTTAAGACAGGTTTGTTTTGTCTTTGTCGGATGCAGTTACCAGTTGACGAAGTTTACATTTGGGTCACATGTTCTTGAGCTCTACTGTCTTCAATCAGCTTCAAGTGAGTTTCTTGCATTGTATTTTTTGCTTTCTTAGATGATAAAGGAGGAAACTTTATTGGTATAATATTTGATTTGGTTGTTGTGAGGTTTGTGTTATGATCAGAGCTGAACTTTTGTTGTTTATATGCTCTTCAAATCTTGACAAAGTTGATTTATTAGTCAACCTCAAGTCACTGATCTGTATTCGAAGATGGTTTATTCTTTGAATTCTCCACTATCGTTGTATTGTATCAAACTCAAAGTATCTGTACTCTTAAATTAAATTTTTGATATGATTGCTGTAAGGTTTGAGTTATGATCTGATTAACAAAGACTGATTTTTTTTTGTGAATTCATTCAAACAATCATTTTTGATTAGTGTATTGTTTGAACAGATTTTTTGAATGTTCTTGGAATTTTCGTAAATCACTTACCTCATTAGTCAATCTAGACTTACTGTTCTGTATTCTAGACTCTTGTATTCTTTGTACTTCTTTTGCCAATGAATTAATGAGCAATGAGAGTTCAGAGATTTTTCCATCTCTATCCTTGTAGTGTATATCGTAAAGCTGTATGGTTCTTACATAACAAAATGTCTAAAATGTTTGTGGGACAGCTGATTTTGATTTAACAGGGCAGCTGGTTTGGCCTGGTGCGATGCTTATGAATGGTTATCTCTCGGGAAATGCTGAGATTCTCCAAGGATGTTCAATTTTGGAGCTGGGATCTGGTGTTGGTTTGTGCTTTTTATGACCTCTCTCATTTTCTATTTTGATTGTAACACACTAATGCATCTTGTTTATCCTAGTACTGAGTGGTGATTTACCACCTTTGCACATGCCTTCATCTATATTGTCAACATCATCACTCGGTGTTAGATATGCTGTATGTAGTTAGTAGTTACCTGAATTCACCGTTATTCGCATTCACATATATAAATTCCTAAAGGTGTGCTCTTTCTTTGGTCTTTGAGGACATAATAGAGAGACTAGTTCCTTAATATGCAGAATGTTCATGTTTAGTTTCTGATCTTCATCTTTTATAACTCAGGTATAACTGGTGTTCTCTGTAGCAAATTTTGCCGTAAAGTTATTTTTACTGACCATAACGATGAAGTGCTCAAGGCAAGGTTGCGTTGCTGAAGAGTTTCTCTCAAAATTCATCATTTGTAGAAGTTTAATCAGTTTTTTTTTTTTTTTAACTTTTCAGATACTGAAGAAAAACATCGAGCTGCATGGACATTCGTGCGGTCCTAACCCCTCAGCTGGTTAGAAAATAAAACAAATTAAGCTATTGATTCTCATCGTTATATTACAATTGGGTTCTTTTTGACATTTCTATGTACAGAACTAGAGGCTGCAAAGCTAGAATGGGGAAATAGTGATCATCTAGGTGAAATTTTACAGAAACACAATGATGGCTTTGATCTTATCCTCGGAGCTGATATCTATATCCTTATGTTCGCTAACAATTTTTTTTCATCCACATAGTACAGTGGTTGATTGTAATGTTGTTGATGACGTTCTGGTATTGGTCTGGATTGGGATGCTTATAAAAATACATCTTTAGTTTGAAGAATCAACAAAGAACATAAGGTTTTAGTGGTTTATCTTCTGTTAGGTTCAGATTTGGGTTAGTTCAGATCAGTTTAACCATAGGACCCTCTGATTTACTCCATAATGAAAAGCCTTGACGTTACGTAAGCTTTCAGCAATCAAGTGTGCCATTGCTATTTGACAGTGTTGAGCAGCTTCTGCGTATCAGGGGACGCGGAAACTGCAAGTTCATACTAGCATACGTATCACGGGCTAAACAGTAAGTTTGTCAGCCATAAACATTTACATTTTCCTCTTATGGCTGCGATTTTCATATGATTTAAAAACATTGTTTCAGGATGGATTCTGCAATCTTGAGGGAAGGCGCTCGGCACGGGATGCTGATGAATGAAGTTTCCGGGACTCGGTGTACCGTAGCAAACTTGGAAGGGGTCATATATGAGATTACTCTTCAATAGAAGAAGAAAGGAATTGGGTTGTTGGGAGTAATTTATTTTTCCCTTAATGCTTGAAAATTTTGTACCATTGTTATTTTATGTTCTTTAGATGCATACATTGTGGTTGCTTTGAAGTATAACCACAGTTGTTAGCTGAGAAACTGTTGCAACTAACATATTTCCTTCATGATAGTTGCCATGTCCAATTTCTTAATTTCACCTACTTATCAGTTTTCAATGTGCATTTTGTATATTATCTTATCCATTTCAACATCATTGGATCATCACCTTTATCCTTAAGTGACTTTTAATTGTATAAAAATAATCATTAAAAGTGCTTATTGAACATAGAAGTGTGTTAGCCAAAGCATAATATTCAAAGATTAAAAAATGAACTCTTTTAGGACTCATAAATCACTTATTGGTAGAAATTCCAAAAAGCAACTCAAGATTTCAAAAGCTCCCGCATTATTTGTTTAGTCTTATTTTATTTGAAAATGTCATTCAAGTAGGTGAAAATAAGTAAACTAGATATTTTTGTTTTGTATGTGTTTAAATAAATAGTCCGATATCATGTAAAACATCATCTTATTTACTTAAACATCCACTAAATTTATATTATTTAATTAAGAGAAATTCATTAAGACCACTATGAGATCCAGGTTTGCGGAAAAGCTTAAGAGAACTCCACAATTAATTAATAAGTTACAACCACACTTTCAAGTTTTTTATATATTAAAAAAATACAAGTATTGATATGATTCTATAATTTTTTTCTTTCAAAAATTTGTTTTCAAATATGTAAAATTTAAAATTTTAGGTTTAGGTGACTATGGCTACGATTGGTAAGGACTGTTTAGATTTTAAAACCTGGTTTTTGACGCTTCTAAAAAATTAAGATAGCAAAGAAGGCAAAAAGTAAAGTGACTTTCAATGCTTTAAAAAAAAATAAAAACCAAAAAGTTTGATTGACAAAATAATTGCTTTAAAGAGTTTAAATATTTTTAAAGCCTTTAAAGTACCCAACCAATCGGCCACTATGTTAAAATTACAATATAGTTTTTAGGGGTATGTTTTATTGTTTAAGACTTTAGTTCCGAAATTTAAAATTTTAGTTTTAATTTTGTAGTATTTTTGAAAAATAAGAAAATAAAATTAATAATGATAAGTTTTTCTCGAAGACAAATTGATGGTTGAAAAAAAGAACTCAAATATTTATGAAAATTGCCTATTAATTCAACGATACTGTATGTATCTCACACAGTCACACACTCCACTCGTTTAAAATGCACTTACTTAATATGATCAAAATTCCAAAAACAATTTCCACCATATAATAATAATTTAATACACTTATTTGAAATTTCTGGTCCAATCAGTAAAGAACGAAAAAAACATGTATTAATTAATTATGTATTTATTGAGGACTAAATTAAATGTTTAGTCACACATCTCCCCAACTCCAAAGAGGACGGACCAACCAGAAAAATTAGAGGAGATAAACTTGACGCGTCTCTTCTTCTTCAACCTCCGTCTCCTTTACGTCACCGGAAAACAAATCTCATCGCCGGAGAAACTGATCCCACCTCTTTCACGGTAAGTCTCGTCCTCTCCTTTTTCTTCGATTGTACCGATCACGAACGATTACGAGTTTTTACGGTATGATTTTCGTCAAATCGGAGAACATTTGTCGTAGATTTTTACAAATTTTGGATAAGAATTAGAGAATCGAGTTTGGGATTTGGTTTTGGAGTATTTGAACAAATGTTTTGAGCAATGGACCTGACAATTTTCTCCAGAACTGTTGCTGAAAAAAAAAATGCAATGGAATGGGGTGAGACGAGCCCATTCTATGTGGTGCAAGAGTTTAACAAACAAAACTCATTTGCATCATCCTTCTATTCCAGTCTTACATTTCCTCACCACCATGTCGAGTTTGGAGGAGCCGCTTGGATTTGACAAGTTGCCAAGTATGAGTACAATTGATAGGATTCAGAGGTTTTCTTCCGGTGCTTGTCGGCCTCGGGATGATTTCGGCATGGGACATCGTTGGATTGATGGAAGAGATTGCAGTACCTCAAATAGTTGCATGTAAGTTGGCTTTATCTATGGCATCTTTAGTTTGTGTCAATTTTTGTTGTTTCTTATAGTCTTGAAATATTTGTTGACTTACAGTGATGATGATAGAAGTTTTGGTAAAGAGTCTTTTCCGTGGAGAAGGCATACTCGGAAATTATCTGAAGGCGAACTACATCTGATTCGGAATATTTCAGTTTCGGGAAGGACTTCTACAGTTTCTGGAATTTTAAGGGAATCCAGAAGTTTTAAGGAGCATAAGTATAGTACATTGAGCAATGAAAATAGCACTCCACATATAAATCATAAGGTAATTTGCTTGATGGATGAATATAGTTTTTCATTTCCCTTCTATGTAGAATATTTTTAAAAATGTATGTCTCTAAAATGATTCATCTTGTTTTCATTTCCCAATACAGTAACCTTTTTCTCTAATCTTATTCTGTTTTTTTTTTTTTTTTTTTTTTTTTTTTTTTTTTTTCTGTTTGAAATTCAGATCTCTAAAGGTATACCAAAGTTTGTGAAGATTGTAGAAGTTGGTCCAAGGGATGGCCTGCAAAATGAGAAAAATATAGTACCCACATGTATAAAGGTGGAACTAATTCAGAGATTAGTTTCTGCTGGATTGTCCGTTGTCGAGGCTACAAGTTTTGTATCACCAAAATGGGTTCCCCAGGTACTGCTGGTGTTTGTGAATTTTATTTTTCCTGAACTTTCATTTGGTGTCTCCCGTAATTAAGCATATAAAGCGACCACTTTAAAGAAATAACTTACTTTTGCTGTAGGTACACAATTCTACAACTTTATGATAGAAATGGATGTTTCCTTTGTAGTTTAGCTGTACAAATAGGTGTATAAGATGCAGCAATATAGTTTTTCAGTTTGTATTGTTGGGCATCTCACTAGGAGTGTATTTTGAAATCTCTCACGCATCATGGAATAAGTTTAACTGAGTACTAGCTGCCAACTCGAAAACAAATCCATTCTTGTTCATATGGTCGCTTGTTCTTACATTGAACAGAGAAACAAGCATACCATTTCTTGGATTTTTTTTTGGTTACAATCTATAGTTCAAATTGCTTCTGATAGGCAACACAATAGAGAAAACCATTTTCCATGTAGAAATACTTGTAGTGGATGCTTAAGTGAAACTAATTTAACTGAACATAAATTTGTACTATTTCGCATTGTAGCTTGCAGATGCAAAGGATGTAATGGATGCTGTAAATACTTTAGATGGGGCTCGATTGCCGGTTCTGACACCAAATCTGAAAGTATGTACCAATATTCTCCTAAGACTCTTGAAACAATTATTTGTTTCTTACCTTTGAACACCAACGTGGAGTGCTTGTTTATTTTTAGGGCTTTGAAGCGGCTGTATCTGCAGGTGCTAAGGAAGTTGCAATCTTTGCATCAGCTTCTGAGTCATTCTCCTTGTCAAATATTAATTGTACCATCGAAGACAGTCTTTTGAGATATCGTGCTGTTACCACTGCTGCAAAGGAGCATGGGATTCCCGTCCGTGGGTTCGTTTCTCCTAATTTCTCTTGATTCTTGTTATTGGTGGAACTGATTTCCAATTTTCGACCCTAGTATAACACTTATAACAGAAACTGTTGGTTCTAAATAAAGTCCATGATTATTTCCCAATGTTGAAGGTATGTATCTTGCGTTGTGGGGTGTCCAGTGGAGGGAGCCGTTCCACCCTCGAAAGTAGCTTATGTTGTGAAAGAACTCCACGACATGGGCTGCTTTGAGATTTCTCTAGGTGACACAATCGGGATCGGTACTCCTGGTAATTTCTTTACAAAAAATCTTGCATAGTTTATTCAGTTACGCTAGTGCGTGAGTATATGCATACATATAACAATGATAAGCATTGGATGGCTCAAATATTAGCTACCTAGCCTAGGAATGCATCCATCCGATTAAAGCTGTTGCCAGTTGGTTAGAGAGTAGTTAGTGAGGGCTAGGTTAATGAGAAATGCCTTGACAGATTATTTTGGGTGTGGATGTCTTGGTTTGGGTGCTAGCTCTTGGTTGAGAGTTAAACTCTCTCATTAATCAAGTCCCTCTATTTGGTGAATTGAATAAATCAGGTTCTGTGGTTCCCATGCTCGAAGCCGTGATGGCAGTTGTGCCAGCGGACAAGCTTGCTGTTCATTTCCACGACACCTATGGACAAGCTCTTGCAAACATATTGATGTCTCTCCAAGTAAGTCAAGCTTTAATAGAATAACATATCGGTTTATACAATTTCATTTATGCTTCAACATTTGTTGGTGCAAAGCAGATGGGAATAAGCATAGTAGACTCATCAATTGCTGGACTAGGCGGCTGTCCATATGCAAAAGGAGCTTCTGGAAATGTAGCCACAGAAGATGTGGTTTACATGTTGAATGGTTTAGGCGTCCAAACCAATGTCGACTTGGGAAAGCTAATTGCAGCTGGAGATTTCATCAGCAAGCATCTCGGCCGTCCCAACGGTTCAAAGGCTGCTGTTGCACTCAACCGTCAGATTACAGCTGATGCTTCCAAGATATGAGTTTTATTAGAGGATTCACATATCGGAAGTCTTATGAATACGACTATACGAGAGACTTTATGAATGTGGGTATAAATTTTATGTAAGATGATGTATGAATGGTTCATTGGTATAAACGATGCAATTGAAAGGCACAAATGGTTTTATTCTTGTATCTTTGCAATGTTCTACGATACGTTATATGCATAATGTCGCGAAAACTCATCTCAATCATTATCTTCCGAAATTAATCGTTGTGTTCATCGAGCTAGGTTTGAAGACTCTTCTTAAGAGGCATGATTAGGACCCTTGTCTCTGATAGCAACTAATGCAGCAGTAATTACGCTTGAAACCCCGAGTATCAATTGATCACGAGATCAACAACCATATCTAACAGTTTTCGGCTTTTCTCTAGTATCAATGGATCAAGAGAAAGGAGAAACAAAGACTTGAAAGAGAGAAAGCATATATGTTTTATTAATAAAAATCAACCAACAACTTAGAATACATTAGCTAGAGTATTTATATTGAAACTTAGAAACCCTAGTCAAGCCTTGATGCATGAATAAAGTATGAAATAACGTGAATGATTGATGTGAAATAAATAAAAGCATGAAGTGAAATAGTGATGTGAAATATGTGGTGTGTAGCTATTGATGTGAAATATGTGATGTGAAGCGAAATATGTAGTGTGTAAATAAGTGTGAAAATAATATGCTATTTTTTAGTCACTAGATTGGGTACCCGTGCGTTGCGCGAGATATTAATTTAAAATCTCTTTTATCAATATTAATCTGAGCATAACTATAACCATTCAAATTTTAAAAGATAAACGCTATATAATTAAACACTAAACTAAAATTTTAAGCGATATACAACATATATATTGTTGGCGATAGTGTTTTCTTGACAAATAAATGATTTAATATTATTACATGGTAACAAAGATTACTTGAAAAGATTTGCGAGAAGAGTAAATGGCATCGACGACCATTTACGATTAGATGTTGATACAAATATAACACCGTTCTATATATAACACGAATTTACCGAGCCTCATATACATCGTTAAGTGTAAAGATACATATATAATATCTTTTCGCTAGAGTAGGTTTAGCGAACTTGCTTTATCCATCGGAAAAAGTGCAATGTGGTAAAAGAGAACTCTCGACCAAATCATGAATGGGTTTAAGACATATCATAACAATTTCTTCCTTAATAATAGTCCATTTTGGGTTAAAAGCATTTGATTCAAATGATGGGATATCAAACTTGTTTTTCTTTTTTTTCATTATGTTAGAAAGTTATAGTTCTACTTGAGAATAAGTAAACTTTTTTTTTGAGGTATGCTACAGAAATTACATATCACTTTGCGACTTATATATGACTTTTTATATATATTTCATAGTAAAACTCATGAATAATGTGATAATTAATTATTAATTATTTTAGAATATGGATAATAATTTTTTTTTTATAATTTTATATTTTTAAATAGAATTTCACGGCATAAAGTTTGACCTTTCAAATATTTTTGTCTTAGAGTATTTTAAATTAGTTTAGCAATCTTTTGTTTTTAGTTAAAATTTCATAATTAATAAAAATATGTAATATTTTTTTAGAACTTATGTTTCACTTTAAATTTATTTTTCCTCTTTAAAATTCTAAAATTAAAATTAAAAACAATTTGTATTATTTTACCATGTATTTAAAATTTACTTAAATTTTAAAACACATTAGAACATTTAAAATTCCAAAGTATGATTATTTTAAAGTTTGCTGTTGTTTAGAGTTTGAATCATACTATTATTACTAATAAAATTCTCATAGTATTGGTTTTACTATTTTTAATTTAATTTATTTCACATATTTTTATTTTAATTATTTATTTATTACCATGAAAAGAAATTCTATGTTAACATTATGTAAATTTCTTTTTTCTTTATTTTTAAGTTTTATTAATTATGATTAACGTATTATGCACTAAATGAATGTTAGGAAGTGAGGAAGTTGCAGGGAGGATATGCTAAACCTTTTCAGACTGAACAGTAACGCCTATATTATCAAAATAAATGTAAAATCATCGAAACTTAGTTGGGGATAAGAAGCAAAGGAAAGGAGTTTAGAATTTGTTAATATATGTTAGAATTAAATTACGCATTTAAGTACCTTAGGCGTGGAGATTTGAAAAGAAAGAATCGCATGAGCGATTATTAAATCAGAAAGGGCCTGAGTTTCTGAATTTTGATAAGCTGAAGTGGAAATGACATAAATCCGTAGAAGAAAGAACGTAAGTGAGAGAAAACCTAAACCTATTAACTTATTTGGGTTTATAATATATTGGGCTAAACAAGGTGTTCATTTTGATGTCATAGAAAATAAACTCAATTTGGATATAAAAGTGTTGGAGATTAAATTACAAACTAACACGCCAAAAGACAATAAAATGATACACAAAAAATATGGGTTCAGATTATTTGTTGGGCTTGACACAATAATTAGAAAAAATGCTGACGTAGATTGCTTTAGAGGGAGAGAAAACTCTCCCATTATATATATATATATATATATATATATATTTACTATTAATATCAAGCTTGATGAAGAGTATTGATCACAAGTTTGAGTGTCTAAAATTGAGTCATTTGTATTTTCCTGAGAGTAGTCATTATACATAATAAAAGCTTTCTCTTTGTATAAAACATTTTTCCTTTGAGTCTCTTTAATAAACACTTTCTATATACTACTAGTCTCTTAAACCATGTCCATTGGTAAACATATAAGGGTATCTTTAAAGAGAAAATTGTACGATCTGCCATGAACAGTAACGTTTTCTATAGCCAATGCCATTTTTACATTTTCCTTCTCCCGGGTGCCACATCTCCAACCTAAGAAGACCATTCTACCCTTGTACAACTGAGATTAGTTTTGTTTTTATTTTTCTTTTTCTTCTTTGACATAAAGTCAAACAATCTAAAACGTACGAAACTTCAAAGTTCCTCTTTTTCACTTTTTCTTTTTTCTTAATTTTCTCTCTCGGCAACTTCCTATTTTTCGGGGATCAATCTCTATTTGTTTTTATCTGGTTTGTGATGAAATTGTTCGACCACAACGATGAATAACGATACTTCACTCTAGGTATGTAGTCCATGCCGGCAGACCATATCCATTTTTCCAGCCCGTTATTTTCTTTATCAATGGACCAGATCTGATGGACCATAATCGATAGAATAAGCTTGTCCATTGTACAGATCTTCCGAAAACACAAGCGATTGATTAGAGGATGAAACAAGTGATGCATCTATGGAAGTCGTCATCTACGATCCATCTAGGTTTACACTTTGGATCACACATTTTGTGTGTCGATAGACTAGATCCGGTGGACTAGATCTAGTGGACATAAATGTTGTCTCTACTAAAACAACGGAGCTTCTTCCGCCTAGCCTAGAGATACACTCGCCGAACCCGAGAACCCTACCTACAAAGCAGAGTTATAACTGTCGACGCCGGCGAACACGAAGAAGGTGATGTCGACGTCGTTAAGGCTTCCATCGAAGCTGAGGTTGCATGTGTAGAGAGAAGTTACAATTCCAAATTTATTCCCTTGTGGACTTGTTTTCCATTCCGATGTTGTCCATTGTAACACTAAAATTTTGTCCTTCTCAGATCGTCTCTTCGATCCACCGCAAAGGACATAAATCCTTGTCCCTAAACCCAGTCAAGAGTTGTGCATCGAGGCAATCAACACAAGTTTTTGATGGACCAGAATCACGCAGCGGAGGACGGAAAATGTTGTTGACCACTTATGCAACTAGTCCTATATAGTTATCCTTTTCTAGTGTCAGGAAGCCTACTAAATGTATTGTCCATCTAAATATCTGCTAACTCATTCTTTTTGTTTTTTTTTTGTATGTAGATGGACTATATAAAATTGTTTTCAAAATTGTCCTTCGACTATTTCATTTTGTGTAGACAACATCGCTGAAGACAACACTAATGGAGCACAATCTAAGGGGATTGACTCTTCTTTTCTTCCACCTCGGTGATTTGCAACCAACTATTATCCTATAGGAGGTCACATCAACTTCTATTTTAGCCCGAAATATCTACCAAAAGCTTAAAGCTATTTGTTTCTTAGCAAAGTTAACACCTAAAACTTATGCGATTTTATCCTCAAACTCTGCAAATTTTGTATATTCCCTGATAGACATACATCTTGCTATTTGTCCACCACGATCTGTGAATTTCCATACGTTGAATATGTCCATCTCCTCTCGATGATGCACACCATCTTGTCCATTACGTCCACATTGCAATGTCGAAAGATTAAAGTGGAAATATTGTTTTACCCACAATAAATGATGGACGACATCTCTCTATATCTTGTCCATTTTATGGTTGCATCCACCACTTCCATAAAATATCTTTGTTACTTGTCCTCCATTAATACACCTTAAATCTGGGTTTGCTTCTTTTTTTATTCTCTAATTATTTAACTAATCAATTATTTTCTGGGTATTAGCCTACACTACTCCCATTTAATGCTCTCCTGGGCAGCCACAAAAAAATTAAATTTGCTATAGTTTTTGTGAATCCAGCGCACACTCTCTCCTCTCTCCTGAGGGTAATTTTGTCAATTATTCTCTGCTATTATTAACCAAAATGGCACTCCAGAAAATACTTTGAGAAAATGGCAAAGACTTCTTCCTTATTCATGTATGCACGTCTTGAAGCTTCATACAATGAACCTAGACACCCCAAGGAGTAATGGATTCACACCCAAGCTTTCAAGACCCAAGGCATCTCTCTACTTGCCTTATTTTGCCGATTTGGTTCATAAAGTCCCAACGGCAAGTGTAATTAATTTTGTGCGATTTGTTTCTTGTTTTACATTATTAGCACGTGTAGCTGA
The DNA here is from genome assembly GCF_000375325.1 of Capsella rubella. Classification (NCBI taxonomy): domain Eukaryota; kingdom Viridiplantae; phylum Streptophyta; class Magnoliopsida; order Brassicales; family Brassicaceae; genus Capsella; species Capsella rubella. The sequence goes on along the minus strand of NW_006238920.1, from coordinate 5,411,202 downwards.
GCCTACATAAGCTCATTAGCTTGTTCATTTGTAATGACCCTTGATCAATTTAAAGTAATAGAAAGTTTTCTTCTTGTCAAAGTTTGAGTCTTTGTCAATCTTGTTCTTTAGTTATTTGTGAGTGAGTCACTTAGTGCTTTAGAAACTTGCAGATTAAGTTTGTTGAGTGATTCAACATCCTTCATTCGTCCATTGATCGAGTGAGTCGATTATCCCACTGATTGAGCGAGTCAATCACCTGAACTATCCCCTGAACCACCTTGATTCACGAGAGAGTGCTTCTGGCCAGCTCGTGAATTCCTTCTTCCGCAAGCTAAGCTTGGAATCTCTTGATCATCAAGTGATCTAAAGTTTGGAGTGATTCCAATCTTGTATCATATCCGCTTTAACATTTTTGCTACGAGGGATAAGAGATAAAAAGAACCATCAATTTTTACTTTCTGGAGAATAAGTAGAATATGCTGACTACAGGGTTGGAAAAGACATGCCACGAGAGATATGATAAAAAGAAAGATGAAAATCCTTCTCTATCGATTTTTATTTTTTCGAGGTAAGTAGAAAATGTCGACCACTCGGATAGTAAACACATTCACTAAGTGTGAACTAAGAAAAGCTACATCACGTTTCTCAAATAGTTGGCGTTATCAAGTAACCCAAAGTATTAATTTGAGGTTCCCTCGACGTTGAGGGGCATCGTTCAAAGATTCTTATAAACAGAAATCCAAAATGTTAGTTGGACACATGATTATTTGTTGATATAGAAATCACATGATAGAATTATTGGAAATTAAGAGATATTTTCAATCATATAATTGCCTCATACAACAACCTCTGTTAATCCCTCACAATTGTTGTCGTCGTCTCAGCTTGAAACTTCTTATCAATTGTGCATGATTTGTTGTTTGTTGTGATTTATGTGAGTTCTACTTTCTGCACATATATTGTTGTCCAAGACTTGGAAGGCTTAACAGAAAGAATAAAAAAATTAAGAGAAGACATATCTGAAGGCTTAGCAAAATAGAAGTTTTAAAAAATGAATAAATGTTTGTGACCGTAAAATTGTTTAAAATTATACGTAAATTTTGATTTTGTAATTGTTTTGCTTTTTTGATATAGAGACATGGATGGTAGAATTGCAAAAATTGACGACTTGGATGGTTTATTTGTAATGCACAAAACCCTATAAAAAAACTTAAAGCGTTAAATTTACAATATGTAAAAACATGTTGAACTTATATACCAAACATATTTACAATATGATCACAAAGTGATTGCGTGCTATGTTTAGCTTGTTTTCAACATATTTTAATTTAACACCTAAAATTTTTTAAAACAAAAATATTTTCGTTAAACATCTAACTTTATTTAAAAATATTAAAAAAATCCTAAAACCTAAGTGTTTTTACAATACACGAAAACATGTTGAATGTATACACCACTGACGGACCACAAAGGGACTGGATGCTCGGCCCGGTTTGTTTTCAACGCATTTAAGCTTAACACTTAGATTTAGCCCAAAAAGAACATTCTGATTTATCAAAAATTAAACTTAACTTGAAGTTTGATTTTGAAAAATCGTGAATTTTAGTCTAAATCAGAAAAATAGAAATGAAAAACATAAAATCTTTTTTTTAATGTATATTTTAATTTTATATCAAAATCAATTTTTTTTAATTTATTTTAATTCTTAAGAAGTTATAAAGTTAAAACATTCCTGTGAAATTAAGTATCCTGAGGCCAGTCATTGGTCGTTATGAATTCTGCTACACATACTACAAAACAAACCCATTATGGATTTCATAACTCGACACAAAGTCAAAGTATTTTGATAAAAGTAGAGATATTACTAACCTGCTAATATTCATCTATGCTATGATTAGTCTTTACTCTTACGGATGATAAATTGTTGCAGAGATCATCATCATCGTCATAATTCACACTCTATATGTATATAAAGACATTTGCTTTCTTCTACTACACCACGGAACCTTGAGTCTCCACCCTGAAACAAAAGACATTACCTAGGAAAAATCTTAATTATTTAACAATGAATACACAAAATCAAATAAACATACAAAGGAGACAGAGATAGCAATCATAAGGTGAACATGATGGATGAACTAAAAAGTAGACAAAAATGTCTTGAATTGCATCATTCCAAACGTACATGCGTATAACTATGAGATTCATTTCTGTATGTTGCAGACAAGTAATTGTATGTGGTATGGGAAGCAACATAAACTCGGTACATTAATCTAATAAACCAATGCAATGAAACTCACAAATCAAATCAGTTAAAGCGGTATACCTCGGTTATAAATGTAGTTATGCTGATGCTACATTATGATCCTTCTTCTTTTTGATAATTGTGATGAAGTTCTATTGATCAAATATTCATTATAATAGAGAATGTAATGACCTGCAAAGACAGTAGAACCAAAATCAAAAACCAAGAGAAAAACAACAACAGAGAAGTAGAACATAATATCACACCAAGAACAAACATAAGTCATATCAAGGGTCTCAAACCTAGTCTGCAGATCAATGGATTTGTATTATTAGTTAGCAAAACAGGAACTCTAACACTGATACTGATACTAGATAGTTAAACGTTGGGTACAACAATCAAACCGGTTAAGGATAGATCGGAAAAACATCTACTAGAATCGTTGTTTACAGCAACTGTTTTGCAGCTATGCACCGATTTTGAAACAATTGGTCGGAGTACACAAATTTGAGCATAGCAAAAAACCAAAAACAAGTAAGATCCCAGAACATCTATCATGAAATAGATCAAGGCCAGACACTAGAAACATTATCTCTCTAATCCAATACTTAGATAAAAGAGAATACCGCAGAAACTTGCCCTCGACCTCTGCTGCATAGCAAATAACAATAAACATTTCAAATACTAAACTAATACAAAATTGAAAAAAAAAAAAACAATTCATATGAATATAGAATAACAAAAATGACAACAGTAAAAAACCAACAAAAAACGGTTTAAAAGCAAAAAAAACACATAATATAAATTAAAAATTCAAATATAAATTATAAACTACCCGCGTTACGCGCGGGTCAACTAGTATACTATAAAGATAACATGACACATTCTGTGTCCTTTATTATTATGTAGCCCAAAGATGAATTTCACGATTAATTCTTAGTCATAACATAAAACAGAGATCACTAAAATTATATATAGATTTATTTAAGTTGAATGTCATAACTCATAGTTGTGATACTTAAGAATAAACATAACAAATACACATGTTAAAAATTTGAAAATATGGTGATCACAGGCTAGCAAATTTTATTAATTACACTTGTTAAATTATAAGGGATCTGCTTAAAACTGGATACAAACATACGTGTAAATCCATCTTCATCAGTTATTTTCTAATGATAGTTTTAAGTATTAAATAATATAAGATGTAATACTAACTTAATTTAAAAATCTTCAATACTTGGGATTTGTTTGTTAGAAATACCCCTTTTGGGGTATCTCTTTTTAAAAATACCCCCCTTTTATGGTCATTTTTAATTATACCCTCCCTAAAAATTTAAAGACAACTTTACCCTTCCTTCTCAAATATCGAAGAGACGATTATCTCTTCTTCTCTCTTCACCGTCGTCGATCCTTTGATGTCGTCTCTTCTCTCCTTCGTCATCGCTGTTGTCTCGTCTCTTCTCTCCTTTGCCATCGTGTTTTCTTTCTCTCTGTCACCGTCGTGTGTTATTTTCTCTCTGTCGCCGTCGCTGTCCACTTCTCCGCTCAGCCTATCAGACCTAAGATTGAGGTTTATGTATTAATTCCTCTGTGAGCATTGATCGTTTCTTCTTCTTTGCTTTGTGATGTTTGTCTTGAATTTGATAAGGATGCATTTGAGGTACAAGTTTTTGTTGATATCTAAGAAAAATAACAGGATTTATTGAGCGCACATAAGGTGTTTAGTAAATTGCTTAAGAGAAAAGCTTATTGTTTGATGCAAATTGTTGTTGGTTAATGGATGAGAAGCATATGGGAATCAGAATTGTTGTAGCTGAAGCTATGAAGAAGAGAGTCGCGACCAAGGTGTTGAAGCAACAGATTTTTGATGAATTGGTTGCTAATTATGTGTTGATGTCTGCAATTTTTGTATTTAGATGATTAGAAGATGGTATTGTAATGAGAATTGTTGCATATGAATATGAAATAGATCAAGGCCAGACACCAGAAACATTGTCTCTCTAATCCAATACTTAGCAAAAAGAGAATACCGCAGAAACTTGCCCTCGACCTCTGGTGCATAGCAAATAACAATAAACATTTCAAATACTAAACTAATACAAAATTGAAAAAAAAAACAATTCATATGAATATAGAATAATAAAAATGACAACACTAAAAAACCAACAAAAAGCGGTTTAAAAGCAAAAAACATAATATAAATTATAAATTCAAATATAAATTGTAAACTACCCGCGTTACGCGCGGGTCAACAACTAGTATGCTATAAAAATAACATGACACATTCTGTGTCCTTTATTATGTAGCCCAGAGATGAATTTCACGATTAATTCTTAGTTTTTTTAATTAGGACATGCATTTAAATGTTTATTTTATTTTAGCCACTAAAATTATAGCGCTCTCAGTTTCTTATTCTTATATTATGCTTCCAGATAAATCCAAATGTGATATCTTTAGTGTCATTGTCTCTTCATAGATTTAAGTATTTAACAATGAAAATCAATATAAAAACCATTCAATAAGAATTTAAGTGTGGCTGCATTATCCAATACAGGATATCAACACATCAACGATTATTCTTGTTCAATGTATCCTTGTAGTAATTTCTTATTATGATGAATCTTTTTAAACTTTGGTCAATATATTTACATTCAAAGAACCAGCTAATGACTCAATGAATCTTTATATTTTATTCTCTAATTAAAGATCGGATTTGTAGTCAAAATAATACTATATTTCTATATATATATATATATAAAAGAACAAGTGAACAGTATATATATAGTGATGCATAAAAGTATTAAGATAACATCAGATCAAGAGAAAAAAAAACCATCGAATCAATTACTCAAAGAAAATAAGAATCATGAGATCTATTGTAGTACTTTCATTGATTGTACTTCTTCTCCACTTATGTAAGAATTCCTTTTAGTTTTTTCAATGTGAGTACTAACTAATTTATGAAAATTAGTACTTAACTAAAAATTACTTTTTTTTTTGCAGGTATTGCACAAGAAAATAGAATTAAGAAGATGGAATCTGCAGCGAGAGATTCGATGGCAGTTAAGGACGTTAGCTCTTACGACGCAAATCTTAGTATATTTGATGGTAAACATTGTACACGTGCAGGTGCTTGTTTTCTCTATTGTCTAATTCGTAAACAAAAGCTTATATACGATTGTGAGAACGGCAAATGTGTTTGTAAAGATCATCCAGATATTTGATCTACGTCTACTAACAATAAGAAGTAATTGACCTAGATTTTTACCGTGTCAAATTAATAAATATTATTATTTTTCTTTTCTCTTTTGTCATTATGAATTTAATTAAAACCAGCTAACCAAAGTAAAAAGACAAAAATCATAAACAACCAGGTATAAAAGAAACACCAACTCAAAAAACATTGATCTCCCTCTGCGTTTGACGTGAAGTCAAGAAGGCCCTTCAAATGCGTTAAATAGAATCGAAAACGTCCCTCTCAAATGACAGACAATATAATTAGATTATTAAAAATATACATATAATTGTTATTTTTAAAATAACGCATAAAATATTGGGTTTTTATGTTTTTTTTTTAAAAAACTTAAAAAGAAACCTATAGTATTATTGTATTGGTATTAAATTGCATATTTCTAATACAATAGTTTACAAAAAAAAAAGTATGTAAAGTAAATTAGATGTAGTGACACAATAAACAAGATGAAAAGTAAACTAAAAAATAAAATCAATGAGAATTCAAATATAAATACAAAGAAAACCATTTATGAAACTTCAAAAAAAAAAACAATACAAATTAACTACTATAAACCTTTCAAAACGAAAAAAAAAAAAAATGATGGACACATACATAGTCACATTAAGGGGGCATTACTTAAAACCAGTTTAGCTTTTTTTTTGGTGGGATAAAACCAGTTTAGCTGATTTTTGCATTGATCATTAATTGTTTATTTTATTTTATTTATTTCACACAAATTAGTGAAATAAGTCAAAACTGCTGACTTTTGTCAAGGTTTGGGATGATTAAGTTTTATTTTAACAAAATTATATTAATCAGATAGTTTGCATAAATTATATATAGATTTATTTAAGTTGAATGTCATAACTCATAGTTGTGATCCTTAAGAATATACGTAACAAATACACATGTTAAAAATTTGAAAATATGGTGATCACAGGTTAGCAAATTTTATTAATTACACTTGTCAAATTATAAGGGATCTGCTTAAAACTGGATACAAACATACGTGTAAATCCATCTTCATCAGTTATTCTCTAATGATAGTTTTAAGTATTAAATAATATAAGATGTAATACTATCTTAATTTAAAAATCTTCAATACTTTTTTTAAACTTGTCTCCCTCCATTAGTAATCCTTAAATGTGAGTGTTTTAAAAATTTAAAATTAATGTGTGTTTAATATAGAAAATGTGTGTGTGTTTAATATAATTTATATAAAGTGAAGGGGATAGCTATTGAAATCATGTACGTACATTCATGAAGTAAATCTAATATCTCTATGCCTTGCAAGCTTTTGCAGCACATCTACTCATGGAACCATTATTGTCCAACCACTTCTCAATCAACGATTGAATTCTCTCTCTATGGACTTCCATGATCCAACGGTTGAACCAAAACATATGAATCTGGTAACGAAAGGCAAAACATATGAATCCACAGACCGATCATCAGTGAAGAACTAATCTCATTACTCGAGGATCAAAACGAAACCGAGAAGAAATAAAAAAGAAAAACGAAAAATCAAACGAAACAGATCCGATTCAACATGCAGAGATCAAAATAAAGCACCATCAACAGCAGAACATAAACATTAATAACTAACCAATGTTACAATGACACGTAAGATGTCATAGAGTATCTAAACTACCTCGGCAAAGACGTTTTTAATTTGGAAGTTTAATACCCAATGTTATTTGATTGGAAACAAAATGCATGGTTTATTAATTTGTTGTCTATTAATACATCAAGTATATAAAAATTGTCGAATCGAAGAAACCGCTTAAGAACCGATAATCGGATTGACGGAATCACTAAACCGGGGTTAATGAAATTTGTTAGGATATGGAAAGATAGGATCTTGACATATCAATCGTATATTCTTGTATTTACTTCCTCTTGTATATTCGATTAGGTCTAATGTGTTGTATATATATTGACAAGCCGTTTGGCATATGAACTACACAGAAACCTTCAATACGTTCTGAGGTTTGTGACATGGTATCAGAGCAATAGCCATATACTCAAGGCTTTTGTTCGATCTCTAACATACTCTTATTCTTTGACCTAGTTTTGTTGTTCTATTCTTCCCGACAAAACTCTCTCTTTCCACATGGCTTCCAAAGATGAATCTTCTGTCACTAAATCATCACAGTCTCGGGTTGAGATCACACGTCGTACGATTTCTCCTTATGATTTGTCTGCCAGTGACAATCCTGGTTGTGTGATCTCAAAGCCGTTGCTGTTAGGACCCAACTATGATGAGTGGTCGACTAACCTTCGTGGAGCTCTCAAGGCTAGAAAGAAATTCGGTTTTGTTGATGGATCTCTTCCTCAACCGAACGAAGGTGACGAAGATCTTGAAGACTGGTGGACCAACAACGCTTTGCTTGTGTCTTGGATCAAACTAACCATTGATCCAGAATTGTGCTCTAATATTACGAATTGTGATATTGCAAAGGACTTGTGGGATCATATCCATCGACGTTTTGCACTGAAAAGTGGACAACGTGTCCAAAGGCTGAAGACGGAGCTAGCAAACTGTCGTCAGCATGGACTCGCCATTGAAGCTTACTACGGGAAGCTTACAAAGCTTTGGAAATCTCTTGGTGATTATCAAAAAGGGAAGACCATTGAAGAACTTGAAAAGGAGCGAGAAGAAGACAAGTTACATCAATTTCTGATGGGCGTTGATGAAACCGAATTTGGATCGGTGAAGTCTACTCTTCTGTCTCGCACTCCTCTTCCTACAATCGACGAGGCTTACAATGTGTTGTCTCAAGATGAACAATCAAAGGCTAACGCACGGATGCAAGAAGAACGTGCGCCAGAGATGAGCTTTGCTGTTCGTACAACACCTAAGACTCGTGGCGGAGGTGATTCACGGGGAGGAATTGATACTCGTTCTGCTACATGTACAAGCTGTGGTCGTAATGGGCATCTTGCGGAGAGCTGTTTTCGCACGATTGGATATCCAACATGGTGGGGAAACAGGCCACGTTCGACTCCTGCAGCTGGTGTGCAACGAGCTCCTCCTTTGCTGTCATCTCAAGGACGTACCGGCGCCGGAACTTCATCAGCTCATCTTGCTGCTCATGAAACTATGGCGTCATCCTCTGCACATTCAATGCTTACCACTGCTGACCGGGTTGGTATTATTGGCATTGATAATGCTGATTGGGAAACACTTAAGGCCATGATTCATGAACGAAATGCTAAGGCTGGTGCAACTACTCCTGGTACGTTTTATTATAACTCTTGGATTATTGATACAGGGGCTTCTAACCATATGACTGGTTCTGCGGATTTTCTTGTTGATATTGCCGCTATGCCTCCTGTTTTGATTAAATTGCCTGATGGGCGACTCACTACATCTACTAGTAAAGGAACAGTTAGATTGGGGTCTCTGCTCAGTCTCAGTAATGTGTTCTTCGTTGCTGGTCTAGACTGTCATCTGATATCAGTTTCTCAGTTGAGTAGAGAACGAGCTTGTGTGTTTCAAATCACTGATAAATTGTGCATTGTTCAGGATCGCACCACGAGAACCCTGATTGGCGCGGGTGAACAGCACAATGGTCTCTATTTTTTTAGGAGAATGGAGAATGCAGCAGCTATCCAAGCTTCGGACCAAGTCTCGGCTGATGTTTGGCATCGTCGCTTAGGACACCCTTCTCCTAAAGTTGTCGAGTCTTTATCTATTCCTGGTTTTACAAGTACTGGTGTTTTTGACAATAAGGCGTGTGAAATTTGTATCCGCGCCAAGCAAACTAGAGATTCTTTTCCAATAAGTTCGAATAAAACAACGGATGTTTTTCAACTTGTTCATTGTGATTTATGGGGACCATATCGATCTACGGCCATTTGTGGTTCTCGTTACTTCCTCACTATTCTCGATGACTACTCACGGGCTGTTTGGATTTATCTCTTGCCAAATAAACAACTCGCTCCTTCTACCCTCAAGAATTTCATTACGTTGGTTGAAAGACAATTCGAAAAACGGGTGAAATCAATTAGAAGTGACAACGGGTCTGAGTTTGTGTGCTTAGCTAAATATTTTCGAGAAAATGGGATATTTCATCAAACATCATGTGTTGGCACACCACAACAAAATGGTCGCGTTGAACGCAAGCATCGACACATTTTGAATGTAGCCCGGGCTTTGCGATTTCAAGCTTCTCTACCTGAAGAATTCTGGGGTGAATGTGCCTTAGCTGCTGGTTATCTCATTAATCGCACACCGTCCTCTGTTTTGAAAGGAAAAACACCATTTGAGCTTCTCTACAATCGTCCGCCTCCTCTTTCTCACATTCGCGTGTTTGGTTGTCTGTGTTACGTTCACAACCAGAAACACGGTGGTGATAAGTTTGCTAGTCGGAGTACAAAATCAGTATTTTTGGGTTATCCTTACGGTAAAAAGGGATGGCGTGTCTATAATCTCGAGACTAAAACCGTTTCTACATCTCGTGATGTGATTTTCTGTGAGGATCAATTCCCTTTTTCAAGCTCGACTTCAGATTCATCAAGTCCTCTGTTTACTACCGATACACTTATCACCCCCATCGCTCATGACTCGTCGTCGTCTCCAATTTCTGATGTTCCTGCCTCTGTCTCTGTTCATGACAATGATCCTGTTGTGAGGCTGTCCACATATTCAGATTTTAATACTCCTGAAAATTCTGAAACAGAGTCTGTCGAAGAATTAGAAACTTCTCACGTTTCACCTGTGGAGTCTTCATCACCTGCAACTCCACCTGCTGCTGCTGTTGACATCGCTCCTCCATCTGCTCATGTCGAAGACTCAGAACCAGAAATTGAGCTTCTTGGTAAAGGTCTTCGCCAACGTCATCCTCCAGCAAGACTCGCCGATTACCACACTGGTTCAATCGATGGTATTTCTTCTGATAGTGATGATAGTTCATATGCTCTTGGGTTTTGTGTTGAGTTTTCTAAATTTTCAGATAGTCATCGTGCATATCTCTTTGCCATTTCAAGCCAGCCTGAACCTAAATATTATTCAGATGCTGTACTAGATCCTTTATGGCGAGATGCTGTGGCTGACGAGATCGGTGCTCTTGAACTTAACCGAACATGGACTGTTGATACACTTCCTCCGGGTAAGAAGGCCATTGGATGTAAATGGGTGTTTAGATTAAAATACAGAGCTGACGGCACATTGGAACGACATAAGGCTCGTCTTGTTGTGCTTGGTAATAGACATATAGAAGGTGAAGATTTTTCTGAAACTTTTGCACCGGTTGCAAAGATGACAACTGTTCGTTCTTTCTTGGAGGTTTGTGCCTCTAACAATTGGGAAGTCCAACTGTTCGTTCTTTCTTGGAGGTTTGTGCCTCTAACAATTGGGAAGTCCATCAAATGGACGTTCATAACGCTTTCCTACATGGTGATTTAGATGAGGAAGTCTACATGCAATTTCCACCCGGTTTTCGTACTCAAGACAAAACGCTAGTACTCCGGTTACATAAGTCTCTCTATGGCCTCCGCCAAGCGCCTAGATGCTGGTTTGCTAAACTCCAATCGTCTTTGCTTGAGTACGGTTTCACTCAAACTCTCCCAGACTATTCTTTGTTTATTTATGAGAATGGAGAGTCTCGTTTGCATGTTCTTGTCTATGTTGATGATCTTATCATCACTGGTAGCTCTCCTCGTCTCATCTCTGATTTCAAGAATTACCTAAGTGACTGCTTTCACATGAAAGACCTTGGTCTTTTGAAGTATTTTCTCGGCATTGAAGTTGCTCGAAACGCCTGCGGAATCTACTTGTGTCAACGGAAGTACATCCTTGACATTATCTCTGAAATGGGTCTTCTTGACGCACGTCCTGTGGCGTTTCCTATTGAACAGAATCATCAGCTAGCTCTTGCTTCCGATGAGCTTCTCGATGATCCAGCTCTTTATCGACGTCTTGTTGGCCGCTTAGTCTATCTCGGTACTACTCGCCCAGAACTATCTTATTCAATTCACATACTCTCACAGTTTATGAAATCTCCACGTCATTCTCATTGGGAAGCTGCGATACGAGTTGTGAAGTTTCTTAAGAATAGTCCGGGTCAAGGAATCCTTCTTCGCGCTGACAGACCTCTCACCTTAACGGCATGGTGTGATGCTGATTATTCTGGTTGTCCGATCACACGTCGTTCTTTAACCGGCTGGTTTGTTCAGCTTGGAGATTCTCCAATTTCATGGAAAACAAAGAAGCAAGACACTGTCTCTTTGTCATCTGCTGAATCCGAGTACCGCGCTATGCAACTCACAGTGAAAGAGATTATGTGGTTGCGATATCTTCTCAACTCGCTTGGTGTCTCTACTGCGGATCCCGTTCCTCTATACTGTGACAATATGGCAGCCATTCACATAAGCAACAATCCGGTTTTCCACGAGCGTACTAAACATGTCGAAAACGATTGCCACTTTGTTCGTCAAGCTATTGTTCGAGGCCTCATCAAGACCAAACACGTTGGTACAAAGGAACAACTAGCTGACATTATGACTAAGGCATTGGGCAAACGAGAATTCGATGACTTTATCTTCAAGTTGGGCCTTTGTGACCTCCAGGTTCCAACTTGAGGGGGGATGTTAGGATATGGAAAGATAGGATCTTGACATATCAATCGTATATTCTTGTATTTACTTCCTCTTGTATATTCGATTAGGTCTAATGTGTTGTATATATATTGACAAGCCGTTTGGCATATGAAATACACAGAAACCTTCAATACGTTCTGAGGTTTGTGACAAAATTACACTAAACTTAGGGTTTATCGATCCCAATTCGATTTGAGGTAATAGCAAAGGACAATGTAGCCTTTGGATAACCCCAAATTACCCGTGTGTTTAGGGATTAGTGATTTCGTCAACCTCGGTTTAGTGATTCCGTCAATCCGATTAAGCGGTTTATTCGATACGACAATTTTTATATACTTAATGTATTAATAGACCAAAATTTAATAAACCATGCATTTTATTTCCAATCAAATAACATTATGTATTAAACTTCCAAATTAAAATTAGATGGGGAATTTTGATGTAATTTTCCCTTTCTACAATATGTATTTGTTTTTATTTATTTTTGTTCTTTTTTTTTAAGACACTCTTGTTTATTACTTTATTAGTGACGAATGCCGGATTGAGAACATATATTGCTTAGATCAGCAACAAATATATTGAAGGAGAAGGACAAATGTAGTTTATATTAAATCTTTAAAAAAAAAATACTGATTCATTGGCCCAAACCAATTTTCTAAAAAAACTAAACTAGTGTTGATTTTTTTGGTCACCACTAAAAGAGTGTTGATTAATAACTTTTTTTTTTGGGATTTTCAGGGAAGAATTGTGAGGAGCGAGCAAAACTCGATGTTAAACTTGAATTTGAAAAAAAAAGAACATTTGTTTTTGGTCACCAAACGAACTTCATTAAACATTTAAACGCCCGTTTCAAACTTAGACAAACACAAATATTCTTTATGTTTTTGGACAAAACAAACACAAATATTCTTTTCGATCACAAATTTGAGAATTTTGTCCGCCCTATTTCAATGCTCTATTTTACCCTTGATAAAAAGTGCAAGCACCATATAAAATAATATATTTTAAGGGTAATTTATCATGCTTTTATTCACTTTCATTTTTTGTATCCGTTTCATATTTTTTCATATTGGGATTACAAACTTATAATTACATACCATTGTTTTATATTTAAATAGCATTTCATGACTTTTACTTTCTTTCCAATTGCATTATATTTTTAATGTAAAATAACTATCTTGTATAATATTTGCATAAACTTTGCATAATGTTTGCATAAGCTTTGCATGATGCTCTTTATTTAACCTTTGTTGCAATATTCTTGTCTTTTTATCTATTTTATTCCAAAATTTAAATAAATAACACTAGCAAAATGGATATAACTTTTATCTTCATTTACTTTAAAACAAACTTTCATATAATATAATTAAATATGCCTTTATCAATTTTTGCATCTAATAAAAATTTGTTCTAGAGCTGTCGATGATTACGAAGAAGGGACTCACAACCCAGAGTGATATAACAAACGTGTCGCCTATCAAAACTTTCAAAAGTCTCAATCCATGTAATCATATTATTATCCACGATCCCCTCTAGCTCTCCATAGACGCATCCAAGTAAAGACATTCCATTTTACAATAAAGTGCATTTTGTACAAGAAAATATTGAAATCCATCATTGTATCGAAATATCTTATGGAGAAGAGAGAAAATAAGTCCAACCATAAGTGCACTAACGAGTCTCGATCCTACAAGCATCAGTAGATCCAGGAGTATAATGATATTGCAATACTTTTTTGAATGATAAGAAAAATCCAGGGGTAAACTTTTTGTTTTCTTCTTTGATAGTTACAATTGTATTTATACTCATAAATATACTATAAAGATAACATGAAACATTATGTGTCGTTTGTTTTGTATATTTACTTTGGGAAAATGTCACAAAAATCGTCAACTACGAAAAAATCATGAACTTTCGAAATATCATTTAAATCGTTAAGTTTTGTTTGACTTTTGGATAAAATGCACAAGTTTCATTGACTTGGCCATTTTGGGCATGACGTTAAATTTCCGTTAACAGAGTTAACTTTCTGTTTAACCCAAAACGACGTCGTTTTGTTATTTTTCAAAACTACTTCGTTTCATTAAAATAAATGCTCCCATGAAGGGTTGAACTCGTGATTTTAGCGCATTTTCTCACACACACTCAACCACTGAGCCACAATAACATTTCGTTAATATGGCAAACAAATTTTATATATGGACAACGCATTCATTTAAAAATAATAAACTAAAAAACTCAATTGTTGATTTGATTCTTTAAATTTAAAAATCATTATTATATGCATAAAAGAAACAAATATTTTTAAAATTAAAACTAAACAAATACTAAATATATAATTATGATTAAATATAAGATTATGATTAAATACAAAAATTATGACTAAAATAAAAATAAGCATTCATAATAATGAATATATATATATATATATATATTTTCTAATAAATGTAATCTCTCTTATTTTTTGGTTTATTAGTCGTAAATATTTGCTTTATTTAATAATTTGATTTTTGTATTTCATATTTGTTTTAGTTTTGATCTTTTAAATAATGATTATTGTATATAATATTTTTAAGTTTTATATTTAATAAATATTATTGTATTTTATCGTAATTATTGGATTTCTATTTAATTATTAAATACTTTTTATTTTAATTAATTGCATATATATGTGATATATGTCTATGTGTATATATGTATATATGTATGTTTTGTTTGTACTCGGAATGATTTATCGTGGCCCAATGGTTCATTGTATGATGAAAGTCCTATAGCTCATGAGTTCGATTCTTTGTGGATTCAATTTTTGTTTAATTTTTATATTAATGAAATGACGTTGTTTTGGAGTTTGACAGATGGGAAACGGAAATTCTAACAGAAATTTAAACTGTTAACGGAAATTTAACGTCATGTCCAAATTGGCCAAGTCAATGAAACTTGTCCATTTTATTCGAAAGTCAAACACAACTTTAGGATTTAATGACATTTCGAAAGTTCATGATTTTTTCGTCCACAATTTGAAAGTTGGGGATTCTTTTGACATTTTCCCCTATTTACTTTTGATTGTTAGTTTTTTGTTTTCGAATTTTTTTTTAACAACTAATAACGTTTTCATTTTTTTCTTTCTTATATTATGTTTCTAGATAAATCCAAATGTGATATCTATAGTGTCATTATCTCTTCATTTACGATGAATATCAATATAAAAACAACATTGAATAAAGATGTAAGTGTGGCTGCATTGTTCAATACAAGATAGTTATAGAAACACATCAACGATTATTCATGTTCAATGTATTCTTATTATGATGGAATATTTTTAAACTTAATTTGGTCTATATTTTTGCATTCAAAGAATCCGCTAATGACTCGATTAGGTAATATATCTTTAAATTTATCCTTTAATTAGAAGTACATAGTAGTAAAAAATAATAATATATTTTCTATATATAAAAAAAGAACAAGTGGGGAGTATATATATGTACACTAGATTTTAACCCGCGGTACATCGCGGAACTACATTTTAAAATGTATTCTTTTTATTAATTTTGTGAGTATATAAGAGTGTACTACTATATTTTGATTGTTAATTCTATGATTTAACCCGTAGAATATTATGTGGTAGTTTATTTTTTATATAATCGTCATTTGATCAAAATAATTAAATAAGTATAATATTTAAAGTAATGAAATGATATTGACATAATATTTGTTTACATAGTATAATTTTATATGAAAATATTTTGTGAGTTATACTATAGTAGACAACCTGTAAAAATATCTATAATCATAATTATGTAAATTATAACCTGTTTCATCACATGACCCGTGCTACACAATTATCAATATTACTTTAATACATCCATTTCTGTATCGTTTGAGTAATACATCCGTTTCTAAAAATTCAAACTGCAACATATGCAAAAAAAAATTATATTTTTACTATACATATGTTTATGTAATAATATAAATTTAAAAACAAATAAGGTCATATAAAGATATTGGAGAAATATTTGATCTATTAGGGAGAGATTTTAGGAAACTTTGTTAAATGTAGTAAATATTGAATTCTAATTTTGCAATTTTATTATGATTTAATTGCATAATTGCAAAATTTATCTTAAACTTTTTCTATTTAATCAAATGGCAAGGGTTTAATTATGAAAATATAACAAAATAAAAGGGTAGAACACAAAAGGTACTTCAAAAATGTTAATATAGATTTCTAAAAATTCAAACTGCAACATATGCAAAAAAACATATTATATTTTTACTATACATATGTTTATGTAATAATATAAATTTAAAAACAAATAAGGTCATATAAAGATATTGGAGAAATATTTGATCTATTAGGGAGATATTTTAGGAAACTTTGTTAAATGTAGTAAATATTGAATTCTAATTTTGTAATTTTATTATGATTTAATTGCATAATTGCAAAATTTATCTTAAACTTTTTCTATTTAATCAAATGGCAAGGGCTTAATTATGAAAATATAACAAAATAAAAGGATAGAACACAAAAGGTATTTCAAAAATGTTAATATAGATAATGATGCATAAAAGTATTAAGATAACATCATATCACGAAGAAAAAAAATAAAAACCATTGAATCAATTACTTGAAGAAAATGAGAATCATAAGATATATGGTAGTACTTTCGTTGATTGTACTTCTTCTCAACTTATGTGAGAATTTCTTTTAGTTTTTTCAATGTGAGTACTAACTAATTTATGAAAATTAGTACTTAACTAAAAATTACTTTTTTTTCCAGGTATTGCACAAGAAGATAGAATTAAGAAGGTGGAATCTGCAGCGAGACGTTTGATGGCAGTTAAGGACGTTAGCTCTTATGACGCAGATCTTAGTCTCTATCAAGATCTCACTTCTAACTACCCAGAACAGCTCGAGGAAGAAGAAAGAGTAGAGAGAGAGAGTGAGAGCTAAGATAGAGAGAGAGAGATAAAGCTGAACTATTCTCATTAAGTGTAAAATATAGTTACAACAGTGTATATATACAACCTGTATTTCAGATATAATACATGATTGTATATACTAAGTAAAACTAGAGAGTAAAATACTCATGATACACCCCCGCAAACCTTTGAATCCGAACTGAGAGAAGGATTATAAAGGTTTGACAAAGACATTCGAACCAGTAAAGTATGAAAAGGCTTTGGGTGTAAAGCTTTGGTCAAGATATATGCTAGTTGATTTTCACTGTCAACAAGAAGCGCCTTGAGATTGCCTATCTTGATCTGATCCCGTGTAATTTGACAGTCGATCTCAATATGTTTTGTCCTTTCGTGAAACACCGGGTTTGTGGCAATGTAGATAGCCGACTTGTTATCACAAAATACTTTGGCAGTAGTAGTAACTTGAACATTGAAATCCCTTAGAAGCTGTTGAATCCATAAGATCTCTCTTGTGCAATCAGCTAAACTTCTGTATTCAGCCTTTGTACTACTGTGACTAGCTACTTGCTGTTTCTTAGATTTCCAACTGATTAGTGAACTCCCAATATACACACAAAAACCAGAAACAAATCTTCTTGTATCTTTGCAAGTTCCCCAGTCTGAATCAGCAAATGCATTTATGCAAATATCGGTATGTATAGAGTAAAATATACCTTGACCTGGGCTCCCTTTGAGATACTTTAGTACTCGATATGCTGCTTGGAGATGTTCATCGGTTGGTCACTGAATATATTGGCTGTGTTTATGTACCGCAAAGGTGATATCTGGCCTTGTTATTGTCAAATATAACAATCGGCCTATGATCTCTCGATATTGCCTGGCAGAATCCAACTTCATGCCTGATTCAGCAGTCAATGTAACATACGGATCCATAGGAACATCACTAGGCTTACAAGCCAATAAGCCAGTGTCTTCTAGGAGATCCAAAATGTATTTTCTCTGACTTACTGATATTCCCTTTGAGGTTATTGCAATTTCCAGTCCAAGAAAGAATCTAAGAGGTCCTAGATCCTTAATCTTGAAAGCTCTAGCTAAAACAGCTTTAAGAGCAGCTAGGTCTGTTGCACTATTACTAGCTATAGCTATGTCATCCACATAAACCAACAAAGCTATATAACTAGTTTCTGTCTTCTTAGTGAACAGTGTTGTATCTGATTGTGACTGCACAAACTGAGCCTCTAGGAGAATAGATGTAAAAAGCTTGTTCCACTGCCCTGATGCTTGTTTTAAACCATATATGGACTTGTGCAATCGACAAACTGCATTAGGAGGAAGTCTTTCAGATGAACCTGGAGTATAACCTTGGGGAAGACTCATGTAGATCTCCTCTTCTAATTTACTATGCAAGAAGGCATTAGATACATCCATCTGACTAAGATCCCAACCTTCCTTAGCAGCCAGACCTAACATCATTTTCACACTTGTCAGTTTAGCCACAGGGGAAAAGGTTTCATTAAAATCTACACCTTCTTGTTGTGTGAACCCTTTAGCCACCAATCTGGCTTTGTATCTTTCTATGGTACCATCTGAGTGATATTTGATGGTGAAGACCCACTTGCAGCCCACAACATTTTTCCCTGGTGGTAAGGAAGTGATGCTCCATGTCTTGTTCAACTCCATAGCATACAGTTCTTCCTTAAGAGCACCCTTCCATTTCTCGGATGTCATAGCTTGGTTAAATGTTTTGGGTTCAGTTTCCATAGAATAAGAAAGAATGTAGGAACAATAGGTGGGTTTTAGAGTATTATAAGATATAACAGAAGATAAAGGATAAGGAGTAGTATGATTAGAAGGTAAAGATGGAGAAATTTGTGCTAATGCACAATGGTACTCAGATAAGTAGTTGGGTGCCTTAGCAGCCCGTTTTGATCTTTCCCTAGGTAGTGAAGCTACTGTAGTATGTGAAGTCACAATAGTAGTTGTATTCGTGTCCCTAGCCTCCCTATCTAACATATTGGTATCAATATTAACAACTGGTTGTAAAAAAATTTCAGAAATTTCAGAAATATAAGGAACTGGACAAGGAAGTATACTATGTGAGAAAAAATCAGGAATATGTATATCTGGATTTAGAAAGGGAAAGACATGCTCATGGAAAACAACATTCCTAGTAATTGAAATAGCATTTGTCTCTATATTCAAAACTTTATAGCCCTTATATCCTGCTGGATATCCCAAGAAAACACAAGATTGTGCTATGGGAGTGAACTTAGTTCTATCCTTTTGCAGTGTACTAGTATAACAAAGACAACCAAAAGTTTTCAAAACAGAGTAATCAGGTTTCTTTTGTATTAATTTCTCATATGGTGAAATGTTTTGAAGCAATGGTGTAGGTACTCTATTTATCAAAAAAGTAGCAGTCAAAACACAGTCATTTCAGTAAGCAATTGGTATACTTGATTGAACAAGCAATGCACGAGCTACATTCAATAATACAAGTAATGAATTATACCATGTTCTTTTATTAGATTTGTAAAAGATAGTTCAGGTGCATTGTCACTTCTTATTGATTTAACTGTAGCATTATATTGAGTAGAAACTAATTTCAAGAAAGTTGGAAAAATCTGTAAAACATCATTTTTATTCTTTAACATATAAACCCAAGTGACTCTTATACAATCATCTACTATGGTAAAGAAATACTTATACCCTTCTATTGACTCTACAGAAAATGGTCCCCATATATCCAAGTGAACCAAATCAAATGGATGTGGAGAAACATTGTTATTAAAAGGAAATGACAACCGTTTTTGCTTAGCTAGGGGACTTATGGAACAGTGTTCTAGACTCGACAAAAAGGACTTAGTAAAAGAAAGAGTACCACACAACAATTGTAAAGTGGCAGCTGAGGGATGTCCTAAGCGTTGATTCCAGATACTTCCATCTTCAGACATAGAACCACAAAAATTGATCATGACAGGAGACTTAGCAGGTGTAGAAAGGGAGTGCAGATCCAAAATGTACAGATTATGTAAAAACCTTTTATAAAAAAAAATTAAATACAAGGGTTATAAAAGGTTTTTACAATCTTTTAAATACTTCACAAAACCTTATAAAAGCATTGTAAAACTTTTTAAAAGTCTTTTAAAACCTTTTAAAAACCTTAAAAAGGCTTGTAAAATCTTTTAAAAACTTTTTTTTTTAAAGTCTTCTAAAAACCTTTTAAAAACCTTATAAAAAGCTTGTAAAAAATTATAAAAGGCTTGTAAAATCTTTCAAATGCTTTTTAAAATCTTTATACACATTTTAAACACCTTATAATAGTCTTGTAAGACCTTTTAAATACTTTAACATTATTTCCATAGGTTTTCAAAATTTGTAAGACCTTATTGCTTTGTATTTTACGTGTAGCATCATGATCATAATATTATTTACCATGATCATGATCATACATATGAATCTACATATAGCAAAGAAACAAGGAAGAACATGGATGAGAACAAGCACCACTATAGCTCCACACCACAACCTTTTACAAATGCAAGCAAACACCACCAACATTTTTCCAGCTGCAATTCTCACACCTGAAATCCCCCACCTCAACATTGGAACCAAACAAGGGATTGATCCTTCACATATAACAACTTCTTTAACAGTAGGACACAAAGCTATATTCCTCATAAGCTTTATAGTCGCCTTTAGTCCAACCAACAACACCACAATCCATTAGGAAAACCGTGATATTATGAAGATTCCAAACTGTATCAAACACATTAAAGATCAATTTAAAACCTTTTAAAATGCTTTTAAAAGGTTTGTAATTTTTTTTGGTACACTAAGATTATGAAACGAAAACTAAATTTCAGATTATACCCTAATGAATATGTACCTATTCTATTCAATTTTACCCAAAATTTATATGGATTCTACAAAATTAATACAAACCTGAATAATGGATTCAACAATCCATAACTAACGACGACGACAAGTGCTCTACCAACGACGACGACGTTAGAAAGAGCAGATCCAGAGAGATGATGGAGAGAGAGCGCAGATCCAGAGAGATGAGATCCAGAGAGAAGCAAATCGAAAAAGTAGATCGAGTATTGAGAGAGAAGAGATCCAGAGAGAGAAGAGATGCAGAGAGAGAGAGAGAGAAGCTCTCCAGATAGAGAGGAGATGCAGAGAAAGAAGAGATGGAGAGAGAGAGAAACGATGTAGAAGAAGAAATGATGGAGAAGGAGAAAAAGGTTTTTGCAATTAGGTTAAATCATTAAGGGTATAATTGTCTTTTTGTACAAAAAGAATAGTAAATTTAAAAATGTTCTCCCCACTAGGGCATTTTTAAAAATGTATTTCCCAAAAGGGGCATTTTTTAAATTGTCCCATAATAAAATGATTAGGATGATGAGATGGCTTAAGGAGAAAAAAGAAAAGCCTACTTTATATATATAGATATATATATGAATTTATTATTTCACAAAAATTTTGAAATATATCATTATCTATGGTTTGCAAGCACTCATTGCCTTTGTCATCATCTTCTATCCCCACAACCACATATCTACTATTCAAGATTCTCCATTTTGATATTTATATTGAATTATGAACTATAATTTGGCCAAAACAATATTAAAATTAAAACATAGGAAGATAAACTATAACCATTACGGATTTTTGTTTTGTTTTTTTCTAAATATATATTTTGATAATGCGTATCTATTCTCGTCATTTTTATATATTTTATTTTACCTATTAATTCACTTACAATCCTTAATATATTTACTTTCTTTAAACGTGAAATACTAATTGACAGTAGAGTTCTATCTAAAACTCTTCATAAAATACTTAAAATTTTCTTCTTGAAAAAAAAAATATCAAATGGACTTATATATATATATAATCTCTTGGTTGAAATTTTTTACTTTATACAAGTGCACAAAACTAACAAATTCAGTGATACTAATATGTATTATGTTATGTATTCAAATTCTAACAAATGATTGAAGATGAAATATCAACCATTTTATTAATAATGATATTATTTTGACAACACAAATTTCCTTTGCTCCTTTCTTTTTAACATAAAAGTACTTCTTTAAACTAAGAAATAAATCAAAAATATTAATCAATGAGATGACTATTATGATTGAAGATTAATTATTAACAAATTTTTAATTTATAATCAGTAATATGGTTAATGTGATCAAAGCTGAAATACTTAAACAATAAGTGAGATAGTAAGGTTTTTATATGTATAATATAAGAATGATATTCATTGGTGTAGTTAAAGTATTATCATTATTTATTTTATTAATTAATTACAAATACATACTTTGTAACAAAAAAATTTCTTAAATCTCTTTCATATTTCGGTAATAAAAAAAATTAGTTAGGATATTTCATGATTAACTTTATTGATTTATTATTAAGATTTTGTTATTTTTTTGGTATGATCCATATTAAATACTCCTTGATCTTGGATCTTTTAATTGGATGATCCAAATATATTTGTCATCAATACCAAATTATCCTTATTGATTTCTAAATTCATTTTCTAAAAAGCAATAATTAAGGGGCAATTATGAAATTAGAATCATAATTTTGCAATGTTTTAATTTGTACTTCTTTTTTAATAATACTAAAATATTTTTACTAATATCAACCCCAAAAAATAATACATTGAAATTAAACAGATTAATCTAATACATCGATAATCTATGAAAACCACCACCAATAAAAGTTGGAAAACCCGAACCAAACATTGGCATTACCATCGGAAACGGTGATGGAGGCGGCGGCGGTCCGTAGAGTCCTGCCATCAACGCAAGATCCATCTGCGGTTCCCTGCACTTAAGACGATCCGAGGTGATTCTGTAGCCAAACCCATAAACAAATCCTTCAGTTTCTTCTACATTGTCGCAGATGTTAGCCATTTTACAGAAAACCCTTGCTGTCAATTCACTATCTGAACCCGCGTGGTGAGCTGTACCAACCCGGTTAAGTCCCAACTCATGTGCTAAACTCTCTAAACCAAGACGGTTACTTAATCCTTCGTACCGACCAGCCATAGCTTTCAAATCGTAAACAGAGCCGAGAATTCTCACCACCGCTTTAGCAAACCTAGATGGAGATTTCGGTAACGATTCTCCGGTGAAACACTTGAGTAGATAAGTGATGTCGTAAGATCCATGAAAAGTCACCCAAGTAATGTTCCTCGTCTTCTTCAGAATCCAAAACAGGTCAGAGAAAAAACCCTCGATTCCGATACCGTGTTCTCTAATCTTCTTAAGATCTAGACCGTTGCGTTTCAAGAACTCGATGGATTTCTCGTTTCTATTGTCTTGAGTCTCGTCGAAATCTGAGAAGTTGATCTCCCAAGTTCCACCGACTCTTCCGTTGTTGTCGAACAGAGTAAGACCTAACTAGATCAGCTTTGTTCTGTCTACGCTGTAACTCATGTCGATGTAGCGTTGCTCGTCATGAGCGTTTTTGGTAGTGTCCCTCAAGCAACCTGGAAACTCAGTATCAAAAGCAATCAATCGGTGGTTTCTTAGACAATCTTCGATCAAAATCATCTCTTCTATACGATTCCAAGCCCATACTTCACGACAAGGGTTAGCTTTGATCTCAGACATCGTGTTTTGTTTTTGGTTTGATTGAACGAGCGAGAGAGAAACACTCAGTGGTGAAGGAGAGGAGAAGAGAAGATAAGAAAACAAGAGCAAAGAAGATTAAGGAAAATAATGTAATGGAGACGTGGGATTCAAGCTTTATATATAGAGTCTTTGAGTCTAGTATTTGCCTTTTTGTTTTTTAATAATTACCAAAAAAAGTAAATTAACAAGATTTTGGAGAAAGGAAATTTCCTTATTTTCGAGTTTGGAGATTTTATATACCGTTTGGATTTTTTTTTTTCCAGATATTTGTAATAGCAATTTCATTTTTATAAAACCAGGTTAAACGAATCCAGGAAGGTTCCAAACTTTTTTTTTTGTTACCAATGGAGATTTTCCTTATCAGCTTTTATGACATTTTAGACATTGTTATTTTTTTTATTTTTTTCAATGTGTGATTACTTTTAGAGCATTTGAGTGTCATTATAAAGACAATGCTACAAACTCAGATTATTGTTTTTTTTTGTTTTGTCTAATATTAAACCAGAATTAAACCTATTTTCAACATATTTCATCACTAGTTATCTTAATGTGATAAGACTCAACATGTTAAAAGAGATTGAAATTCAAAATTGAACGTTTTATTTTATCTTTTAGTTTCTTTAAAATTAATTAAGATGAATGGTTTCTATTCAAATCTTTTTTAGATATATATCTCGTAAATTTAGTACTGTATATGCGATTGGGTATAGTTGTAATGTTTGTTTGATAGAATTTAGCCTGTAATGTGTTCAATTGTTCATTGTGTCTACAAATTTAAGCTGTCATTTATCCTAAAAACGAAATGTTTCTTTTTCACATATTTAATATATGTAAGTTCTCGATTCATTTTGGTATCTATCAATTGCAAACATTGAACATTTCATAGACATTTGAAAAATTTCCGATATAACTGATTTACGAAAAAATTGACTATATGTTTTTGGAAACAAATATTGCTATCGAACAAACCATAGAAGTGTCAATATGTCTTTTTATTTTTTAATATACTAGGCTATTAACCCGTATATCGATTTTTTTCTTAATTCTTTCAAGAGAAAATTATTTCATTTATATTTAAGTATCATTTATCTTTTTCCCAAATTTTTTTTTGATAAAAATAAACAAAAATCGTATATGGATAATGAAAAAAAAAATAGTAACTTGAATTGCTCGTTGTGCTGGTCTTTGTTCTCTTGCGATAACAACTTTTGACAAAACAAACATCTTCAAGATACTCACAATGGTCTCTATGGTGTTCGATCCATACACACAATTGTCTTATCAATCCTATTTTCTCTTCTCCTAATCCCAACAATGTCTCCTTCAGCTTCTCATTGTCTATTTTCTCTTATCTTAACATGACCTTCAAACTTTTTCTCCACATCTTCTTTCTCATTCTTCATTTTTACCACATACTTCTTTGCGGTCAAAATCATATTCGTCAAAACATTAACCACCGTTTCCGCATACTTTTTGTGCTTCTCCTAAAGTTTTTCAGACATGGATTAGAATCAATTTAGTATTGCTTCACTCACTCTAATCTCTTTGATCATACCTCAATATGTTTAATTTATCATTGCAGTATTCTCCTTGAGCAATGCTTGTTTCTCTAAATGCTTAGCTTATATATATTCTCTTCAACTCTCTTTTCTCTTTAACACTTTTTCAGTTATTTATCCATTAAGCTTTATATCTCCTCTCTTTTCATCTCTACTTTAATACCTAAACTCTCTGCTGTTTCTTCTAGATCTACAATCGTGGATACCCTCGTTGCAACATCTTTACCGGTCTCTTGTATTCTCTTCTCCTCCTCGGTTTTGCACTCTTTCAACATCTTTCGGGCTTGGTTGTAAATTGTAATAATCTATTAGATTCCTGATTATTGTTTTTCCGAACAAATTATTGATCTGTTTGTGCTCTCGGTTTAGCTTCTTGTCCTAACAACGCTTTCTCCGCATTGTTTATCTAATAGAAAGTATTTATCAGACCATAAGAGACATTCATTATTTAAGGTTTACCTTTTAAGATTTTCAGTAATACACAAGAGAATAAAATCCATATTTTTAAAAGACACGACTCTCCATTATTACAACTAATATTTGTAAATTTACCTTTACTTAGCATAACATTAATATTCAATATTATATACAAAGATTATAAGTTTCAAATTTTCCATATAGTTTTTTCCAAAAATTTATATTTCTATTTACTATATATTTTCCCCTTTTTATTAATATTTTTTATAGAAAATAATAAAATTTAAAAATGTTAATTAATGAGATATAAAATATGTTAACTAATGAGTTGGCTAACCGCGATTAGTCGTTGAAAATCCTATATGGACATTGTTAGGAGCTTATAACATCAACTTTTATATAGTACTAGGTTTTGAACCCACGCTACGCGTGGGTATATTCGATATAATTTTGTGAAAACTATTTATGATTGAAGATTAATGAATTAACTACTCAAAAAAACATCGTCCATATAAAATTTTAAATTTTAAATTATATGCTTTCTACCATAACTTAGTTTTATGTTTCAAAAATACTCATACCAAATTTCATAAAAACAACAAACAAAGTAACTAACCAAGATATCAATAAATAATAATAAAAATACAAATAAAGATATCGGATTGTGGTTTTTACCTTAGCATCATCGGTCTAACATCATCTCCAATTACTATATTTTAAGAATTTCCCGATCAGAGATCGGAGTGTTCCCACGGGGCAAGGTGTTACAGAATTGCAATAACCAATCAAAACACGGCAAAAATAATACACCATTAAAACACAGTTATAACCTCGATTAGAATTACAAACTCATAAATGGGTGATAAGCAACGCGAATAATAAAAATAAAAACTATTCGAAAAAACGCAAATACAAAGAAAATCATATTATCAAAATATGAACTACACCAAAAAAAAAAAAGAATTTAAAAAAAAAGTCATAACCACGAAACTAATGGAACCAAGTACTAATTTAGAGGTCGAGACTCTATATTTATAGTTGAACTGTTAGGGCTAACCAGTATAATTATCCAACTCGATTTTACTTTTAAAAAATAGAAATTTACTCAAACACAATATTCACAATAAACTATTTGGTAATTCAATAAACAAAACTCAGTATTTTTGTTTTTAAATTTAACAAAAATTAAAATTTTTCATTTTGACTATTTTTAGAATATCTCCATATTTTCTAACATATATTTTATGTCCATAATCTTATTATTTTCCTTTTTACATTAAAAACTTAATAAAGAAATTATTGTAATTTAAAAAAGTTAACTAATGATTTGTCTAATCCGGATAGGTCGTTTAAAATCCTATGTCGACGCTCTCAGAAACTTATAGCCTCAACTTTTATATAGTATAGATATACTAGGTTTTGAACCCACGCATAGCTGGGTAAATTCGATATAATTTTGTGAAAACTATTTATGATTGGCGATTAATGAATTAACTACTCAAAAAAACAACGTCCATCTAAAATTTTAAATTCGAAACTATACGCTTTTCTACAATACATTAGTTTTATGTTTCAAAAGTACTCATACCAAATTTCATAAAAACAACAAACAAAGTGACTAACCAAGATATCAACAAATAAAAAATAAAAAAAAAAGATATCGGATTGTGGTTTTTACCTTAGCATCATCGGCCTAGCATCATCTCCAATTACTATATTTTAAGAATTTCCCGATCAGAGATTCCAATATAGACAATACTCCTATTACATAAACCATAAAAAAAAAAAAATTTAGAATTATACTAAACAATTAAAACACAGAAAAATAATACAACACTATTAAAAACACAAATATAATCTCGAATGGAATAAAAAAACATAAAAAAATGATAAGCAATTCAAATAATACAAACAATTCAAAAAACGCAAAATACAAAGAAAACCATTTTATCAAAAATATGAGCTACACCAACAATAAAAAATCAGAATACAAAACTAATCAGATATTAATGTAGAGGTCGAGACTCTATATTTATTGTTGAATTGTTAGGGCTAACTGCATAATTATCCAACTTAGTTTTACTTTTTAAAAATAGAAAATTTTACACAAACAAAATATTCACAATAAATTTTGAAATATATTAACACAAAAATTAATAAAAGAAATTAAATATTTTCGTTATTAAAATTAATAAAATTCAATTATATATTTGATTAGTTTTATATCATTTATTTTTTATGATTGACGATTAATGAATTAACTACTCGAAACAACGTCGTCCATCTAAACTCCTAAACTCAAAGTTAGATGCCATCCTAACATAACTTAGTTTTATGTTTTAAGAATACTCATACCAAATTTCATAAACAAAAGACAAACTAACTAACCAAGATAGCAATAAATAATAAACAAACAAACAAACAAATAAATATATCTTTCTAGCATCATCTCCAATTTCTTCATTAAAAAAACTTTCCCGATCGAATATCCCAATATAGAAAATACTCCTTACATAAACCATTACAAAGTTAGAATTGCAACAAACAATCAAAACACGGCAAAAATAATACAACATTAAAACACAATTATAACATCGAATAGAATTACAAACTCATAAATGGGTGATAAGCAACTCGAATAATAGAAAATATTCAAAAACAGAAATGCAAATACAAAGAAAATCATATTATCAAAATATGAACTATACCAAAGAAAAAAAGAATTAAAAAAAAAAGTCAGAACTACGAAACTAATGGAACCAAGTACTAATTTAGAGATCGAGACTCTATATTTATAGTTGAACTGTTAGGGCTAACCAGTATAATTATCCAACTCGATTTTATTTTTTGAAATAGAAATTTACTCAAGCACAATACTCACAATAAATTATGAGAAATTGATATCAATAACCTTTTTATGATACCCTCTTTTAAAAATACCTTTTTTGCCATTTTCATTTTTGCCCTCTCTTAAATTTTAATTGCCATTTTACCCCTATTTGAAAGAATATTCTTTCCCAAAGGAAGGAATGTTCCTTCCAAAAAATTTCCCCCCAAAAATTTCCCGCCAAAAAAAAAAAATTCCGAGAAAAATTTTCCCGCCAAAAAAATTTCCGAGAAATTTTTTCCAGCCAACATGTTTTCCGAAAAAAAATTTCCCGCAATAAAAAATATTTTTATAAAATTTTCCCACCTAATTTTTTAAAGGGTTTACCAGATTTTTTAAAGGGTCTTTTAAAGGGTTTACAAGGGTTTTTAAAGGGATTTACAATAGTTTTTAAATGGTTTTTAAAAGATTTGTAATGGTTTTTAAAGGGTTTTAGAAGCCTACAAAGGTTTTAAATGATTTACAATGGTTTTTAAAAGTTTTAAAAGGATTTCAAGGATTTTTAAAGGATTTTAAAAATTTACAAGGATTTTGAAAGGTTTTTAAAAAGGATTTACAAGTGTTTTTAAAAGGATTTACAAGTGTATTTAAAGGTATACAAAGATTTAAAAATAGTTTTAAAGGATGTACAAGGGGTTTTAAAGGGTTTTAGAAGTTTACAAAGGTTTTTAAAGGGTTTACAAAAGTTTTTAAATGTATTACAAGTTCTTTAAAATGGTTTTTAAGGATTTACAAGCGTTTTTAAAAGGTTTTAGAAGTTTATAAAAGTTTTTATTAAATGATTTATCACGGTTATAAGGGGTTTAAAGGGATTTACAAGTGTTTATAAATGTTATAAAATGATTAACAATGATTTTAAAAGGTTAACTCAAGTTTTGAAAGGTTTTGGATGACTTTTAAAAGATTTACAAGGTTTTTGAAAGGATTTTAAGGGATTTAAAAATATTTACAAGGTTTTTTAAAAGATTTTGTAAGGAATTATGGAAACATTTTGGCGGGAAAATTTTTGGCGGAAATTTTTTGGCGGGAAATTTTCCGGAAGGAATATTCTTTTTGTTGGAAGGAATATTCTTTTTGTTTGAAAGAATATTCTTTTTGTTGGAAAGAATATTTATTTCTTCATCAAGGGTTATAATAAAGGAGGGTAATTTAGTCTTTTTGTACATTGAAAAGGGTATTTTGAAAATGTACACCTAGAGAGGGTACTTGTAGAAAAGGGTATCATAAAAAATTTAGTTGTGCAAATCCCCCATAAATTATTAAATAATTTATCATTGTACAATGATAACATTTGATTTTCAATAAAGCTTTATGTGTTAAAAAAAAAAAATTATTAAATAATTTAATAAACAAAACTCTGTATTTTTGTTTTTAAATTTAACAAAAATTTAAAAAATTTGCATTTTGATTATTTTTATACCATTTATTTATTATGAAAATGAAATATTAAATTTAGAAATATCTCCATATTTTGTAATATATCTTTTATGTCCATAATCTTATTATTTTCCTTTTTACATTAAAAACTTAATAAAGAAATTATCATAATTTAAAAAATGTTAAATATTGAGATGTCTAATCCCGATTGGTCGTTTAAAATCCTATGTGAACGCTCTCATAAGCTTATAGCCTCATATAAATTTAATTATTAATTATAATTAAAGCCATTTCTTATAGTATCACTTATGTGGATGCTCTTATAACTTGATCCGACTAGAATCTCCTATATGGTTGTATCCACTATGTGTTTGTAAATTAAAGCAACAAATACCCGACATAATAATAAAACCCATAAGTAAACTTCCAAACATTAATATAGAATAGAACATAGAATAAGAGTAGTTGTAGATGACACTACATGCTGTATAATTATTCTAGCAGAAAAGGTATAATTAGAACAATATAGTATTTTATATTTATCACACTGCATATTATTGAATATGCAAAGATATAATAATATTAGTGCTATATTTACTTTTAGTTGATAAAAAGTAATTCATTATATTACAGAATGAAAAAAACATAATAAAAAAATATCCTATTTCGATTTTTATGAACAGTGACACCAAACATGGTGTGCTACTCTTTATAAAAAATTAAGAATAAATAGATTCTATGAGAATAAAATTCCATAAAGATGAAGTAACACTATACATATATAGTTATGGTCCTTATGGATCCCGTTGGAGAAGTCCTTAGTAAAACTTAGACCATCCTTAAAGGTGGGATCTTAAGCTAAGATTTTGCAAAGAGAATATCTTATATAGATCCCACCTTTACGAATCCCCTTAGCAACGAGAACATGTGCATATAACCTCACGTACTGCTTTTGTTTCACTACAATCGCAACGCTTTACACTTTTATCGTTTAAGATATTTAGACACTTCTGGCTTCCATTCGTGCCACAATTTCCACGGTAGGTATTTTTAATCTGACACTCTTTTGGTTTTGCTTGTCCTATTTTCAATTAACCATACAACAAACTTCAAAGTTAGACAAAGTGTAGGTAAAAATAGATTAGACAACAAAAAATTGAGAATGTAATTTTTCAACACCGATATTTCGATTTATACGAATAACAAATTAAAATCGAAAGAAAAAATAAATAAATTACCTTTAACATTGTTTAAAGCAATGAACATGAAAACACATAAAACTATAAACAAAGTAGTAGATCTCATGATTCAGAAAATTAATAAAAGTCTTTTATTTACTTTATTTGCAGTATTTTTTTAGTAATTTTCTTGTACTTATTCATAATAAATATACTTAACACCTACTAAAAATAGATTTTACTAAACTAGATTAAAGAAAACAAATAAAACTAAGAAACAGAAAAGGGTGGCCAGGCCAAGTCAAACCACAAGATCAGTGGTTTATTTTTAGAGAAAATTTTCCTTTTCTACGGAAAATAAGAAAATTAATACTTCAAAAAAAAAATTAATACTTTATAATTTTCAAATAATGTCTAAATTTTAGATTTTACGTTGCACCACTGTTCAGAAATTATATGCTCATTCTAATCTTTGTCGACTGTAATGTAGACCTTTTTGAACATAAGCCTTAAAACCATGTTGTAATTTATACTTACATCTATGGTCATACCCTTGTAATGTAATGGCATACATCATTTATCCGAACATGATATAGTTAGTGTCGTTGGAATCAAGATATATAAACTCTCAGATTTAGACTTTGCTTGCCCTCAACTAAACAAGAACTCAATCATGAAAAAAGGTTTGAAAAATTACACGAACAGTGAAAAAAGGTTTGAACAATTAAGTGAAAATGTTATTTTTTTTTACTTTAATTTTGATTTACTTTTTTAAATAAAAAATAATGGTGCATATTGGACAACTCTTGTTCACCTTTTTTTAATTATCCAATCAACATACAATAATATATCATGACATTTCTATTTAAATATAAATCAAAATTGAAATCTAAAAATAAAACAGATTAAAGTAACAAATTGTGTAGTATTTTTATTAAGGAAATTATATTTCGGTTTTGGTTTATAAAAGAGTGGTTAAAAATTGAGAATTTTTGAGAAATGCCCCTTTTGGTGTACCCCTTTTTAAAAATACCATTCTTTTCTATCCATTTTCAAAAATACCCCTTTTCAAATATGAAATATTATAAACTTTTATATGGTTGATAAGGTGCATCAAGATCATTATTACTACTGGAAGACTAAATCAAAATATTTATAAGGTTATAAAATGTTCTAAACGGCATTTATAAGGTTTTTATAAGGTTTTAACAGGTTTACACAGTTTTTATAAGGTTTTTAAATGATTTTTAAAAGGTTTTTAAAAGGTATTTATACAGTATTTATGAAATATATATACAAATTTACACACATATAAAGATAATCTGTGTCTTTAAATATACATTTACACATATGTTTTTGATAAATTTCAAATTTTATAGTGACTTTTTGATAAAATTAGAAAGAGGGGTATTTTTAAAAAGTGGTATTGGAAAAGGGGTATTTTTGAAATTCCCCCTTAAAGATTAGATCCTATAAATAAAAGAAATTATATTTAGGTTTGGGTTTATAAAATAGTGGATAGGGTTTAAATTTTGAATTACACGAAATTTTAGTTCGTTTTTAAATTTATAAAAGAGTGGTTATGGTTTAGATTTTATGAATAAAAAAAGTTGTATTTCGTTTTGGGTTGATAAAATAGTGGTTAGGGTTTTGATTTTGTAATTTAAAAAATTATATTTCGTTTTAAGTTTCTAAATAGTGGTTAAGATTTGTTTATTTTTTTTTATTTCAGTTTTGATTAAAAAAAAGTATATGACATGACATATTATTGTATTTTGATTAATTAATTAAAAGAGGTGTATAAGATAGGTTTACCTATTGCTGAACTCATGATGACTAACTAGGATTTACCACGTGGTACACTACGGATCCATAATTTAATATATTTATTTGGTTGATCATTTTTCGTAGTTGGTTTATATAGTCTAGTTTTATTAGTATTTATTTCATTTTAATTTTATATAATTTTATGAATTTGTATTATAAGTAGATTCATAGATATATCTGGTCAACCCGCGGTACAATTTTTATTTTTATTATAAATATAATTTATGTAATAATATAAATTAAAACAAATAAAATTATATACATATATTGGAGATAGAGATTTAGATTTTAGGAATTTTTTTTTTTCAAAACGGGCCATTTTATTAAAAAAAAATTCCCAAATGGGCCGGGCCACAAAATACAAGGGTACAAAAACAGAAGAAACTCGGAAACCTAGACCACCGGCGTCGGAAAAGCGACTCGTGTCGTATTGACA
The DNA here is from genome assembly GCF_000375325.1 of Capsella rubella. Lineage (NCBI taxonomy): Eukaryota > Viridiplantae > Streptophyta > Magnoliopsida > Brassicales > Brassicaceae > Capsella > Capsella rubella. Next base: position 5,377,874 of record NW_006238920.1, on the reverse strand, counting down.
CCGCGAGCAGAAAGTCAGGACCATTAGCACCGGTGAATGCGAGGTCCACAGCTTTGCAAAACACCAAGGGAACTAGAAAGCGGGAAGGAAGCATCCAATCCCGTCACCGTTTCTTCTCCCTCGACCTATCAACCCGCCACAAGCCTCCCGAGATGACCAACTTCCGACTACCCAGCACGTTGTTGACAACTCCCAGACCAAGCAAGCAGCCAACTTCGGACATTACCTCGTCTCTCTTGAACCGGCAAGTCTCCAATTCGTTTCACCAAATCTCCTCGAACCGACCCAAAGAAAGCAAGTCACGATGGCGAATAGGGCCGACGGCTCAATCAGAAGCCTAAACGCACAAAATCCGCGATGGCCGACAAGATCCAAAAGATCCGCCGTTAATCTCCAAGGCGCTTCAGCCACCCACCGTCTCCTCCTTTGGCTCCTGCCGTAGATTGATCTCCGACACAACGGGCGAGCCACGAGAGACGGCCAGCTACACCTACCGACGCCCTCAAACCGGAGTCTGTAGCATCGCTCTCTTACCGCCACACCGAGACTAGATCTATGCCAATGAAGGACAAAAAACCTCACCCATGCTAACAGGGAGGAGATTTAGCTGCCTCTGTTACACCAAGTACCTTGTGGGGATGAAGAACAATGCCACAAAGAAACGGATCTGAGACTTTTCGGAAAAGTTTTTTAGGAGAGAGAAGATAGTGCTATCTGGAATGATTGGTCTTTTTCTATTTCTTTAGGAAATTTTTTTGATGTAATAAATATTTGTTTCCAGTTTTGCGATTTGTTTTTTATTTTAATTACAAAATATACTTTTAAAATATTACAAAATTAAATGTTATATAACACAAAATAGATTGTAGTACAAAATGTACTTAAAAAATGTTAAGATAGATGATGTATTTTTCCAAACTAATTTTTTTTTTGTTTTTTTTTTTTAAGATATTAAGCTGAAAATAGCACTCATTCTAAATATCCCCAGTTTTAATTTTTTTTAAATGGCCATTTGGGTTTTAGGGCTTAAAGAAGAGTAAATAGCATAAAAACCTACTTTTATCCAAACTATTTGCCAAAAAACCCACTTCTTGCTACCACCATACTTTCTACTAACAAAATGACTACCAAACCTTCAAACACTCTAACACATTTCTTTCCTTTCGTTTCTCTATTTTTGTATATTATTATTATTATATTATTATTACAACAAAAACAAAAATTTGGACCTCTCGCTGCTCCTTTTTTTTTCTATAGTCATTGTCATCGTGGGTTCCACTTTTTTGCTGGGAAAAGAAAGATTTCAGTTTTTTTATGGTTTTACTTCAAATTTTGGGAGGAGGGAGGTTCACGGTAGGAAAGCTATTGAAAGAGAGAAGATCGAGATTCCCCATCCAATGACTAAACTCACTGATGTCGTCTCCGACAAAACCAATGAAGCACCATGATAAACCAATCGAAGATGTTGCTTCGTCAAACACGGCGGCGATCTTAGTTTGTTCATCAAACCTTTAATTTCAGTTGCATCCACCGTTAATCATCTACTCAAAGCCTTGTTTTGTTTTTGATTGTGTTTTTATCCATCAGTTTCTGACACTCCTTAGGTTTCTAACGCTAATTTATATGTATCTTTGTTGTATTCTGCAAATATGTCTCTAGTTTTTCCAGAATTTTATGAGTTCTTCTGAGGTATCCATGGAACTTTGTACATATGGTTATCATTTGTAGCAAACTAAACCTCCAACGAAAGAGAAGAAAGGGATAAGGATTCTGATTCATGGTCAACTTCATATCTCAAAAGTAAATGCAATTTACCCCAATCATGGCTTTGGTGTTGCATTTTCTCTCATCTATGATCATTACAATATACTTTATATTACATACGTTAAATGACCATATGGTCAAATCCGTGTGGAATCAGCAGTAACCTATTTAAGTTTTACTATTTAGGTTTAAGGGTTTAGTATTTAGTGTTTTTATTTAGGGTATAAAGTTTAGGGTTTAGGATTTAGGATTTTTTTTGTTTTATGTTTAGGGTTTAGATTTTAGTGTTCAAAGTTTTTGAATCCATGTGGATAGAATCGGTTGTTCACATATACATTTCTATCAGTGAACACGTGTTCAAGTACATATGGATAACATAAAATATAAAAATTCATCAAAAATATAGCAAAATGCATTTTAAAATGTAGGAAAAATATAATCATAAACTATTGTACAATAAAAAATAGATAATATTTTGACAAAAATTATCTATAGTGAAAACAAGAAATAAAAGAAAGTGAGAAGAGAAAAGAAAGAAACTAAAAATATTTTTCTTTCATTCACTTCAAATCCGACGGTTGAGATTAGATGAACTCAAATACTCTTTCAAACACAACAAAATGTTATTTTCGTCCTACAATTTGACACCTCAGTAGAAAAGATGTGGAAAAGTACACCTCCATTTTTCGAAGTATGTTATCTTGCAAAAAAAAGCAAGCAAAGTAGGTTATTCAGCAATTGACTCAAACATCTCTTCTTCTTCGATAACTCTGTTTCCCTCTGTAAAATCAAATCGCCATTTTTGATGCGGTTGCCATTATTTTCTCCAATTCTCTTCTTACTCTCACACTTGCGTTTGATTCGAAGAGCTTCCACCTCTTCACGTTTCTACGCCGTCTCTGCAATAAACCCTAATCTCTCAGATTCTGAACCACAAAATCATCCTAATCTCTCCAAACTTAACCAATCCAGTCTCCTCCGATTCCTCAATAGTACCAGAGATGACCCAAGTCTCGCTTTGTCGTTTTTGGAACAGCTTAAACAACATGGTGTTTCTCCTAATGTTAATGCTTACGCTACTCTTGTCCGAATTCTCTCTGCTTGGGGTTTGGACAGGAAGTTAGATTCTGTTTTAGTTGAACTTATTAAGAACGAGGAGCGTGGTTTCTGTGTAATGGATTTGATTGAAGTTATTGGAGAAGAAGCTGATGATGTCGTTATGGTCCGAGGCTCTAGTGCGTTGGTTAAAGCTTATGTTAGTCTTGGTATGTTTGATGAAGCTATCGATGTTTTGTTTCAGATTAAGCGATTAGATTGTGTTCCTAGTATAAAGTCTTGTAATTTCTTGATGAATCGTTTGATTGAGTTTGGGAAGATTGATATGGTGGTGGCTCTGTTTAAGCAACGTAAGCAGTTAGGGCTGTGTGCAAATGAGTATACTTATGCAATTGTGGTTAAGGCATTGTGTAGAAAAGGTGATTTACAAGGAGCTGCTAAGTTGCTTGTGGATAGTCCAAGTGTGTTTGTTTATAAGACTTTCATTGAAGGACTTTGCGCGAATGGGGAAACAGAGACAGCTGTTGATTGGATCGGAGAAATGATCGGAATGAATTTTATGGTTGGTGATGACCTTAGAACTGCGTATAGCATGGTGGTTCGCGGTTTTTGTAATGAGATGAAGATGGAAGCTGCTGAAAGTGTTGTTCTTGAAATGGAGAAGAACGGGTTTGGTCTTGATGTTTATGCTTGCTCTGCGGTGATTGATCGGTACTGCAAGAACTTGAATTTACCTGAGGTGTTGCGGTTTTTGGATAAAATGTTGGGGAAAGGACTGAGAATAAATTGTGGTATTGTGAGTTCTGTTCTGCAGTGTTATTGTCAGATGGATATGTGTTTGGAAGCATTAGAAAAGTTTAAAGAATTTAGCGATATGAACATTTTTCTTGACAGAGTTTGTTACAATGTCGCGTTTGATGCTTTGGGGAAGCTTGGTAGAGTGGAAGAAGCTGTTGAGTTGTTCCGAGAAATGATGGATAAAGGAATGGTTCCTGATGTTATTAACTATACAACTCTTATAAATGGCTACTGTCTTGAAGGTAAAGTTGTTGATGCACTTGATTTGATTGATGAAATGAGAGGAAATGGTATTTCTCCTGATTTAATCACTTACAATGTGCTTGTCAGTGGATTGGCTAGGAATGGTCATGAGGAAGAGGCTCTTGAGATTTATGATAGAATGAAAGCTGAGGGTCTAAAGCCTGATGCTGTCACTCACAATGTGATTATTGAAGGCTTGTGTTTTGCACGTAAAGTAAAAGAAGCCGAAGATTTCTGGAAGAGTCTAGACGACAAATGCCATGAAAATGATGCTAGTTTGGTGAAAGGTTACTGTGAATCTGGCCTTTCTAAAAAAGCCTATAAACGATTCATTGAATTGGAATACCCTTTGCGCAAGAGTGTGTACATCAAACTATTCTTTAGTCTCATCACCGAGGGTTATCACGACAAAGCTCTTGACGTACTGAAGAAAATGTGGGCTTATCGAGTTGAACCTGGGAGGAGCATGTGTGGCAAAATGATTGGGGCGTTGTGTAGGTCAAATAATGCGAGAGAGGCCCAGTTGTTATTTGACACAATGATTGAGAGAGGACTCATCCCTGATCTGTTTACTTATACAATCATGATTCACACTTACTGTAGGCGAAGTGAGTTACAGAAAGCCGATGATCTTTTCGAGGACATGAAGCAGAGAGGAATAAAACCTGATGTGGTAACATACACAGTTTTGCTTGATAGATATCTGAAGTTAGATGCAGAGCATCATGAAACAGGTTATGTTCAAGAAGAAAAGCAAAGAAGCAAAGCTTCAGAGGTTTTGAGAAAATTCACAGCTGCCGGTATTGAACTAGACGTTGTATGCTATACGGTTCTGATAGATCGTCAGTGCAAGATTGACAACCTAGAAAATGCTGAGAAGCTTTTTGATAGAATGATAGACAGTGGCCTGGAGCCTGATATGGTGGCTTACACAACACTACTATCTGGTTATTGTCGAAAAGGATACATAGATAAGGCAGTAACACTTGTTACTGAATTGTCAGAAAAGGATTTTGTACTGTCTGAACATTTTGGGGATGCAATTAAGCGTGCTGCTTTGAAGCTGAAGAGATCTCAACAAAATCAGGAATGAAGGGTTTATATCATTAGTGTAACTGTGGAAGGTCCATCTATGTAAATTGTTATGGGTATCAATTGTATATTATTTAGTCTATCTTATCTTGCTTTTTTATATCTAATCTTCTAAGTTAATTAATCACAAACTGAAAATTTTCAATCTTACCATTCATACATCTTGACTGTGTTGATAAACCTAACTGAGACTCTCCTAGGGTTTCGAAGCTTGGGGATCAATCATAATGTTTACGGTTCATAATCTTACCGTACATAATTGTATATTGTTAGTGCCCTTATTCATAATGTTTACAATTTGTTAATGTACAATAATAATGAATCAACTTTATATGACGCTAGTTGTTGATTTAAAGACCATTATTTTGTTCTAGTTGGTCCTAGTTGTTCAAAGAACATAAGCATGCGTTGTCATGTCAACTCTTCGACGGCAGCTTCACTCGACATCGTCTTCACTCTTCAGCACCACCAACACTCTTGCTGCTCTCTTCTTTAGAGGTCACCCTTAAGTCTTCTTCCCAGTATCAGATGATTCCATGTTTAGGTCAAATTCAGCAGCCATTTTGGGTAATCGATTCTCATCAAAGACCCCCCAATCATCATAATAACAGACATATGCAGTTTCCATCACGTCATAACCATTTCCAACCCACCTACTATATGGAACATTGGAATCCCTCATGATTGCATCTCCAGGAGATACCTCGTCGACACTCATAGAATCAAGATCCATGATCTCATTCCTGAAAGACAAGATTTTCTTACCAGTATATGATAGCAATTTATCAATATCAGTTAGGGAGAGATCAACAAGCTCACGACCAAAATTGAGTTCGAACATGAGATGATCCATCTCCAACTCCTCGATAGCCTTCCGGGTATCGACTATTTTCTTCTCAATCTTTTGGATATTGGCATGGATGAATGACTCCGATCAACGGCCTTCTTGTTCCTTTCAGACTCGGTCAAAGAGTAGTACTTCTCTATGAGCGAATTCGCCTCTTCGATAGATGGCCACAACACAACATGATCTACTTCACGATCAAACACCACGAGACAAGCTCTCACGTCGCAAATAATCGAGATCTTTTTCGTTTTCTTGATGAGTCCGGCAAGCCTCATCTTAATGTTGGCTCTCCCCGCTCTCTGGTTGGGCCAATCCAAGGTCACTTTTCTCCTCCCCATTTTTTTGTTTTTTTGCTTTTCTTTTTCTTTTGTGTGTGTTTGTAAAAAGATAATCATGGTGATCTTATATATAAGAAAAACGAGGGATAAGATATAAGGAATGTAATAACTTAACACTATCTCCATATGTTGACTACTATTGTGCAATTAAGAGTCAAATAATGTTGAACTGATTTTTTGGGAACTTTGTAAAAACAAAAATTAGGGGTTTTACGTGTAGAAATCGCGTCATGATTCTGCATCTAAGTATTTTTTGGTTTCCTCTTCTATATATGTTATTAATTAACATTTTTCATGTAGCTTTTCTACTTGTTTTTACAATACCTCAATTTTATTTTAAGTAGCATCATCATTAATCACTTTTCTAAATGAATTTTCTGTTTTGTATTTTATTTAATTTCATAATAAGAATAATATTTTTGTATGCCAAGAATAAAATGCATTCGAGAGGGTAAAAGCGAAGAAATGCAGCTAAAATACTTAATGTTTAGTTATTGTATGAATAAAAAGAGTAGATCTCTTTTTTGCAGTGTTCGTACTTCGTAACACTAACTTTGATACACATACAACAACGTTGTCATAACATTTGCTAATCCCTCCCAGACTCGTGTGACCCTTGATTCAGTGTATCACTCTGGAAAGGACTTGGCATATTCTGTTTTGGTTCAAAGAGGCTGTCCTAAAGCACACTTTTCATATGTGGGTAAGATTGCCCATGCGGCAAAGGCTTGTTTCCTGGAGAAATATTTAGCCTTAAAAATGTTTATATATGCTCAAATGTTTCAGATTCTCGGGACCATCTCGTCCTAGTTTGTAATTTTTTTTCCCAACTTTGGATGTTGGTCTTTTCTAGATTTTGCCCTTAACAGCGACTCTTAATCTCATTATCAGAGCTGCTCTCTTAAGTCGTCGCGTTCCATCCCTTTTAAAGGTTTACAACAACAAAAATATCATTTTCGGCAAACCCAAAAAATTACATTACATATCTCTTTTATCTTTTCCTCTGTCTCTCTCTCTTTACTATCAGGTATCATCACCGACCATCATCATCGACCATCATCATCATATCCATTTGCTTCTAATAGGCTTAATCAGTTTACAAGTCCCACAATTCTTTGGTTATTGAATAATAATGATGATATTTTTTTTTGCAAAGGAATGGTATTAGATATTGCGATTTTATCGTTTGTTCAGTCACCATTTTGCATTTTGGGTTTCCCTAAACTCATCTCACAAACTCGAATGCAACACGCATATATATTAGCTAAATAGTCTATAAACTTAATGAACTTGTTTTTTAAATGGACCTTGTATAAGTAAGCAAGCAACAAAATAAACAACGTTTGAGATTCTCATTTATGTTATATCACATAAGGTTATGAATATAACTAAAAATCTTCTTTGTGCTTACTTAGATAACGAGGCGAGTTTTGCAACCGCATCCCTGGATTTTCTCAACAACGACTTGGCTTCTTCGCTCTTCTCAAGCTCAAGTAAAGAATCAATCTCTGCTTTGAAATCTACTTCCACGGGATGAAACGACGAGACTGTGCTACACAGTTCGATCAACTCAAGCAGGCATGTTGAAGCAGCCACATGAAACTGAGGATTTATGTCAAAAAGACATTCAATACGGATTTAGTTTTAAAGACAAAATAGATAGCTTGTGAGATTATTACTACAACCATATGATATTCTCAATCAATTTTAGTCACGCAAATAATAGAATGTAGATAATCAAAACGATTTCGATATCCAAACATTCGGGGTAGGTGGCATCTTGTTGAATAAACATAGATTTTATCGATAGTTGATTCAAATGTTTTGTTAAACGAAAGGATTAGACCAGTCGTAGTTGAACCCAGTCCTATACCCAGAACAACGGTACTTTCCTTCTAACTAATACGAATGCAAGTAACTCAAAAGCATTATAACTAACTTGAGAAGAAGATACTCTACATGCAAGTAAACTAGAAATAAGTAACGAGACTTTTCACCAAGCTACCCCGATTTAAACCTAATAAGGACATCAACTTTCAGAAATTAAGGTTCCATGTATGCCCTAAAGATTTGTTAAGTGAAAAACGAAATACCATAACCGCGAAATGTGTTTCAGTTTTCATTTGGTGCAGACTGTCATGGGAATTGAATACAACTTAAAAAAACATACCTGTGCTATCTTCACTGTGTGTATGCATTCCAGTAGTTTAGGAACTATTGAGTGATATAACTGAAAAGCAAGCAGAATAATTAATTTGCAGTTCAAAATTATTCATGCATGGGGTAGTAACTGAGTTAAAATCATTTACCTCATGAACGAATTTTGTCGAATCACTAGGTACAAGGTCATCCATAGAGTCAGTCCATAGACTCTGAAACTTTGAACAAAGCTTTCCCACACATGATATTCCAGACATTTTTACTGTCCACGAAAGATTAGATTAGGTTAAAGTAATTAAAAAGTTTATTGGAAGATTAAGTGAGAAGAAACTAGTACCAGTCCACAGAAAACCAGGTGACAAGGAAATTAGAAGAACATGAATCAAATCTGCTTTCTGGCTAAGAATGTCATCTATGGTTGCCACTTGGATGCAAGACTTGACGCATTCCATAATTTTTTCAAGTGGGACTTGTCCTTCTTCTCCATTTTCTGATTCTGAAAACAAAATGTGGACTGTTCAGACTACTGAGACAATTTTCTGATGGTGCAGGACCTATTTCATATATGAGCTTTTCAATGAGGTAAGGGATTTATATTTCCTTGATCAACTTTCGATTTATAGTAAACAATTAATGTTTATCTGACTATTTTTTACCTCTAGTTCCCTAATCTAAGTTAATAATCACCCAGCTGGATGAGACCAAAAAAACAAGATCTAACAGGTACAATCAACATATTATCTAGTGTGACCCCAAACAAGTGATGCAAAAGTGTTATCAATGGAAGCATGGGACTCATGGGGTTGTAGAGTGGTCGTGTAACAACCTGTTTTGACAGCATCACTTGCTGCCTGAACTTGAGTGCTCGTTTTGATGGAGGCTGTATTACACATCTCATACAACATCGGGAAAACGGTATGGAAAAACTCTGGATCGCCAAAAGCTACGATGACCTGAATAATATAATCATAATATTCAAAGATCCACTAACCAAAATGATGTGTAAGAACTGCATTATTAGCAGATTTAGATATCATGATCGATCTCTTAAATTTTGCATAGTAAGCCGCAACTAGTCTATTACTTACCTTCTCCAGACAAGAAAAGGCTGACTCACGATACTTCTTGAGTTTCTTTTTGCATGCAGAACAAATAAGGCTCAAGATGGTAGATGGAGCTGTTGGGTCCTCCTTCGTTATTACCTCGTGGCAAGCGACTGAAAGAGCACCTAGGGCATCCAAAAGAGCATCCTTTCCCTGCAATCAGAATATAGTTTTGAAAAATTAGTGTAACAAAAGTGGCTCTATACACACACCAGCTCTATCCATCCTCAGGGATAATCAAAGCAGAGTTGCAGCTCTCAGTGGAGCAACAAAAATAATTCTCTCGAATTTAATTATTTTCTGCTGCTACAGTATCTCATGTAACTTTTTGTGAACCTTCAAGGAAAAGGAAAATGAAAATAAATATTAGAATGAAAAAATCTGTCCCACCTCCCATAAACGTCCAGGAAGTTCATTGAGAAGACACTGCAGCAATCTCTTGTAGTGCGGCGATAGTGATTCACCCAAGACTTCAGTTAGTTTGCAAATTGCCTTACCAGACTGAAAGCAAGTTTAAATTTGAAGTAAAACAGCTGAAATACCAACTAGAACAATGAAGAGAGCAAACTGGCATGAGAAAGACAAATAACATTACCTTCTTTTTGCTTGCCCATGACGATGATGTCATGCTCTCGCAAATATGATTCACAATTTCTTGCAGAAAAACCTGCAGTGTAACCCTTTCACCACTTGTGATGTCTTCCCAAACCTCCTCAAAGAGACTCGAAATCTGTTTTTCATCCTCGAATCTGAAATTTTATAATCAGTGTCAGCATCTTAACTGTTCACAAATAGAAGGAAATATTTTTTATTCTAGAATGAGTGTCTGCATCTAGAGAAATGTTTAAAAGATGGTACAAAAAGATGTGCCAAAATATTTGAAAGAGAAAGAAGATACCATGTGCCCCAAATTGCAATATACAATTTGGATCCTTATTTGGGAATGGTATTTGAACATGAGTTACGAATTTATAGCTATAATTTGTTGAACTTTCTAAGACTGATAATCGTTATTAAATATCTCACATGGTTCAGACTCAGTAGTATGCAGTTACAAAGGTTTACCTGGAAATAAATATAGCTGGAACAATAGCTGACTGATAACTGCTCATAATATCAGAAGCTGTAGATGAGAAACTTTTGAAAAGACTCGCACATGCGATCTGGGAGCTTCTATCACCAGAGTGCAGGGCCGCAGTTTCTTCGATTAAGCTTCGAGCTTGAGACGGGCTGGAATACTTCAGTACAATGCCACAAGCACTTGAAAAGGCACGTTTTGCAGCAGAACTTTTCTCCTCTTTGGCAACAGGAAACAAAAGTTTTAGCAACATTCCAGTGAATGGCTTTATCTCAGTACCAACTTTCTGAACTAGCAATGAGATGAAGCTGGCAACACCAACCCTGTTAAGAAAAATGAAAACTCAAAATATCAATATCTACAACTGATTACATGAAATATAATATAGGAGGTAACTCCTACACCATACTAAAAGCAGTTAGATTTCATTGAGGCAGTCTGCAATCACGAAGATCGATGAGAAGGTATGGAATTGCGTCACTTATTTTAAACCACTCTAATAGTTTTAAGAAGTCAGACAAATCCAATGAGGCAGTCTGAGTTCATGAACATGCGCGAGAAGATATGGAATTACATCACTTATATTAAACTAATTGAATGGTTTAAGTTACTTAAACTACCTTATGTGAATTTAGTTCTCTCAGGAACTCTTTATAAGTTGGAAAGAAAAATAAAAATTTAAGGGAACTAAATAGGGGATATGAATCTTTTCTTGTGGTAGATGGCAGAGACAGGACAGTGGTCGAAAAATGGTTTATCATATGACATCATTTTTCTACGCAATTAATTTGACAAGGGATTGTTCTCAAGTTCTCTTATCTCTATCAAATTCCAAAATAAACTTAACAATGGTACCCGCCAAACAAAAAAAAGGTACTCTCAAGTAAAATTTGTAGGGGAATTAGTTCGTTACTAATAGAAGGTTTTAAATAACTGACCTTGTATTGAGGCCAACACCACCCCGAACAAGTTGCGTGAGACGAGGGATCAGCTGATTAAGTGATTCAATATCCACTATATTAATACACAGATCAAGAGTTTCCCACATTGGAGAGCCTTTTGAGATTGAAATTCGTAAATTTTCAAGTTTCTCGGTTTCTATGCCAATATTAGCAGCATGCAACTGAAACATGAAAAAATAAATTTAATACGATTTCAGGACAAGGTGAAGAGTCATACTGAAGTTGCTGACAGTAAATGATACCTCAACATAGTTAAGTCCTTGGTCTTCAAGACTAGACAAACTTTCCAACATACAGCAAACTAAGTCTGACAAATGTGGACGCAGAGCAACTCCAGCACCCTGCAAACGGAAACATGTAACAGAAAAATCATTTGAAGGATCATAAATATTTCCCTGGAGCACATTCAGTTGACCAAAACAAGCAAGTAAGTTTAACATATTATGTATTGCATAACAAGTGCATAAACAATCATATACTAAAAAAACACACCACATGAAAAAATCTAAGATTCCCATTTTTTTTATTAACATTCAGTTCATATCTGCCCTCTAAGGCAAAAGTATTAGAAATAGACAACACAGTTGGTTTCTACAGTCTGGGTTTACTAATTACTCAACTGTATTGACATAAAATAAAATATACCACTGCCAATGTCACAAGAATAATCTCTGAAAAAAGTATAATATGGAATTATACTATTATTACCAGGAAACAAAAATTAGTCATATATGAGCACGACTATCTAGAATGATCAATCTACCAAAGTAAGGCTAACCTTTGCAAGCTTCATAACAACTCCAATTGCAGCCTTACGTACACTGTCCACTTTACTCATTATTCCTTCTGATAGCAAAAAAGGAAGAACAATATCCATTGCTTTTTTTGCATCCGATAGTTCAGTAAGCGTTACATCACAGATCCTTATCGTTAAGGATGTCACAGCACGACATAACTTATCACCAGCATTTCTCACAGTCTCTTTAATGTCATCCATTGCACGGAAGGCAGCTATCCATAGTTTTTTCAAATGCTCCCCGACCTTTAAAGTGCGTAAAATAAGAATACCACTTAGAAAATCTGACAGAACAACAATGTTTACATAAAGAAAAAAACAACAAGGCTGGGTGAATATATATCATATAATTCACTACAAGCTGGTTCTAGAGATCCAAAAAGAACCCGGCAGCCATGTAAAATGATATAACAAAAGTATAACATCATCTAAAACCAGAACCAGTTTTTAAGATATGCAGTTTAACTTCATACATGCACTTTACCAATGCTTTATGCAGAGACGAAGGAACGAGAAATTTCATTTAAATTTTCTATCAGAAACGAAGATCCCACCTGGTCAAATTTCCGACCTTGAATAATATCAGCAAGGGCCAAACAGGATGCCTCACGAGAGCGCCAAAGCCGTGAACCACATTGTACTAGCAGATCATCGAGGATGTGATTCAGATGTTCGTCAACAGCTTTCTTAGGGTCTTGTATCAGTGCTTTCCAAATGTGTGCCATCGCATCCTGCCAATATTACATGAAAGCTAGTAATTAATAAATGAAGCAAACAAAAACGTACCCTCTGCGACCTTTTATGACGAGATGAACCAGCCAGGTAGGACTAAGTGATATCACTTATACAGCTATATTTTTGGATGGTAAAACATTATTTACCATCATATGGAAAACTGAGGGACTTAATTCAACAATAAAAAGAAATAAATAAAGATACTGGATCAAGGTGATGAATTATGCAGCTTGTAGAAGTACAACAGCTAAAAATTCTCGTGTAAAACATAAAAAATTCTACTGATTATATACAGGAAAGAAAAAGTGCTATTCAATGCTAGAAATGGTGTCACTCAGTTCAGTTTAAACAAGATAATGTTTAATCGCGAGACTAGTGATAAATTTATAGCTCGCATACGCTGAAATATCATCAATATAGAATAAAAGCACAGATAGTAACAGATTAATATACCGAAAATGTAGTAAATCCTACCTGCACATTTTTGTCAGGATCATATTGGTAACGAATCAACCTCGGAATCAACAGCCGCAAATGTGGTCTAAGAGCATCTCCTGCTTGTTTGGCTATCTTGGAGAACCCAAAAGCAGCTCCTCTCTTTGAGTTAAGAGAAGCTTGGTGGTTGGCTAAGTCCATAAATTTGTAGATTAAATCAGGTTGCCCCATTTCATTTGCAAGATTACAAAGCTCCTTGTAAGTGCTAATCTTCCCTCCAGTGGGACTCTCACCGATGGTTCCCTCTTGAAACACTTCAGACTCCTCAACAAGCTGGGTAGAAAATAATACTTGAGGAACAAATAAAATAACTGAAGAACCAGAAAGAAGGGCCTAGATGAAAAGAATTTACCTTTATAGCTCGCTTTCTTTTGCTTGTGCCAGTTAGAGTATTTACCAGAGCATCTACTAGGTTTTGCTTCATTGATGCATCACCGAGTTCATAGATGATGCTCATGCCCTGGGATGCCAGCTCCTGTGTAAGTTCGTTCTGGTCACCTAACAAATGTGAGAACGCCTCCTGCGAAAAATACATTAGTTAAACTGCTGTTTGTACAAGCTTCTACAGGCTACACATTGTGGAGTTGACAATATAGCAGAAGATGGTTCACAGGGCTATTAAGATAAAATAATAATTGAATATGCAATCCCAGGCTCCAAATGGGTAATGCCTCTCAAATAACCAGAATGATAATGCTCTTAATTTTCCTTAATAGTTTTGATGGTGCAGGGGACAGCAAAAAAGGTTCTTGTTACAGCTTACTAACCTGAATTTTAGGCAGCATTAGTTGGATTGATGGCTGTTGGCCACAGTACATGGTCAAAGACAGCATCCAAACAGTTCCAGCACATCGTTCATCCTTCCTGCTACTGTACAGAAGAGTATCAAAGAGTTTTGCAGTAATTATTTCTCTGGTTATAGTACGGCTATCTTCCTCAGCATCAGTTTTGGCATCAGATAAAGATTTAACTTCTTTCATCAGAAAATTTGAGTCCGTCGAAAGAGATGTATAATTAGTTTTTAGAATCATATCAGCAGTAACTGGCACACCACCCCAGAGGAAAGATAGCGCCTCACCCGCGGCAAACAAAATTTCTTCAGCCTTGCCAACAACAAATATACAAAGTTAGAGGTTTACTCAGTTCTGCTTGAACTCTTCCAGATCGAATAAATTGGACAGAGGGCAATGGCTTTGCGAAAAGTATTAACAAACCCACCTTTGACCGTGAAAGACTAAATAAAAGATCAAGCGCTATTTTCAAGTGTGAAGATGATGTTTCATTTAAACATAGATGTCCCAGAGAAAGAGCAATTTTCTGGATTGATTTTATATCATCACCAGAGAGTAGCTTGCTCAATCTCTCTTGCAGAACTTCCAGCACTTGAGTCCCTGATAGAGCAAGTCAATCAACTGAACACTTGCATACATGTTACAGACAGGCTCTTGGAATAAACTGACCTGGACTAGAATCATTAACAAGAAGAGGTAATGCACCACAAATGCCAATATGACCCAGAGCTTCCATAGCAACAGAAGCCAACGGTGCAGTCTCTAAATTAACGACATCCACCAAACATTTAACCGCATTTTGAGTTACTGCTTCAGAGACCTGCTTCATGGAAAAACCTCATCATGATACTATAAATATTGAAAATATGTAGCCATTTCATAAATAAATGTAAAATGTGTTAGGCTGGAATGTGATTTAACGTTAACACACGAGATTGGTTGGTTTCAATATTTGTAGATACAGAAGTGCAGGGTATCAATTAATTATCACATTGGACTGACATCACATAAAGGAGGCCAAGATGAATTAAGACACCTGAAGTCACGTATCTGACTTCTGCATTGGCTATTTTATTGATCTCAGGCAAATTTTGAAGGGTGGAAATGGAGAGAACAAATGAGAAATAAAAAAGGAATATCACCTGTATAATTGTTTAGTAATTCAAAGGCAAGAAATGCTAGAGGACTAGTATATTAACTAGAATTACCAACTGGTAAGCAAGAAATTCCAGAGGGAGTATTGTATTAACCAAAATTACAAAGCAATGTCACCATATTTTTAACTTTCTTTTTCCAAATTGCAAATAAAATTTCCTTTCAAATTTCCATATTACTATGTCAAGCAAGCTACCTCTTATTCCTAACCAAAAGAGCTTCCATGTTAATGTTAAATATGTGAGTTGGCATGTCCAAGTAACCAAATATTTAAGGATAGGCAGTAACTGTATCTGGATGTCATATAACAAGCTAATTAAGATGCAATAAAATTAGAGGGACTGCAGCATTGAGATTCCTAGAACCAAGGATACCACCATAGTTTTGCTACAACAATCATATACATGATATTATAAGAAAATCACAATAACTTACAGCAGGCATTCTATGTAAACAGTGTGCTGAAACAAATCCTACAGCAGATAATACCCCATGTTGTGCCTCAAACCTAAGAAAGCAAAAGGTTAGCGTTAAGAATCCTCCAGCCAGAAGCCTTGTTGTAATACAGATTCTAAAAGAAGTAACACCTTAACTTTTGTGGTTGGGAAACTGAAGATATCAATTCAGAAAGCAAGGAGCATGATTCAGCATCAGAAAGAGCACAAGATGCCATTCCTAGTAATCGTGATACAGATTCACGAGCACTCAAATCTGTATGACTAAGCAGACTCCTTAGCCACACAATTTTTCGGGAAAAGTAAACTTCAACCATCTTCATGCAAAGAAAAAACGGAAGATCAAAGATTAACTTAAAAGATATTTGAACTGCTACAAAAAAAAAAACAGGACAAATTAAAAGCATAAAGATATATACTAGAAAGCATACCTCCGGAAGGTAAGAGCCAACTGAAACCAATGCTTTAAAAGCACAAGCATGCAGTTCAGCTGAGCCTTCGAAAGCCAAGGAATGTTCCAACAACAAACACAATTTTTGTGCCGAATCCAAAAATTCGGTCCCTACTGCCTGGGTATTGCTCTCTTCCATCTCTAACTTAAAACACTTCACTAAAAACTTAATCATGACCAGATATACTTGTGAGGGAAAGAGAAGCTTCTGGCTTCTCATTTCAGAAGAATCTAACAGTTTTGGCTGTTGCTTGAGAATGTACCCCAGCATCTCAACAAATTTTGGGTATTTATGGTCCTGATTAGCAACTATAGTGCGACCTTCTTCTTTCAGAAAGAGTCCTTCGAGTGCTATTTCCCTAAAAGAAGAAAAAAATGAATAAATACACATCGCTTCAATAAATAGCAAGAACCAGAAACAGATGACACAATGAAGATTTATGCCATGATGGATCCATGGAAAAGGATTTGTTAAGTATGAAACTAATTTCTTATTATCACTGAGGTTTTGGTAGTCCATCAAGTCTAACCTAAGATAGATTGAACTCACAAATGTGCTACAGAGTTAGAAGGAATAGATCGCACTAGAGGATTGTATACCCTCCACTGGACAGAGCTCAAACACTTTTTTGCTCCATTCATGTGTTGGTTTTCATTTCAGCTTTGATATATTATAAAATATGTGCACCCATAGAGTGAATATATAGGGAGAAAAAAAAAACCTAAACTGGAGAGAAATTTTCGGAAACAGCCAATATGCAATTTACGGAATTGAACATGGCACAATTACAACGATAGCAATGAGTTCGTTGAACTCCACTACCTTATATCTAGCTTTGGATCTGCTGCGCTCAGCATGCAAATATAGAGACTTGGACAATGTTGTGAATTATACAAAGAAGTTGCCCATCGCAAAGCACAAAAGCGAGCTTCATTTTGTTCCTGGTCAATATGAGCTATAAAGTAAAGATATGATAGATTTTATAATCCTTTGATAATTTTGTAATAAAATCATCTTGAAATAATATACGAAAAAGAAGTATTCCAAGCCGCGCAAATAAACTAAATAAATCATATCTGAAAATAATATACATACCACCAGAGAATTTGCTAGCAGAAGCACTTCCAATTCTCTGAGAATATTCTCTGGGGAGTCCTAAAGAAATGAATACCAATACTGACATGGTGAGCACAAAACACAAGAAAATAGAAAATGAAATGATAATTTGTTGACATAATGTTAAAGCAGCACACCTTGTATGCAGCAGCAAGAGAAATTATGGCCTCCTGGATGGTTGAACGAAGAGATTGGGTTTCTAACTTCAGCGCATCAAAAAGACGAACAGCCATTTCAGTCGTTTCTCTGAAAGTTAAGTTTACAACAAACAAAATGTCTGTTATATGACAGCAAAACAAGTATAGGGCAGAGAAGAGAGAAATCCTTACCTAAAAAGCTGAGGCAAACGCTGTGCAATTAAACCAATGGCTTGAAAAGAAAATGTTTTGGTCTCCCTCGATAGAGGATCTGCAGAAAAGCATGTTATACAACTACTTAAATTCTCATTTCAACACTTGCATAAGGAAATCAAGACTTTTTTTTCTTTCAAAAAAGCCGACCTGTTTCTGAGCCTGTGAAACCATCAAGCATTTTTAGAATAGCATTCAGTATAACAGGTCCCATAAGTTTCAATTGATCTATCTTCCCCTGCATTTTAAATAAGTCGAGCGATGTAAGCATAAAATACTCGAGAACAAAGACTCCCAAAACCCGAAAAACAAAAAAATATTTGAGTTACTTAAATAGATATTTTGCGTTCATACTGTCTGCTATTACACAAAACAAACATAAACGCAGGCTGAGGTATAGAAAGGGATATCTTTACATGCTTAAAAACCCACACGGTGAACTCCATTCCCATTTGCTTTAGCCTTAAGGTTGTTCCACTTCCTGTCCCATCAAATAAGGAAGATAGCGAAAACACTAAGTAATTAACATGAAAATCAATGAAGAATCCATTTAATAAAAAGCAGGTAGTTTCTTTTAAGTTAACTGCACCAAGCAACTAAGGAAATCCCTGATCCTTCATAATTAAATCCTCATAAAAGAGATCTAGCATCATGAACAAGCCTAATGATTCTTCTTATAATAGTCAAAACACATACTGTTTACTTTTTCTTAGAAGCTTACAATGTCTGCCACACAACCAAATTGAATAAATTAGCTATAAAAACACTATCTATAACGAAACCATAACTAAACTGACATACATACCGACCATGATCACAGAAAGAGTTCACCATTATACAGTTAAGTTGAAAGTATGTGATATATTAAACCAACATACCATACATGCAGCCAAATATGCATTGCAATGTTGCAGGAAAACTATTTGCAGCTGCAATGGAACGACAGAAACCGGACATGAGCTTCATTTTCAAGGATGTATTTCCTGGGGCTACATTATGTTCCGGAGTAACATTTTCAGTGCCTGTAGTCCCTGCATGCATATCAAAAGGAAGACTAGCAATTAAGCATGGACAAAGAACGAAAAATAAAATACCCAAACACGAAAAGACACCCTAAACACTCCAGATCTCCCAACATCTATACGAATCTGTTTTTACATCAGACAAGGCATACGTGCTGTCTGCATACTAAACGGGGAGCTCTACTTATGTCATCCACAAGTAGCACAAGAACACTTATTTTCATCTTTATAAAGTAGCAGAAAACATAGACTTGATTCTAAATGCTAGAAATGGCTTAAGTTATATCATTGTTAAGTAATTTTTAGAATATAAATGATTGAGTGATCAAATATCTTATCAAAATGTTAAAAAAAAAAAAAAAAAAAAAAAAAAAAAAAAAAAAAAACGTACCATTGAATAGTAAGAACAGTCTGTTTATCAACTTGGGATCATCCAAATTTGTTCCAGAAGCTATCTTTTTGAGAAGCTCCTCCCCTCTCTTAGCTACAGGTTCTTGACTTGAATGAATTTCAACCAACAAATCCATACCGACTCTCAGAGACATGAATAGTATATATAAAGTGCAAGAAGGATAGTGATCATAGAATATTTTATGACTTGTGCTAGAAACAAGTATGTCATGTGGAGAAAACACAAAGCGTACCTATCTACTGATGCAGCCATATACAATGGATATACAGATTCACCAGGTAGGTCCATGGTTCCAATGACATTCAAGATCCCCAACTGCTTAAGAAAATGGTCAGTTTATTAGAAAATGGTAATTCTAAGTGACCAACGTATAGCTTGTCAGCTATAGAACAGACCTTTCGTCTTGTAAGCATGTCCCCTTTCAACACTTGCTTTCCCATTATACGATTAACTTGAAAAACTGAGAGCCCAGGAGAAGATCCACCACTGAATTAGAAGGTCGAGCAACTCTTATTAGATGTAATCATAACAAAAGACGATCAAACAGTGCTCAAAATGAATTCCATACCCTTGGGAAGATGGTTGATACAAAAGCATATGAAGGCAAAAATCCAGAAACAATTCTTTATCCTGAGAAGTAATCAAAGATCTATACTTCGCAGAGATATCATCACTGATCTTGCTTGCATGACATTCTCCAATGACCTGGAAACAAACCAATTAGAATTTGAGGATTATTTTATGAAGTGAAAATAGATTTTAAAATTGTCATATATCCAAGTGAAACCACTAATTAAGCTGCTAATAGTCTTCTCTTGTGTTTTATAATAGTATAGCTCACCAGATATTGTTTCCCACATAAAACATATCGGACTACCACTATATGCAGCACTTAACGGAAGAACTCCATGAAATAGAGAGAAAAAAATGCAAAAGGATCACACAAATAACTGCATGAAAACAAACTAAAGCAAATATATTGTCTTCCTCATCTAAGTAATGCATAACAATTCGAACAACCAAAGAAGAGAAAGATGTAAATAGTGTTCATGAATAGATATCCAATTTCACACTAGAGGAGGAAATGAGACACTACCTTAATAGCAATTCTCAAAATAATCTCTTGATGCTGCTTAGGAAGCTTTGAAACATTCTCCAGCGTACTAGGCGCAATTTCCTCCCGTTCCTATCAAAACAAAACAATAATCACTCCTCTCAATTTCCACAATATCAAAAACCAAAATAAAATCCAAACAACTAATAAGATAAACCAAACCTTTACAGGAGCTCGTTCAAAAGCCATCTCAACATAAACAATAGCAAAGTTCCGAACCATAGGAGCAGCAGCAGGATCAGTATACAATTTCCACAAAGCCAACAAAGGCAAACCAATTTCAAGCTGATGCTTCACTCTCTTGTTAACATGACTCAATATCTCAAGAACCTGACATACGAAATTCTCAGTTTCTATAACTCTTTCTCATACAATTTGAAATCAGCAAACACTAAACTCAATTGTAAAATCTATAACTTGCCTTGTTACGAACAGTGGGAGATTGAGAAGATAGAGAAGATATGGTAAGAGGAAGGAGATTAGAGACTAGGGATTCGAGCTTGGAGTCGTCGCAGAGAGCGAGTCTCGTCAGCATCCGATCGAGCATTTCCTCCAATTCACCGTCCGATTTGGAGACTAACGAAGACGAAGACGAAGATGAAGAACCTTCCATAGCTAATTTTCGAATTTGTTGAGTTGCAGATATTTATCAGTGCTTTCTTTGCTTCTTCTTCGGTTTCTTCTTCTCTTTTTATGCTTTTCTTCTTACTAGTAGACTCTTCCGTCTTGCCGGACAAGAGAACTAGGCTGATACACAACGACACCGTATCGTCGCTTGCTTATTAAGTAAAGAAGCTTTTACTAGGCTTATCGGGCCAACGTCCACCAGTCACGGCCCAGCTAAGCCCGAAATTACAAAAAAAAAATATTTTGTAAACAGCTGGAATTGCAAATTTGATAAAGGGAAAAATGTCATAAAAATCCCGAACTTTTAAATTTGGGACGATTTAATTCTGAACTTTAAAGAAGATATTTTAGTCACAAAGTTTTGTTGATTTTTCCGTAAAATAACTAAGTTTTGTTGACTGGGAAAAAAGCTTAAAAATACCCCATCTATTTTTTATTTGGACGTTTAATACCTCGTCTTTTTTTATTGGAATAAAAATACTTCATTTAATTATTATTGGTTTAAAAATACTTTATATTCTAATTTTTGGTAATTTCCAACCCGTGAGTCAACTTCCGTTAACGGACGTTAAATATTTATTAACGTGTGTTAAATTGTAAACTCACATATTTAAATAGATATTAGCAATTTGTTTAAAAGAATTTGTTAATGTGTTATTTGGTCTAGTGGTTATTCTAAAAATGGTTAGGCTAGAGAACTTGTGTTCAACTCCCAGAATGTATATATCAATTTTTTTTTTGAAGTATTTTAAGAAATTTTATTTTTGCTTTCTCAAATAGAGCAGATAACCCAGATCCATCGCTTGAGAAATTCATCGTTGATGATAATTGGATCCGATTTTGGTTCATCAATATGGTGATATTCATGGCATTTTTTAGTTTCACATATTCATCCTTCAATGTTGTGTACTTCTGGGTATAATTCTCAGTTTCTACATTGTCCGATCAGAAAAAAAACTCCAATTCCAATCTCTACTCCTTTGTCGCCTCCGGTTGAAATTTCATCACAACCACCGCGGTTGGTCCAATCTCCGCTGACTCCTCCTTCTTCTTTGTCGCCACTCGCCACCATTATCATCACCTCTGTTTCTCAGATTGCTACATGAGGAGGAAGACACGCAATGAGCTAAGAAATTGTTGTTGCATCACAAATCTCAAAGACGTTGTATATGTGAGGATGCTCAGGTAAAGATTCACCACGGAGACTAGCGACTGAGGAAGAAATAGCAATGGAAGAGGAAGAGGCGGAGGCGCTTGGGTTTTTGTGAAGAAGAAAAAAAAAAATGAAAGGAAAAAACTGCATTTGGGTAGGTTCGAACTCGGGTCTATAAGACTAGACCAAATCAAGATATACGAATGATAAGCTTTACAGATCTATTTAAATATATGAGTTTACAATTTAACCCACGTTAATGAACATTTAACGTCCGTTAACGGAGGTTGACTTACGGGTTGGAAATTACCAAAAACTAGAATATAAAGTATTTTTAGACCAATAATAATTAAATGAAGTATTTCTATTCCAATTAAAAAAGACGAGGTATTAAACGTCCAAATTAAAAATAGATGGGGTATTTTTAAGCTTTTTTCCCCTTCACTTATTTAAGCATGACATTTAATTTTTGTTAAAAACTTGAAGATGTGGTTAACTATATGTGAGCTGCTTATGTTTATCCTAAATGACTATATGTGAGCTGCTTAACTATATGTTTAGCCTAAATGACTAAATGACTATTTTTATGACATTTTCCCCCATTACATTTTAAACCTTTTCACAAGTTTATAAATATAATTTATATATTTTATTTTTATAAATTAAATACTCTCATTTTTTTCTTGTTCTTTTAAGATTCATTTCAATAATACTTTAATTTTATAAATTCATTTATAATATAATTTATATTTATTATAAATATAAAATAATAATAATAAAAATAACTTGCATAACTTTAAAAGTTGTTCATTACCAATCAGATTTTAACAGTAAAAGTTTCTACAGCCAAAGCATCTACAGCTAAAATTTTAAAGTTAAAGTCTCTACAGCCACAAGCAGAGCCGTCCCTGAGCTTCTTAAGGCTACAAGCCAACCCAAAAAAAAATTGACATAATATGTAATCCCAGAGAATCGAACCTGAGAACTCAGCATATATATCAATATTGAACCGCTGAGCTAAGGAGATTTTTATGAAAAAAGGGCCGAAAAACATATTTAATATAACGGGCCTCAAGCCAGTGCTTTGCTTGCTTGGCCTCTTCAACGGCTCTGGCCACAAGTAACAGTCTTTACCAATCGACCTCTATAATGTGTGGATTTCACTATGTATATAGAGAGACTAATCGTCTTAGGGATAGATTACTTAACAATGCATTCTCTTTACAATTAGGTTTCTATTTGTTTGATATTATTCCAAGTTGTGGTGAGTTAAATTTGTCAGAAGATTCTCGTGAAACTGCGATTACACATAATATTTCTCTTTGTTTTTCTTTGTTATTAATAAATATGGGAGACATTATTTTCCGCCCTCTACCCAAAAGACTTAAAGTTGATGTCTTCAACATTGTCATATAATAACTTCAATATGGGAGATTTGGTATCACTAAGTCAATCCAGGGAAGATGATACTTGTTGTTCATTGTGACTCGATTAAGTCCCCGGTAATCGATACATGACCAAAAAAATTATCCTTCTTGTTCACAAATAACATTGATGTTCCTCACGGTGCTTCCTTAGCTTTGTCATCTTTGTTGGAGTCATATTATAAGCAGACTTACTAATGACTATTACTTGCAGAATTAATGAGGAAATGGGAGAAATCTATTAAATAAATTATTATTTTTATTGGATTAGAAAAATATAATAATTGGTTCAATGTTATAACTGCAACGCACGTGTCCCAAATTAGTTGGGTGTCGAGCGACACCATGGGAGGGTGCCGGTCGACACCACTAATTTTGGTGGTTTGGGCTGTTTGGGTTTTTATTACCAGTTTAAGGGAGTTGGTTTAGGAGAAGCGCTAAAACTCGACTTAAACTTGTAGAGTTTTGTCGCTTTGTGAAAAGTGGAGAGACAGAGCAGAGAGTGGAGAGTTGCTTCTAAGCTGCTAAGGTGAGGCTTGTGAGAGTTTTTGGAGGTTTCCATGGCTGTTTCTTGGGTGTGCTATCAAGGAAGGACTGAGTTCTTGGCTGTTTGGGTGATAAGAGGGTTGATGTTGTGTGTTCTTGGTTGATTCCCTTCTTTCTTTAATCCCATATGAAGGTGAGTGTGCGACCATGGCTTATCTAAGCATTAAGGTTGTGTTAGTTGTGTTTATTTGATGTGTGAATTGATTTTGTGTTTGTGTCGCCTTGTTTTCGTTGCTCCTTGGTTGTGTCATCGTAGGAGGTGATGTATTGATGTGGTGGTGATTTAAGGTTTATTATGGAGGAGATCGTCGTTCGAGGTGTTCATGTAACGTCCCTACTGTCACCTCTCCAGTGGGCCCCACGTTCACCACCAGTCCATGTGCCCACTTCTCTTTATGGGCTTCACGTCCTCTCACTAGGCATGGAGCCCATCCATAATCGACGACCAGTTTGCTAGGTCCTGGAAGCCTAAAGACTTGTTTACTGACCCTACAAATCACCACATGATCTTTCTATGTGTTTTCGCTCACTCACACAATTCTGACAACCACTTTTTGGAAGGTCACCCATCCTTGAACCACTCCAGCATAAGCATACTTAATTGTGGAGTTCTCTCAGGACCTTTGACCGAAAAGATAAGTGCACTTTGGTGACAAAGGTGGCCAAATCAATTCATTTAAACCTCTCCGCAAACTGGGGTCTCACAATCCCCCCCCCCCACTAACATACCACAATGTCCTCGTTGCGCACAACGATCATCACCCCTTGACAGTGTGAGCCCACCACTCCAGTACACTTGTCTGGGTTCGGCTATGATACCAAATTGAAAAGGATGGGTGACCTTCCAAGAAGTGATTGTCGGAACTGTGTGAGTGAGGTCAAAACACAGAGAAAGATCATGTGGTGATTTGCAAGGTAGGTAAACAAGTATTTATGGGTTCATAAACCTAGTGAGAGGACATGAGACCCATGGGCTGATGGTGAATGTGGGGTCCACTGAAAAGATGGCGGTCGAGGAGTTACACTTAGGAAAAAACCCTTATTGTTGGTTGTAGGGGATGAAGGTTTTTTTTTGCTGCTGTTGTGGAGGATACACTTGGGGGTGGGGGTATATTGTATTGGTGATTTGGTATGATTTTTATATTTTTAAATTTTAGGGAATTTAGAGAGATTTAAGGAAATTTTAAGATTTAGAAAATGATTTCAACAAATTTTGCCAACCTTTTGTTACAAATTCTTAGTAGTGATTAGTAGAATTTCAAGGCATTTGAGAAAGCTAAAAACAAAAGAAAGATGATTGAAATAAATTAGTTCGTAATCATCTTCCACCCATACTAGTGAATCATATACTTTTCAGTTCTACCCAATTTAGCCAAACTCACAGAAAAATCAATAGAATAATTGAACCTCTAACAACCAATTTCAGTTTGTCTTATATAAATAATAATCTCAAAGTCTCTTTATTATAAATTCCAAACATAACTTGTTCCAACGAGACAGAAAAAATGAAAAAAATGAAACCTCTAACTTCCGATTCACTTGGCCTTATTATGAGAATTGAGTGTATATTGTCCAAGTCTCTTGCCACGAGCATAAATCATCTAAAACATTTAAGCCAACGAACACATCACAGGTTCTGCTTTTCATAATATGAACGTATAAATATTAAGGAGATTGAGAGATAGAAAAAAAGATAGCTTAGTTCTTGCATATATGACCGTTGAAATCCACTAATGATAGCATCATTCCACATAGATGTAGCAATTGTTGTTCTCCACTCGTTAGCATATTCTCTTTGTTTTTTTTGTGTACCAAGGAATTGATCACCACCACTATTTGTTTGGACAACACCTTGTTCATCACAAGATCCCTCTGGAGGAAACTCATCAAAACGACACTGGCGAAGAAGATAATTATGCAATGCGGCCCATGCAAGCACTAATTCTGTTTGTGTCTTATATGGAAAAGAAGGAGCAGATTTGAAGATCATAAATCTTGACTTGAAAATAACGATGATTTTTTCGATAACATTTCTAAACGAAGCATGACGGTGGTCGAATAATTCTTCATTTTTTTTGGGATCACTGTCTCCACCTGTAAATTCTTTGAAATGATAACGAGTACTTCGAAATGGAGCAAGAAAATTACGTCGGTTTGTAAATCCACAATCGACTAGATAAAACTTTCCTGAAATATTTATAACATACGATCAAAACTGAAAATAAAATATAAACGTAATATTTATTGGTATAGTGTAATGCATGTACCGTCTGCAACTTCAAATCTATTGATAATTCTTGTCAAAGCATCATTTAACACTTTTGCATCGTGAGCTGAACCTTCCCATCCACTAAGGACATATATAAATTCTAAATCAAAGTTGCATGCATCTAACACATTTTGGGATAAAATTTCTTTTCGATTCTGATAGCTAGCAGTTTCATTTCCAACAATCATAGTAGGAATATGTGTTCTGTCAATAGCGCCAACACAATCCAAAAAAAAATATAATTGTGTTAGAATTTTACAAAACAAACCAATAAAAATAACCTCCTACGTACCTTGAAATAAGGATAAAACCTTGTGCTTTCTCTTATTTTTGATGGCACTGCGTTTCCTGGTTTGGCCATCAAACTTGGGGCCATGGTGTTTAATGCCCTTAATAATTTATAAAACTCACACTTATTGTATAACTTGATCTCTCAAAGACATCTTGAGGAACAATATATTTTGAGCTCTGGCCAACAATGAGTAAAAATGTGGCCAGCATTTCCTCAACCGAAACCCATCTTGTATCTCTTAAAGATGTTTCCAGTCGGATACAATTGCATAATTCCAAAAAGCTTCTGGATACATACGGTATAAATTCAGAAAATGCTCCTTACCCCACGTAGAACACTTTGTATATATTCACTTCCCAATGTTGTAGTTGGTTTTTTCATGGGACGTTAAGTTTGTTAAAAACAATGTTGTGCTAGAAAGTAAATCCTCATATTGATAGTTGACATCAAAAGCACTATATCCACGTCTGATTGAAATGTCCTTGTTCTTTTTCTATTTTTCCTTGCTTGTAGTTCTTCCCTATCACAAACGACATGGTCCATCATTAAAGAATATGAAAATGGAAATTATGAACAAAAAAAATTTCTACATAAACAAGTATAACTTACGTAATCCCCGTAAACAAAAGACAAAGAGTTTTATGTTTATGAGTGTTTGACTCCTACATTTACCAAAATGTTAAATACCTTTGGGACTGAGTCTTCACTTGAGTCTACACATTCAACACAAGCCACATATGTAACAAAAAGATGAAGCAAGAGCAAAAGCTTGTTTAGGCAAATAAAACTTCATCAAAATGAAAAACAGCTACGATGCATTTTATTAATTGGAAGAAAATACAAAAAAAATATCAAACTCAAAATAAAAAACCATGGAAAACGCATAGACAATTAACACTGTAACAAAAACAATAAGCTGGAAAAAAAAAATCTAACGAAACGTAACAACTCTTCCTCCATCAACTCAAGGTTTGCGCACACTCATACAAAATGTTCCTCTATAGTCATACTCACAAAACGTTCCTCTATAGTCATACTCAGAAATCCGGCATTCATACCCCACTGGTGAATTAAGTTCATCGCATCAAAACATTCATTTTCCTCTAAACCTGGAATTTCCTTAATAGAATCATATACATTATTATTCTTTTCCTCAGCTTGCTTCTCTTAGGCTTCTTTCTGCCATCTTTGTTGTATCATGCTAAATAGTTGGTTGCTCATTCCTGTCCATGAACTTATCTCATCAGTAATCATGTCCACATTGTATCCCTCAGTCCTAGTTTTCTTTCTTATAGGAAGGTTTTCGTTTGATTTCCTCCTGCCTAATGAAGATGAAACAACTTGTTCAGGTAAATCTTCTACTCCATCATACTCATTCTCATCCGCCATTTGATGAATATAGTTATCTTGAGTTTCCCATTCCTATCTCTTGGTGCATAGGTTCGGGCCTCTGTGGTATCACCTAACCCAATCACATTCTTTCCAGTTGCAATCTTATTTCCAAAGATCTTGTCTAGATCCTCAAAGTCTTCAAATGAATCGTCACGTAAATGTTTACTTTTTGAATGTCCCTATTGTGATAAAGAAATAGCGTATCATATAAAACTAAAACATATGCATTAGAAATTAGTAAATTAAACTTGTATCTTGTATTTTAACAAATTATTTACCTTAAAATAATCATCCCATACTACTTGTCTAGCAGTAAACTTTTTTGTCTCTGGATCCCAACCAAATCTCAAACTATAACTTAGAAGATCTACAAAACTCTTGTTTTTATAGTTACTACATGTTTTGGTAGTCCCACACTATGCGTTAAGAGTTGGTAGTATTTGTTGCTCCACTGTAAGTTTATTGAACGAACCACTAGCATCACACCAATTCTGATTCACAGCATCCACCAATAAACGCACCAGTATTTTTCTTTCTTGGCCAGACCATGGTAGATATATATTAACCCTTACATTTTTCTTCATGTGGATCCCCCATTATTATATAAGTGGTAGCTAGCCATACAGTTAAATAGAGTAAAAAACCATATGGAACCTCAAACAAAAAACAAGAACAACAAACTAAACGATATAATTAAAACCCAAAACAACTTCGATCACAAACACCTTGATCTTTATGGAGAAACAAACAAAAGAAATAAGTTAATAAAAAAAACAACGACTCTTACCTTTTATCCGCTTGAAAAAGCTATTGATAAGATGCACTAGAGCCCTCCAATCCTCTTGTCAAGCATAGGTTTCTAGAGTTTGACGTAGGTTTTCTAGAGTTTGACACATACATGTATTTATACGCAAATTTTGATTAAAATAAAAGAATAGGATAAATCTGAAACAGTTTTTAATTATCAATGAAACAATAATTAAAATTAATCACTTTTATAATTCTTCCAAATATCACTATAGGAGGTGTAATTTTCAACATGCCAATGTTAGTTATAATTTGCTTTTGAAATCATCTGAAATCGTTTTTAGAATAATTGTATTATGAAATCTCAGTTTTCCAATAACATGATATTTGAAAAGATTTTATTAAATGATTAATTAAATAACGTTAAATTTGGAATAATTTTAGCAAATAGTAGACGCAGTAAGACAGAATTTTAATAAATTTTATAGAATCCCCAGTCCAATTAGAAGATATTGTTTAAAAAAATAAAAATCATCCCAAATCACTGATTCAATATGCCCCCCTTGGTCTTGAGGATTGGCAAAAGTGGTGCTTCTATAGGACAGATTCGGGTTCATCTTGTAGTTTGTAAATCTCTTTTGGAAGCCACCTTGGTTCTGGATGTAGCTAACCTCCATTGAATTATCATAATCCCCATCTCGTTGTTGGAACTATTCTACCTCTGAAATGAAGTGGACAACCTGTTTTTGGGTCATGAGGATCTTATCCAACTTCTCAGTTAGAGATTTGAGATCTCGCTTGTACTTGTCATCTTGATCCAAGCTTCCTCAGTTTGTGCGATCATAATCCTCAGCATAATTCCCGTCATAGATGGAGAGATTTTCCTCGAGTTCCCAGCCCTCGTATAGCATCTTTGTTGAGGGAATTACCATTTCTTTCGGTTTCAAGCAAGAGTCTAAAATTGGGTAGGAGTCCTCGGTAAAGCGTGTTGAGTAAGGATTCATTACTAAACCCATGATGTGGGCATTGGGACTGATATCCCTTGAAACGCTCCCAAGCTTCACAAAACGTCTTGTTATTCTTCTGGGCAAAACTGGATATTTCATTACGGAGAGGATCAGTTCGTGAGTTGGAGAAGAATTTGGCCAGAAATGCTTTCTTGCACTCTTCCCAAGTCGTGATGGAACCGGCAGCCAAGCTCTTCTCCC
Organism: Capsella rubella; assembly: GCF_000375325.1. Lineage (NCBI taxonomy): Eukaryota > Viridiplantae > Streptophyta > Magnoliopsida > Brassicales > Brassicaceae > Capsella > Capsella rubella. The sequence continues at coordinate 5,347,882 of NW_006238920.1, read as the reverse complement.
ACTGATGAGCTTTATCCCCAAGAGAAAATGGGAATAAGCTAAGTGTGAACCCATATTCACTCACACCATTGATCTTAGTCAAACCACACAACCTATCAAACTCACTAAGATGATCCAAGGGGTTTCCTAATGGCAAGCCATAGAACTTTTCCCTTGAACCATGGAGATTAAATTGTTCTTGATCTCAAAGTTATTATTATGAACATTGGGAGGCACGATCCCTGATCTCTGTGTATGGTTGTTCGAGGCATATCCAGCACCAATGCGAGTAGGGCGTCTTGGGACTTGATTCTCATTATGTTGTTAAGCATCCATCTCAACGTCTGGTATCTATTCTCGAATGAGCTCTTTGTCTACGCAAGTCTCGAGGCAAACGTTGAATGTTGTCCAAGTACCAAAGCAGGTTTTGATTGCCTTTTGATATGGTGTGCATGCACCGAATTGACTAGGTGCTCGATCAGATCAATCGATGGAGAAATCGAGTGCACCGGTTGAGTGATTGATCGAGTGGTAACTACGGTGCATAAAAGACTAGCAGAAGAAGAACAAATTAGTAATGGAGCTGAAAAGGACTTAATCTTGTATCTGTGAATCATAACAACTAAACATGAAGCAAATGAAACTAAAGCAAGCATGAAGAAAACATAATTTACATGAATAAAAGTTAAACATGCAAGAGCTACAAAAATAGAAACTAAGCAAGGTAAAGCAATCAATTAACAATATGTTCCAATGATGGGTTAATTGATTTCAGTGGAGAAACTCAGGTCACTAGGCTACTCAATAACATACAATTAAGCTATTCCCTAGTCAATGAACTCATAAGCTAGCCAATCCAATCTCTTGGCAGAGACTATCAAGCCTAAATTGCTTCCTAATCTCAACTGTCGTTGATGAAACATGAAATAAGCATGCATTAAACAACATTTCATTATTGTCAAAATACATTCTAGTCAACCTAATATCTTGGGCCTAGACACATAAATCTCTGACATTAGAGGATCATACATTTCATCGAGCACCTTTTGGGCGTGAAAGTCTCGGATCTAATCTCCAAATGATCAGTGAGGGATTAGCATTATAGACACTAATCCAAAAGGGAAATTAAGGCAAATCTACTCTACAGTAGTCTAGATCATCTAAGTTAGCCACCTACATCTATCGCATCCTTAGATCCTAAGTTCACTACTCAGATCTAAGAAACATGCTCAAGAACAAAAACCCATAAAACATTTAAAATTGCATAATTAGACAGACCTAAGAGAGATAACCAAGATTTAACAAAGACCCAACGAAAAATTCCTAATATATCAAAAGATATGGAGTTTACAAGTTTCTTGAAAGCTAAAGCTTAAAAGATAAAACTTAGAGGAAAACTACATTCTTCTTTCATTAGCCAAAAGGTCTATTTATACAAAGCTTAGGAAGCCCTAAAACACAAAAATACAAAATAGAAAGGCGGCTTAAATCCTGCATGATCGGTCAGTTTGGTTGCGCGCTCGATCGGACTAGTCGAGTGCCTTGATCGGATGCTTGGTTGAGCTGCTTTCTGATCCACTCGAGTCTTCACTCGATTCCTGAGCATGGATTCATTAGCTCAATCAGATGCAAGATAATCACTCAATCGATTGGCTCTATTTGGCTCATTTTCCCCTTGATAAATACATGTTTGGACATGGAAACTACAATGCATGCAATGCAAGGCCTATACTCTACAAGTGAAGCAAAACAAAGAGAATATGCATAAATGATCAAGTAATGAAACCTAAAATAAAAAAACGATGCCTAAAATTAGTGTTCAAATGAGTAAAATCCAGACACATTAAAGATCCCAAGTTCCCCTTTGTTCAGACCAAGGAAGACGAGTAGAAATCCATCGGACCCAAATATCAAGTGTCCAAGAGAGAGAGAAAAGAAGCTCTACATAGCAAATTCCTTAGCCACCTCACGTTTCTTTCCACCTTTTCTACCGTTTGAAATCCTCTTATTCTTGGCATAAGTTCGGGAAAAAACAATACATGTGAAAATGAAACTAGAAGCTACTAAATATAATATTTGACATAGAATAATAAAATTTATCGAGTAGGAGAGAGATGTAAAGATAGATTTACCCAACTGACCGTCACCTCTCTAAGTGGGCCCCCTATTCACTCTCAGCTCATGGACCCACTTCTCTAATGGGCCTCACATTCTCTCACTAGGTCCGTGAGCCATGTTGGTTTGCTACTTTCAGGAGACTTAAAGACTTATTGACCCTACAAATCACCACATGATCTTTCCATGGTATCGATCAACAGTGTCCCAAAAAAGGACACGGAGGTTACAATGGGCCACTCAATTTATGATGGTTGCATGGTGGGGATGGAAGTGGTGTTGTGGTAATATTTTTGGTGGTTTAGGTAAATGTCGAGATAGAGTTTGATTCCTTCAAGAGTGGGATGAAATCTGCACACAGACGGAGCGTCACGTGGAAACTCGGGGTTGGCCACTACTGGTAAATTTTTACGAGATGTGGATGGAAAATGGATATGGGGATTTACGTTGAATATAGGCATTTGTTCATCGCCATTAGCGGAGTTGTGTGGAGTTTAATTACATGCTCTATATTGCGTTGGAGAGAGGTATTACACGGTTGGAGCTCGAAGTGGATTGAGAGATCGTTGTTGGGTTTTTGAAGACAAGGATAAGTGATTCTCATATGTTGTTGTAACGCCCCGACCGTCAACTCTCCTAGTAGACCCCATGTTCACTCTCAGCCCATGGGCCCACTTCTCTTAATGGGCCTCATATCCTCTCACTAGTCCCATGAGCCCATCCATATCCAACAATCGGTTTGCTACGTCCGGGTGACTTTAAAGACTTTTTACCGACCCTACAAATCACCACATGATCTTTTCATGTCTTGTGGCCACATTCACATAGTTCCGACAACCACTTCTCGGAAGGTCACCTTTCCCTAGACTGATTCAGCATAAGCACGCTTAAGTGTGGAGTTCTCTCATGACCTTTGACCAAAACAATAAGTGCACTTTGGAGACATAGGTGTCAAAATCAATTCTTTTTCAACCACTCTGCAAACCATGGTCTCATAGCTCTTCTTCTTAGCATGTTTGTGCTATAACTTTATTTCGATGGACAAGATAGTCCGTATTGATCATGTCTATCGACAAGTTAATCATCTTCTCTATGTATATTTTTTAACTTTACCCTAATAATAAATACCATTATCTTTGGAAATTATTTAATCAACTACCTATATTAATTCTTGAGACCTGATTTTTTTTTTTAAAACTTCTTGAGACTTGATTAAGTATCCATATTGAACTCTAACCCATGCGTTTATCCGATTTAAGTAGAATAAATGACTAATCTACTTTTTATTTACATTTTTGTATTATTCTTTATTCCTTTGACATTTTTGGTAAATATGTTGAAGAATTTGTCTTAGCATGAAATGATATTTCCGCTTTAATTAATACTAAAGGATAATATAACAGTAAATAATATTGATCATTTTTTTTACTAATATTGATAATTATATCCTCAAAATTAAGCATAAAATCAATAGCATAAACTCATAAAAATAAATTTAAACAACACAATAACATATCAACATATCAATTCTCTTTGTCTATATTTGTAGGGATTAAAATAAATATAATATTTAAATTACTAATATCAAATTATTATATTAAATTTTTTTAGATCAAAGATTTTTTTAAGTAATCAATTTTAAGTAATCATTTTAATTTTTTGTTTAACGGTTTAAGTTTTCAATTGTCGGTTCAATTAAGGATTGGTTTGAGGAAAATCTAGGTCGACATAAAGGTTAAGGGGGCGCCGTTTTTCTCATTCTTCAGTCATTTGTCGCTTTGTGAAATAGAGAGAAAAGCAGAGAGTTAGAGACTGATCTTTGGGGTGCCTTTGAGTGACTTTCTGGAGAGTTTGAGGCTTGTTCTTGATGGTTCGAGCCCAAAAGAGAGTAGATCTGTGGTGTGTGGTGTTAGGAGAGCTTGTTTTCGTCCTTGTTAGTCACGGTTTTGTTGCTGTTCATTCTATTTTCAAAGGTGAGTGCAGACCAAAGCCTATCTAAGCAGTTTGATTCATGTTTTTGGTGATTTCCTTGATTGTTGAGTGATTTTCATTGTTTAATTTGTATGCTTTGTTTCTGTGTTGTGGTGCATCTGGACGAGCCTTGTGGAGGTTCTAATCGGCCCTAGAGTGTAGAGAAGAGGAGATACGTCGATGAGAAGCGACTTGAGTAATGTTAGGGTTTTGGTGTCGATCAACACTAGTGGCGAGTGTCGATCGACACCAATCTTCTGTATCGCGAGGATAGCCGCGAGTGTCGATCGACACCAGTGGTGGGTGTCAATCGCCACTACTCGTCATTTCGGATTTTTTTTTATGGTTATTTTGTGAATATTTTGGTATTATTGGTTATTGCTTGAATGTGAATTATGTTGCTTGTGTGTATAGCTCAATAGTTTGGATGAGTGCCTCACTAGAAATACTTATGCATCTCTTTCTGTGATGCAGGTAAAGGAAAAGTGTGACCGTGGAATCAAGGCGTGAAGAACATAATGATCTAGGACTCGTTGGTTGGTGGAGTTTTTATGTTATTGCATTGCTAGGATTTTAGACTGGAATTAGAAACATGTTAGGATGTTACATCAACTCTAAATGATGACTTGTTTGGTTATGGTTGAAATGATGGTTTAATGCAATTGGATTATTTGAATTGTTGGTTAAGTCTTCCGCTGATTGTTGCTGGTTATTGTGTTTGGGTTGGATAAATTTGATATATCGGTTTATCTTGTCATAACTGATTTAGTCTGGTTTTGCTAGTTTAAATGCTTTAAAATGATTTAGCTGGTTTAGTTGGATTAATTCGGGTTGCATGTTTAAACAAAAAATGGGCTGGGTATTTTAAAGTGTATTAACTCAAATTGTATTAACTCAAATAATAATGAATTAGTCTCAAAATTTAATTTTACCTTATATAAATGAAAATAATATCAATATATAATTTAAAGTCGTGAATAATGGAACCTTTTAGATATATAATTTACTTTTATGATTTATGAAAAAACAAAATAAAACAATTTCATTTAAACTATTGCAGATTTGATTTGACTTATATCCAAATAATAGGTATTTAGAGCATATATTGCCCTGCAATTTCAGTTATTTGGTTTCAAATCAGTTTAATCTGTTTTTTTTTTAATTTTGGAATTAATTTTGGTTTTGTTCAATTTGGTCTTGGTTAATTTTATTTTTGAGTGTAATAACCAAATATAATTGTATTCTGATTAAAATTTCTTTTTGGAAGGTTTTAATTGTGGAGCTTGATAGTAAATTTTTTGATTAATAACCGATTCATTGGTATACATACATTTATGTTAACCGTATCCAAGATAATAAGCTTGCTCCACAATCCTATCAACACTCCAATCAATTGAAACCCTAATATACTTATTACCTATAACTATCGTAATGAAAAGCACCTCCATCCTCAAAAAATGAACACTTCCGAGTAAAAACAAATCTTGCAGTGTCTTCAGTTCAAACTGACCCATGATCGATACAATATGAGTTTCAATACTCAAACCATCGTGAATACAATGGATTCTCTGTATGATGTTCCTTACATGACTCTCTTCTGATTCGATTAGGTCTTTCCTGGGAATCCCAATCCAAACCATTTTTAATTGGTAAGTTTATATATATATAAAAGATAACACATTATACTCAGAGAATTACTTTCGAGTGAAAGCAAAAAACCTCCCAGACACGAACATCGAGGCACCTTCACCTTTCCACCTCTCCTGCGTCGGTGTAGCCTCGGCTCGCCGGCGTCGAGATATCCATATCGTTGCTCTACCGTGCTTCAACTCTAAATCCTTTAGATCTTCCTTTATGCTTTTTTCCCCCACTTTTTTAAATTTTTTCAACCTCATCGAACCATGAATTCTCCATTTTTGAGCTGCTTCTATTTCAAAGGAAGGAGGTGGTTTCCAGCGACTATCAACACTCTCTATGAGTGCCCAGCCCCTATGACAGCGGATCTAAAGTCCTTTGTTTTGTACAAGTTTAAAGGCAAAGTCATGTTCTCTCTTGAAGAATTCTTCACCTCGGTTTCATTGATGGCAGGCGACCTTCCTCATGAACCATCAAAAGCGCTTTTCCGAGGAGAGACGTCGATGGCGCACATCGAGTTTTTCTTCAGAGTGACGGTCTTCCCTACGGCCTAGACCGTCGTATTCACCGCTCATCACCACCAAAGCTTGGCGGAGCAGAATCTGTTTCCACTGGAGAAATTTTATTCACTGCAAATCCAGCCACCATCTCCGACCGGCCGCCGCACATCCATCTGCTTTTGGTCAACCAAAAGAAAACTAAGGTTCTCTTTGATGGGCCCTAAAAATGAAGCCGGCCCGTCAACATTTTCACTGTTGGGCCACAATTGGCTCAAATGCTTTTTGGGCCATAATTGGATTGAAGGCTTATTGGGCCAAAATAAGAAGACACTCTTTTTGGATTTTAAAGTCCCATCTTTTAGCCCATTCCTCCAGGTACGCTTCTTCTCTATGATCTCTGATTCCTCCTCTTTGGACAGTGACTGGATGATTGTTGAAAGTGTGGCTCTCGCTTGGTGGTATTCGGGTTCAATACTTACTCCTTTGATCCTTTTGGATATTCTTGGATCCATATGTGTGCTCTTTTGTAGGACTATTATCACCTTGGTGCGAACTGTTACTGCAATATGCAGATTCTACTTCGAATTAGCTCTGGATTGGCTGGGCGTGATTCAACCCTTTGTGTCCCTGCGTGACACGGATGATGCCATCATGTGTGCCCCATCTGTTGCACCGAGTGTTGTAGACAGTTTGTGGGCCGGTTTCGTCAGGAGCAACTCGTATTCAAGATTCAAGACCGACACTCTCGTCAACGGACAACCTCATTCATTGGCTCTTCAGCCTCCAGCCAGCCTCATGTGCAGCTCCGCGACCATATGTGCGTACTCGTCCTCAGCCTTAGTCACCAGCCCTCCTGTATCTTTACCTCGGGTATGTTCATGTCCTATGTTGAATGGTTCATATACTGTGGGAAGAAATTGGATGGTTGCGGTTCTGGTGGCTTTGGTTTATTGGTTTAGAAATAAAGTCTTGCTGTTAGTTTTAAAGTACCTCATTATGAGGATTCACCGGTTACAAGTACCTCATTATGGAGCTAAGCTATGCTAGAAGACCGTTTATGGAGTGTTATAAACATGGTTTTGGTACTGAATTGAATTGTCTAGACCCAAGCTTTAGTTTGGGCGACTTGTGTGTTGTTGATGGTTTCTGTGCAGGAGTTGTCTTCAAGGTAGAAGACGGCTGTGTAAGCAAGTTCCCGCCTTTCCAGCCAACATCACAAAAGAGAGAACCGCCTCAAGAGACCTTGTCTTGTTTCTTCGCCGTTTCAAGTAAAGCTTCGTTTCTTGGTCGAGGTTTGGACTGGATCATAGAGGATCCTTTGATGATCCGACATGAATCATTTTCAAGACTCGTTGTGTTCTTTGTTCTAGGAGCAAAGGCACTTGCTGTAGAAGTGGCGTTTATCGCGGCTTTAGCTTTGGTTTCAAGGTTGGCATGTTCTTCGGAGTGTAAAGAACTTATCCTTCTTCTCAGTTCTGGTGGTCGAGCGAGTGAGGTCGATGGTGCCTTTGGGGATTACATATTCCAGCGGCTCGTTTATCTTACGTCTTTATCCCTTCTTTTTCTGCTTTTGGTTGATGTTTCTGCTATTGTATCTCAACCCAAAAATATTGTTTCTGGGTTCATCTCCTCCAGAAATGGAGTTTGAGTCTTTTTAATATAAAGTTGGTTTACAAAAAAAAAAAAAAAAAGATAACACATTTACTGATTAAAATAAAAAATTTAAAACACCACATGTGTACAACTTACACAATAACTTATTATTGTTTTATGTAGATATTGGTGGTCAAGAGGTAAACGTTGATGAGATGACAAACAATATCAACAACAGGCCAACAAAAGAATGATTTTGAGCTTACGGATGAGGGGTAATTATATTCTTAGAGAATTTCGATAATTTAATATTTTCTAATGGTCTTCATAGATTCTGGTAACAATCATATGATGTATTACCAACATAAAGATATTTATGTGATCACACGTTTAACATGTTATTAATGTTATGAAAATGTGAGGAGTATCTCAATTAGATAATGCATCTCAAGTCGCAATCAATCCCGACTATATGCTGAGATTGTCGAATTCAAGATTAGGTACTTAAACATATATTAGATTCTTATTTGAGAAATTGATACCAATAACCTTCTTATGATATCCTCTTTTAAAAATACCCTCTTTTTTTGCCATTTTCATTTTTGCCCTCTCTTCAATTTTAATGGCCATTTTACCCCTAGTTGAAAGAATATTCTTTTCCAAAGGAAGGAATATTCTTTCCAAAAATTTCCCCCCCCCCCCCAAAAATTTCTCGCCAAAAACTTTCCCGCTAAAAACTTTTCCGAGAAAAATTTTCCCGCTAAATTTTTTTAAAGGGTTTACAAGATTTTTTAAAGGGTCTTTTAAGGGGTTTACAAGGGTTTTTAAAGGGATTTACAAGAGTTTTTAAATTGATTTTAGAAGATTTGTAATGGTTTTTAAAGGGTTTTAGAAGCTTACTAAGGTTTTTAAATGATTTTTAAATGATTTACAATGGTTTGTAAAAGTTTTTATAAGTTTATAACAGTTTTAAAAGGATTTACAAGGATTTTAAAAGGATTTTATAAATTTACAAAGAATTTTAAAGGTTTTTTAAAAGGACTTACAAGTGTTTTAAAAGGATTTACAAGTGTATTTAAAGGCATACAAAGATTTAAAAATAGTTTTAAAGGATTTACAAGGGGTTTTAAAGGGTTTTAGAAGTTTACAAAGGTTTTTAAAGGTATTACAAGTTCTTTAAAATGGTTTTTTAAGGATTTACAAGGGTTTTTAAAGGATTTTAGAAGTTTTTAAAAGTTTTTATTAAATGATTTATCACGGTTATAAGGGGTTTAAAGAGATTTACAAGTGTTTATAAATGTTATAAAATGATTTGCAATGGTTTTAAAAGGGGTACTCAAGTTTTGAAAGGTTTTGGATTACTTTAAAAAGATTTACAAGGATTTTAAAGGATTTTAAAGCGATTTAAAAATATTTACAAGGTTTTTTAAGGAATTGCGGAAAAAATTTGGCGGGAAAATTTTGTCGGAAATTTTTGGCGGGAAATTTTTTGGAATGAATATTCTTTTTGTTGGAAGGAATATTCTTTTTGTTGGAAGGAATATTCTTTTTGTTGGAAAAAATATTCTTTTTTTCATCATGGGCTATAATAAAGCAGGGTAATTTAGTCATTTTGTACATTGAAGAGGTTATTTTTGAAAATAGACACATAGAGAGGGTACTTATAGAAAAGGGTATTATAAAAAAGTTAGTTGTGCAAATCCCCCTTCTTATATTGCAATATTGGTATTATGTGCTTATAATGTAAATTCTAATAATCTGTTGTGGTTTATTAAATAAACAAGACTTTTTTTAAGTTGATAGAAATAACATGTCCACACAATAGTAAGTATTTCAAACTAACCTTATATGGATTTCCTTTGTCTATAAGAATACTTCTGTTTCAGATACTCGAGACCTCCCTTTTTAACATTCACTATAAAAAGGAGAAAATTTGAGATTCGTACATGTTCTTCAAACCTTCAGATGTCGCTCTAAACATTGGAGAAGAAGAACAAAAGTCATTTTAGGAGATTTTTTTTCTCTTTTGTATAGTGGGTATTTTTGTTTCTGTTCTTTTTTTACCTTGAGCTTTTTTCTATTAGAGCTGTTCATTCTTTTGTCCAGATAATCGTTTTTTGTGTGGATATTTTTATCATCAATATTACATTGTTACATACATTTTTATTAAAGTAATTAAATTCTAATATTCAATATTTAATTAAACCTCCTTTGATGGACCCGCACGTACTGGTCGATTTGTTTAATTGAATCAAAGGAGGTTTAATTAATATTGGTTTAGGTAAATCCTGGTTTAATCATAATTAAACCAAAAACCCTAGTTTTATAAAGGACGCTTCTTCTCTCTTTTGTTTTGTCGCTGTTGTTTCTGAGAGTTGAGTTGAGAAAAGGAGAAGGAGAAGTTCACTTGTGAGAAGGAGATTGTTAGCTTTGCTTTGGTGTTTAAAGCAAGAGAAGCAGATTCGTCACGTCTTGGTAGAATAGACTTCCGACGTATCAAATCTTATCGAAAGGTAATGAATTTTGGTAGGTTTGTTCCAAAGGCGTGTACGTTGATTCTCGTTTTAACAGAAGTGAATTCGGATTAATACTCAGTTAGTTATATGCAGCTTGGTGAGACGCTTCTTCTCTGTTGCGAATTGGGATCAGCGGAGTTTGTAAGTGCGATCGTGATTTCATCGTTTCTCCGATCGGCACCAAATTTTATGGGGAGATTCGTGACGTCTAAGTCTTGCTTTCCACCGAAGGGATTAAGAAGTTAACGCTTGGTTTATGTTTTAGGGCTTCGTTTCTGCGGCTGTAGGTTTTCTGCTGTTTCTGTCCTTTTGGTTCTTAGAGATTTTTGTTTGTGTGGTTTGTTGTAGGGCGTTGTTTGGCTGTTGCAGTCGCGAGGAGAGTCTTTCCTGGTTGTTTTTGTTATTCAAATCACTTTGTTAAGGTGAATGCGTGACCATGAGCTTATCTAAGCGATTGGGATTGAGTGACTTGTTTGTGATGATTTGTAGGTGAATTGGAAGTGTTATTGGATGTTTAGCTTGATGAATGGTTTGTTTATGTTATATATGTGGGTGTTATCTCATAGCTTGTGTGTATAGCTCGTAGATGGGAGGATCGCTCTCACTGAGTATTTGTGATAATACTCACGCATCTCATTGTGTTTGTGGTGCAGGTATAGTGTGATCCGTGGAATCATGGCGAGGAGATGAGGATGATATAGGGTCTCGGTTGTTATGTTTATGAATATGTTAATTGTTGTTGGAACCTGGTTTAGAGGCATGCTAGGTTGCTAGTGTAAATTGTGGTTATTGAATGATTGATGAATTAATATTATGATTAATTGATGTTGGTTTAATATGTTTCCGCTGTGCATGATGATTTATTGTTGGGTTAATTCGGTTAGGTTAATTAGTAGGTATGAGACTATTAATTAATGAATTAAAAAAAACGGGTCGGGTCTTTTCATTAATTAATTTAATATATTTTAAAACCTACCTAGATTAAAGGAAATCGGCAATTTTGAGATTGTACGAGTATGAAATGGCTATTTCTGTAGTTTTGGACCAATGTCTCCTATTTCTCCTGTTTTCTCTCTTATTTTTTCTATTTTCTCTTATTTTTATTATTAAGATATCTATTGGGTCTCTACCAATGTAGAAGCTCCTAACGGATTCTTAAAGTCTTTCTAACAAAACCAATTACCACCCATTCGAAACAATAAAGCATTTTTTGTTAATTGTAAGAGAATCCAACTTCACATGCTCTAATAATTCTATAAATGACGAGGGGGAAGACTTAAAGAATATTGAAATTGAGTTGAAGATAGAATTCAAGGAGAATGACTAGGGTTAAATGGTTTTGATGACGACAAATTGATGTTGCACAAAAATAAAAATTATAAACAAATAGAGAATCTTTTAATCATGTATAGTTCTTAGCTAAGGTTATTTTTGTATGGTTGTTATATATGTATAAATTAATGTAGAATTTTAACTTTGAATGATGCTTTGTTTGGTTAGGTTTTGTTTTGTCTTTTATTTAATAAAATATGATATAAAGTGAAAGAATCGTTTTATTTAAATTAGATTGATGGAGAAGAGAGACTTGATGTCCGTCCAAAGAGAGGCTTCAGAGCAATCCGATATGGGAAAGGTTTTTGAGCAATTCATTGGCGCCGGTGGAAAGACTGAAATTCGAAGAGATCGAGCTGGGAAACATTTTTCGTGAATTTTCTTGTTTTATTGCTAAATAAAGATATTTTGATGGCACTATACAAGCGTAACCTTTACATACTGAGGCATAGCATTCTGAAAATGCTGATCAAAATAAAGAATATGTTCTGTATGAGGATTTTCTTCTATCCATCTCCTATCACTTTTTTCTTTTATTTGCCACCACAACTTTTTTGTTATAACATGCACATGTTGTACACTATCATTAATAGTATTGACAAGCAGGGGCGGATCCAGCATAATAATTTAGTGGGTGCAAAATGTAGCTAAAGAGAATCAAACGAGCAATCTCAACCTTTTAATAACCGCTTTGCCATAACGACACTATTGTTCACTACTAAAGTTTTTTTTAATTTATACGTTACTGGGGGCAAGTGCCACCACCGTCTATAATGTGGGTCCGCCCCTGTTGACAAGTGAAACCTCAAGAATATCATGTGGGTGGATTAGCAATAACAACTAGTAAATGAACATTCAGAAGTGGTGGATGAACAATATCAGCTGGTATTTGAGCATTGGTAACAGGTAGATGAACATTCATAGGTGGTAAATTGGCATCTATCAATATCAACACATTGCTAAGAAACGTTTGAAGACGATCAACATTTACATTTGTATCAATCCATCTCCTATGCTTATATTCCCGGATTTGCACCAATTAAGCATTTTTTTACATGCACATGTGATATAGCAGCACTAGCATGTGGTGAGTCATTCTCACATGTGCAATTACAGACAAAACAACATTAGCATTTTTCCTCACGACGATCATTTTCATACTTGGTCGTTTATCCGTTCTATATTATCATTATCTTCTAGGCAAAAAACAATCATGTGATTTTCTTGTTCAGTAATAATTAACCCATTTAATTTAAAAGTTTTATTTGTAAAATTTACAAATTATCCTATTTATTTTTAAAATTATTCTCAAATAAAAAGAAATTTTTATTATTATTTTTGGTCGTAGTTTTAAACTTAAAAAAAAAAACTCTATTAATAATTTAAATAATTTTTATACTATTAATTATTAAAAATATTTATTTTATTTATTATAAGGGGGATTTGCATAACTAACCTTTTTATTAGCCCTGGGTCAAGATATCCGGATCCGTATCCGAAATTTTATCCAAAAAACCGGATATCCGGTTAAGCGGATCCGGATCCTGATAATGAAATTATGTATCCGACCGGATCCGGATTCGGATTCGGATAGCTAAAATAACTTGGGCCGGATCCCGGGATCCGGGGATTCGGCCTATATGACATAATAACTTAAACCCACTAACTTTTGTTTCATTATTTTTTAAAAGGCCTACACATTTATTTGGATTTAAAACATTTTATAACACTTAAGCCCATATATCTTTTATTCTTAAACCTAATATCCTAACATTCAAACTCTAATACCTCAAGTTACGTTCTTTGCTTCTTTTCACCTAGCCGCCACAACAATTTCCTTCACATCTCTAGCTGCCACCAACATCTCTACCTACGAAGGCACCAAATCATCCTCTCCTCCACTCCATCGCCTTCATTTGTTACCAAATCATTCTCTCCTCCACTCCATCGTCCTCATCTGTCTCCACATCCTCCTCTCCTCCACTAATTTGCCTTCATCCTCCAACAAATGAACATGTCTTAAGCTTTGCCTTTTTTCGGTGTTTTTTTCATCTCTCACTGTTGATTTTCATCTAGCTTTTTTGCCGGTGGTTCATATCTCATGTTCGCACATACTTTTTGTCTCAATAGTTTTGATGGAAATTCTTCGATACAGAAATGAAATAACAAAAAGAAAAAAAAAATCGGATCCGGGTATCTGCAGATATCTGGGGTAGCCGGATCCGGATTCGGATATCCAAACTCTATATCCGGCGGATACGGATCCGGATCTGGATACCTCCAAAACCCCGGATATCCGGATCCGTCTCAGGACTACTTTTTATGATACTCTTTTCTACAAGTACCCTCTCTAGGTGTCCATTTTCATAAATACCCTCTTTAATGTACAAAATGACTAGATTACCCTTGTTTGTTATAACCCATGATGAAGAAATGAATATTTTTTTTGCTGGAAAGAATATTCTTTCCGCCAAATTTTCCCGCCAAAAATTTCCGACAAAAATTTTCCGCAATTCCTAAAAAAACCTTTTGAAAAACCTTGTAAATATTTTTAAATCCCTTAAAAATCCTTTAAAAACCCTTGTAAATCTTTTAAAAGTCATCCAAAACCTTTCAAAACTTGAGTAAACCTTTTAAAACCATTGTAAATCATTTTATAACATTATAAACACTTGTAAATCCTTTTAAACCCCTTATAACCGTGATAAATCCTTTAATATAAACTTTTGTAAACTTCTAAAACCCTTTAAAAACTCTTGTAAATCCTTAAAAACCATTTTAAAGAACTTGTAATACCTTTAAAACCTTTGTAGACTTCTAAAACCCTTTAAACCCCCTTGTAAATCCTTTAAAACTATTTTAAAATCTTTGTAAATATCTTTCAAAATCCTTGTAAATCCTTTTAAAACCATTTTAAAGGATTTTTAAATCCTTGTATGCGTTTAAAAACACTTGTAAGTCCTTTTAAAAGCACTTGTAAATCATTTTAAAAAACCTTTAAAAACCCTTGTACATTTTTAAAATCTTTTAAAAATTCTTGTAAATCCTTTTAAAACTCTTATAAACTTATAAAAACTTATAAAACCCATTGTAAATCATTAAAAAAACCATTCAAAAACCTATGTAAGCTTTTAAAAACCATTACAAATCTTTTCAAAACCATTTAAAAACTCTTCTCAATCCTTTTAAAAACCCTTGTAAACCCTTTAAAAAAATTTGGCGGGAAAATTTTGTAAATTTTTTTTTGCGGGAAAAGTTTTGGGGAAATTTTTTTGGCGGGTAATTTTTGGGGGCCAAATTTTTGAAAGGAATTTTGGGAAAGAATATTCTTTCAAGTATGGGTAAAATGACCATTTAAATTTAGGAGAGGGCAAAAATGAAAATGACAAAAAAGAGGGTAGTTTTGCAAAAAGGTATCATAAAAAAGTTATTAGTAAGAATTTCTCTTATTATAATCATAAATATAATAAGTTAAAGCTAAAAGACTACTTTGTAATTAAAAAAATTTAAACTCTATTATAGAGGACTACTATTTTATCCTCTCTATATAGAGAAAAATATAGCAAATAAATGGTGGGTTGGAGTAGAATTTACTAAATCACCCTCCAGCAAAAAGAATATTCCTTCCGAAAAATTTCCCGCCAAAAATTTCGGACAAAATTTTCCCGCCAAAAATTTTTCCGCCAAAATTTTCCCGCCAAAAACCTTGTAAATATTTTTAAATCGCTAAAATATCTTTAAAACCTTGTAAATCTTTTAATAGCCATCCAAAACCTTTCAAAACTAGAGTACTCCTTTTAAAACCATAGTAAATCATTTTATAACATTTATAAACACTTGTAAATCCCTTTAAACCCTTTATAACCGTGATAAATCATTTAATAAAAAATTTTGTAAACTTCTAAAACCTTTTAAAAACCCTTGTAAATCCTTAAAAACCATGTCTTACCCTTTAAAAATTCTTGTAAACCCTTTAAAAAAATTTGGCGGGAAAATTTTGTGAAAAAAAAAAATTTTCGCGGGAAAATTTGTGCGGAAATTTTTTTGGCGGGAAAATTTTCTCGGAAAAATTTTTGGCGGGAAAATTTTTTTCTCGGAAAAATTTTTGGCGGGAAAATTTTTTTCTCGGAAAGTTTTTTGGTAGGAAAATTTTGGTGGGAAAGTTTTTGGCGGGAAACTTTTGGGGTAAAAATTTTTGGAAGAAATATTCTTTCAAATAGGGGTAAAATGGCCATTAAAAATTAAGAGAGAGCAAAAATGAAAATAGCAAAAAAATGGTATTTTTAAAAGAGGGTATCATAAAAAGGTTATTGGTAATAATTTCTCTTTATTATTTTGTTCCTTGCATCTTTTTGTTCTTTTTATTTTTGTTACTCTAATGGTTACAATTAGAAGCCTTAGTTTACAAATTTTTAATTTTCCATGTATATGATATAATTCAAAACGTTTTAAACATGCATATATAACTCATTCCACAAATAATAAATTTTGTGTACAATGTCTTACCTCTCCCGAAAAAATTGGAAAATGCTTCAAAGTCATATATAAAGTTAGTGTACAATGTCATATATAAAGTTAGTTTTTCTCTCTTCTCATGCTACCACCTAAGAATTCTCCTAAGCAACATTTTTCTTTTTACATTAAAATAAATTTAAAATATTCATTTAGTGCATATTTATGTTACTTATAAATTAATAGAAAGTTTATATAAATAAAAAATGAATTATGTAAATAAATGAAATGTTAAAATAAGAAAAACAATACTATAGTGGTAATAATATAACTCAACTTTTATTTTAAACTGATCATAGTTTAAAATTTTAAATGTCAAACTGAGTTTTAGAATGTAAGTCAATTTCAGATTCATGGTAGAATAAAATAAAATTTATGTAATTATATATATGTATATATATAATTTTAAACAGGAAAATAAAATTGAAAGTAAAATATTAGTTTACAACATGATCAAAAAGAAAAAGATTTGATATTTAATAAATTGAATCAAATGCTATTAATACTTATTTGAGTATTGAAAGATAGTTATTAAAGAGAAAATAGTTATAATATGCTTTGAAAATCAATTTATAGTCAAATATATGTTATGGCCCTATTCGTTTCATCACCGCCAGCGGTAGCGGCATTGGCAGCAGCAGCGGTAGCGGCAAACATTGCCGCAGGTTGTTGTTTGTTTTGTCGCCGCCGCCGCTGCCGCTACCTAAATATTTATGTTCGTTTTGTTGACGTAATCTCTGCCGCTACCGCTGGTTTTATGTTCGTTTTAGAGACGCTGCGTCAATTTGCCATTCATTTTTTGCAAATTTGTATAATTTTATTTTTAATCAGAAAATTATAACTTAAATGTATTTTGAATCAAAAAAAATGTGACTTAAAATATATTTACATTCATAAGAAGCATTTATTTTATTTAATTTAATTTATAAAAAAATATTCACCTAGTAATGGTTTAAATTTAATTTACTAGCGAAATGTAATTTAAACATAATTACATCCAATTAGAAATATTTATTTAGCTAGTAATAATTTTTTTTGATAAATATATAACTCTAACAACATATATTGTGATTAATCATGAGCTAAATAAAAACAATAATAATAAACCAAAATAAAAGAGATAGACGAAGTCATTAACTAAAAATAATAATCCAAGTCATAAACATAAAAGATGGAAGAAGTCACTAACTTAAATAATAAACGAAGTCATAAACAAAAATAGTAAAAATATCTAATAAGGTAAACGCCCTTTACCATATTCGTTAGTAAAGTTGGTACCCAAAGCTTCCATCGCTCGATCACCGATAGTCTCATATGCAATATGTCCTTCTTCTTCTTCCTTTTCCTCTTCTCTGTATTCTTCCTCTCCTTCTCCTTCTTCTTCTCCTTCTACTTCTTCATCCGGAGTCAACAAGATAGTACTTTCCACTAGGCGGATGTGGGAAAGCGGTTTCATGCCTCGCAGTCTTGCACAATGTGTCAAAACCTTTGTATCATGTGGTCTACCAGGTACACCGACATACGCGTAGAGAAAGAGAGAGGTACTGTCTTGATGCAGAGTACAAAAAGAGTGCCTAAACAACCCAGAAAATTATGAAAATTGGTGAAAAGATTCACAACAAACATACAAAGCCACAAGAAAAACAGATTTTGATTTGGATTTCCGGACTAAAAGTTATGAACAAATTACCAACAAATTAACTGGATTGACACAACACCACGAACAGTCAACTTGTTTCCATATGAAAGACTTAGGTCCGTTAAAGTATTTCTTGGGAAGTGAGGTGGCACGAAGTTCCTCCGGTATGTATGTCTGTCAACGAAATTACGCCTTGGATATCATTTCAGATACCGGCTTGCTTGGTGCCAAACCTGTAGCATTTCCTCTTGAGTCGACTCATAAATAGTCGTTGTTAGACTCTGCGTATTTGCAACATCCTGAACAGTATTGCCATTTGATTTGTCGCTTAATCTACTTGGCTATCTTGAGACCCGATTTGGCGCATTGTGTTCACTTCCTTGCGTAGCTTATGCAAAAGCCTAGAGATGCAGCATTGCTTGCATCTCAGTAAATGAAGAACAATCCTGGGCAAGGTATTTTTCTTCGAACTTATACTCCCTTTCAATTGATTGCTTAGTGTGACCGTGGTTATACAAGCTGTCCGTTAACTCGACGATCAGTACCTGGGTACTTCATACAATTGGGAGGGTCCCCAATCTCATGGAAGACGAAAAACATAAAATAGTGAGCTGCTCTTAGGCAGAGGCAGAATATAGAGCAAGTGCATTTTTAACTCAATGACTCATTTGGCTAAAACATATATTGTTGGCATGATCACAGACGAAGCTCCAATGTTTGTTCATTGCGATATTCAGGCTGCAATTCATATCGCAAAGAACCCAGCATTCCACGAACAGACCAAATATGTGGAGGTGGATTGTCATTTTGTTCATGATGAGGTGTTAAGCCATAATATTTGTCACCTTCACATGGTTAATCAATCCCAGCTGACCGATATCTTCACCAAACCATTGGGCAAATATGAATATGAGCAGTTTTCTGTCAAGCTGGGAATACAAGCTGTCAAGCTCCAACTTGAGGGAGGGTACTAAGTGGAATCAGTTCCGACATTTGCATACCAAGAAATAGGATGATGTTCAAGTAACAAGATATATATATATTTGTGATTGTAAATTGGTGGTAATTAATTAGATTCTATAAGCTCTTCTCTGTAATGGATATAAGAAACTTGTAAATCGTTCAAGGAAATATACAAAAACCTTTTCTTTATTGTTTCTTATACTGACACTGTCCCAAAAACTGGAACCAAACGTTACAATTCTAAACGATTACAAGTGTTTTATACAAAGACTTTGACTTGTCTCCTCAATCATAACTAGGTTTGGACCCGTGCTACAGCGCGGGAGAAATAATTACTTATATATAATGTTTAACGGATTTTTTAAAATAATTTATTTAACCTTTTACCAAAAAAAAAAATTAACGGATTAAATTATATTACATTTTAATTTTATTACAGTGCAGTCGATTACATTGAATCATATATTTGTATAATAAGTTTAAATAAAATAATAAAGGAAAAAAGCGAGTAAATAATGATATATTGAGTTTGATACAATTAAAAAAAAGGTGAAAATTTAACAGCACAAAAGAATATTTACCGATAAATTGTTCAATTTGACCATTTTTGTAATATAAGTAGGAATAGATGTAAAAATTACACACTTACATTATATTTTTTGAAGAACCAATCCGTAACAGAATTCATATCGTAAAAACATTATTCATAATTCGCTTTACCATTATAATTGTGATTTTAACAAACTACCCGGGGACTATCTAAAATTTACGTAGTTTGATATATAATATTTTATCAATAAAAATCATGTCTCCAAATTTACATCTATGTCTCAAAACAAATATTTTAAATATGCTTATGTAACAATGGTTTTAATATTGGTCATACTTATAATAATTTTAAATCATTGTCCAAAATATTTAACCAAGTGTAATTGAGTATTATATGTCCGTTTTGAAAAATTTAAATTGTAGCATATGCAAAAAAAAGTTAAAAAATTTTGAAACATTTTTATTATTTAGTATAATATCAGAAATTAAAAAAAATCAAATAAAAGTGAAAGAAGAATAATAATTGTTCTTAATATATTATATTAAATTAGTTAGATAAATATTAGGAAATTCTAAAATTAGGTATGGAAATAATATAATCATAAAATTAAATATGGATAGTATCCGATGTATGTATCCAAACTCATTTTAATATCCAATTTTGAAGTATCCAATTGTTAAAATCGGGTTAATTTTTTACTCTTGGCCCGACCCGCATTTTATTTTGTACTTCTCTTTTACTAATATAGAGATATACGACTACGATATACCCCGTGGTATACCACGGGTCCATAACTCGATATATTTTTTTGGTTGATCATTTTCGTAGTTGGTATATATAGTCTAGTTTTATAAGTGTGTATTTTATTTTAATTTTATATAATATTTTGAATTTATATTATAAGTAGATTCATAGATATATATGGTCAACCCGCGATACACCGCGAGAAAATTTTGTTGTAAATAAAAAATTATATTTTAACTTCACCCGTAAAAGATTTTAAATATAGACAATCCGTAATAAAAAATATAATCATATTTATGTATACTCAAACCCGTTCAATCATATTTACGTACAATTTTATAATATTTTTAGAATTCAAATATTAATAATACTTAAAAATTTTGTAGAGTTCAATTTTTTAATATTTTAAATATTCTATAAAACTTAAATGAAATATTATAATTTTCAGCTTTTAAAAGTTTTAATATTTATAATATTTTCAAATTTAAAAAACTAAAATAAAATTTATAATATTTTGGAACCTTTTAAAAGTTTTATTTCTCTTAAATAAAGAACCATATTAAACTGAATAAAATTTTTAATTTGGATACCTGAGAAATCAAAGTTCATGTTCATTTGTAGTGGTGAACATATTAGTCGTATTTATAATGGTTTGAAATATAATCTAAAATTTTATACTTTATGTAGACGTTGTACAAATACTTTTTCCTTTATCGATTGAGTTATATATATGCGTCCGTTTTCTAAAATTTAAATTGCAAAATGTGTGGAAAAAAATTTATATTTTTATTATAAATTTATTTTATGTAATAATATAAATTAAAAACAAATAAGATTATATAAATATATTGGAGAGATATTCGATTTATTAAAGAGAGAGTTTAGGAAAAAAATTGATGTAATAAATATTTGTTTCCATTTTTGCGATTTGCTTGTGAGTTAACTACAAAATTTACTTTTAAGTTTTGTTATTTATTCAAAATAATACAAAATAAAAGGTTATAATCCAAATTAGATTTTAGTACAAAATGTACTTCAAAAATGTTAAGATAGATTAGATAATGTACCGTGAAAATTTATATTTATTTACTTTTATTTTTTTATTTATTTACTTTTAAATCCTCTATATATTAAAAGAGAAGTACAAAAGGTATTTGGATCAGGTCAATTTAAAAATTTTAACCCGGATTCTTAAATTGGATCTTTGAAATAAATGTTTATTTTGATATTAAATATCATTACATATATTTAGGTAACTATAATTATATTATTTTCATATCTAATTTTGAAATTCCTAATATTTCTCTAACTAATTAAATATAATACTCCTTTGTATTTATGTGATCTTATTTTTAATTTATTATATTATAATATATAATACAAATCTATAATAAAAATTCAACATTTTTTTTACATATGTTGCAATTTAAATTTTCCAAAACAGACATATACTACTCGATTAACAAAAAAAAAGTATGTACAACGCGGTTAAAAATCTATTTTTTAATATCAAAATTCCTTTTTCGAATTTATAATTTAATTGTTAATTTTGATTTTGTTTTTTCTTTTCAAACTGAATATCAAGCATAAAATATTCCTTATATTATATTCACTATCCCCGATTTGAAAATAGATTTTATATTATATTCACTATCCCCAATTTAAATATTCCTTATATTATATTCATTATCCCCGATTTAAAATATTCCTACCAACACCTGCGATTTCTCTATGATAGACTTCCCCGATCCGATGTGAATCCCCACCTTTCGGTGAAGATCCGGTTATACCACAGAGTTGATACTCTGTCAGTAATTCATTTTTCCAACGACACTCGGATGACCGAGTGTCATCCCAAGACTACACTTGTCTTGAGTCCGACGGTTTAAACAGAGTTGAAACTCTGCCATTCGCTTCCTCCACCGATTACTCGATGAAAGGCAAGTAGAGAGGAAACACTTTCCTTTGGGGTACCAATATCGCCTCTCGAACCATGGTGAGACTCCAATATCATGCTGAGTCACCCACCACTTTAGCTGTTCGAGTATTGGTCAAAGAGGAATTTCGATACGTGGAGAATAAATTCACTTTCTGCAAAAATTGTGGATTGTTCAAAGTGGAATACCTACACCATTACACCCGATTTGTTGGTATAATTCGGATTTGAATTATATTATATTCACTAAATCGCTATATTTACTAAGAGTATACTCCATAAGTTTTTTTTAATTAAAAATTGGGAGATTTGCACAACTAACCTTTATTATGATACCCTTTTCTACAAGTACCCTCTCTAGGTGTTAATTTTTAAAAATACCCTATTCAATGTACAAAATGACTAAATTATCCTTCTTTATTATAACCCATGATGAAAAAAGAATATTCTTTCCAACAAAAAGAATATTCCTTCCGGAAAATTTCCCGCCAAAAATTTTCGGTAAAAAATTTCCCGCCAAAAATTTCCGACAAAAAATTTTCCCGCCAAAAAAAATTTCCCGCCAAAAAATTTTCGACAAACATTTTCCCGCCAAAAATTTTCAGCCAAAATTTTTCCGCAATTTCTTAAAAAAACCTTGTAAATATTTATAAATCCCTTAAAAATCCTTTAAAAACCCTTGTAAATCTTTTAAAAGTCATCTAAAACCTTTCAAAACTTGAGTAAACCTTTTAAAACCATTGTAAATCATTTTATAACATGTATAAACACTTGTAAATCCGTTTAAACCCCTTATAACCGTGATAAATCATTTAATAAAAACTTTTGTAAACTTCTAAAACCCTTTAAAAACCCTTGTAAATCCTTAAAACCCATTTTAAAGAACTTGTAATACCTTTAAAAACTTTTGTAAACCCTTCAAAAACCTTTGTAAACTTCTAAAACCCTTTAAAACTTCTTGTAAATCCTTTAAAACTATTTTTAAATCTTTGTATGCCTTTAAATACACTTTAAAATCCTTTTAAAAACACTTGTAAATCCTTTTAAAAAACCTTTAAAAATCCTTGTAAATTTTTAAACTCCTTTAAAAATCCTTGTAAATCCTTTTAAAACTGTTATAAACTTATAAAAACTTTTAAAAACCATTGTAAATAATTTAAAAACCATTTAAAAACCTTTGTAGGCTTCTAAAACCCTTTAAAAACCATTACAAATCTTTTAAAAACCATTTGAAAACTTTTGTAAATCCCTTTAAAAACCCTTGTAAACCCTTTAAAAGACCCTTAAAAAAATCTTGTAAACCCTTTAAAAAAATTTGGCGGGAAAATTTTGAAAAAATATTTTTTTTTGCGGGAAAATTTTTGCGGAATTTTTTTTGGCGGGAAATTTTTCTCGGAAATTTTTGGCGGGAAAGTTTTTGGCGGAAATTTTTGGGGGGAAAATTTTTGGATGGAATATTCCTTCCTTTGGGAAAAAATATTCTTTCAAATAGGGGTAAAATGGCCATTAAAATATAAGAGAGGGCAAAAATGAAAATGGTAAAAAAAGAGGGTATTTTTAAATGAGGGTATCATAAAAAGGTTATTGGTATCAATTTCTCTTAAAAATTTAGTTAAGTAAATCAATATTACAATTGTTATCATAGGAAAATTCGAATTTATACTGTCACATCTATTTCAAATTTAAAAGCTAGGTTATACTCCTATATTATAGGGATTTAACTTTTCTCATTTTTCAGTTATACTCATTTTTATGTCATGATTCAATTATATTTATTTAATTATACTTTTATTTTTTAATAATTATTCATTTTTCATATTTTTTTTAAATACATGGGTCTTTACGGGTTGGTTCTTTTACTTGTTTTATTTAAATGTTGTATTTCATTTCACAATACACACTTTTCCTAAAGAATTCAAACCAAATATACATTCGAAATGATAATTATTGATACTTAAATAAACAAAATAATAACACATACGATAAAATACGTTAACAATAAAATAAATCCGAAAACATTCCCCCGCGCTATAGCGCGGGTCCGAACCTAGTTTTTATTTAGTTTTGAAGTTTTACTGATTTTGTTAGAGTTTATCTAATACTTATTAAGATTGAATATACAAATTTTAATTAAATCAGTTTATTCGACATATCTTATATTGGTATTGTTAAAAAATACTAAAATAAATATTGATGATACATTAATTTGTAATAATATCGATTCAAGCCCGTCTCATCATACAACCCGTCATGCAATGTAAACCTTCTGTATTACTTTAAATTATTAATATGTTTGAATATTGAGGGAATTTCAAACTACCCCTTCTCAAATAACACTTTTAAAATACTCTACTTTTTTAAAGTACATCATAAAGCCACTAAAAATTTGAAGTTTATCCAAAAATGTGTATAAACTTATATAAATACACACAAGTTATACTATATGTGTGTAAAATTATAGATATATTTTATAAATACCGTATAAATAAATTTTAAAACCTTTTTAATACCATTTAAAAATCTTTTAAAATCCGTTTAATACATTTTAAAACCTTCTAAAATATTTTGATCGAGTCTCCAAATAGTAGTTACATGTAGAAGTACCTTATAAACCATGTAACACTTTATAATTTTCAAATTAAAAAGGGTTATTTTTGAAAATGTATAGATAAAAATGGTATTTTTTAAAAAGGGTACACCAAAATGGACATTTCTCAAAAACTCTCTTAAATATTCATTATTTTTAGTTTTGTTTTAATAATTTTAGATATATCAATTATAATATTTTAAACTTTTAAGAAGTTTAAACTTAAAAAAGTTTTAACTTTAAAAACCGAACTAATCATATATAAATTTATAATTTGGATGTTAATTAAGTGAAGCTTCCTGCTCATTCGAATTTAGCTTTATTTTGATCGGGAAAACTGTCGAAATCAACCCAGACTATTTGGTGGCAGCGTTTTTATACCTAAACTATGATACTCAGCAAATATCAACCTCAACTCACCAAAAATTCAAATTCTCAAACTATATGAAATTAGCCAAAATCAACATTTGCCAAAACGGTGTTGGTTAGCCGTTTAACGGCGATGAGTCAATCGATATTATGACAATGACAGAACATCGAAGTTAAGTAAAACGACGTCGTTTCTTGAGTTTAGGTTCTCAAATCAAAGAATCGCTAAAGCAAACACCCATCGAATCTTCGATTTGAAAATCCTAAACTAACGATTTTGATGCTCCGTCAGTACCATGGTGTCGACTAACTCATTCACGTTAAGCGATTAACTAACATAGTTTCAGTATATGTTCATTTTGGCTAATTTCATATAGTTTAGGTAATGAATCTATTTTTAATGAGTTTAGGTTGATTTTTGCCGAGCTTCATAGTTTGAGGATAAAAACGCTGCCACCAAATAGTCTGAGTTGATTTTTTCAGTTTTTCCTATTTTGATCTTATATATAATATCACTTTTATGTGCTATTTTAAACAATTTCCCTTCTTATTAAAAACCCTCAAAATTTTGGTTTCGAATAGAAAAAGCGTATCAAGCAGAGCAGATCAGACGTATTAGACAGATTTAGCAGAATAAAAGTGGATCGAGCAGATTTGGCGGTTCAAGTGCAGTAAACACTTTAAAATATAAGTGTTTGTTCTGCTCTGCTTTATATGTTAAAATCATGACTATAAAATAAAAATATTTTTTTATCCTACTTGCAGAATTTTGACGGGAGAACTGTCATAATAAATGATAATTATTTATTTTTATGAATGGAAAGCAAAGTGCAGTACATCTGTCCCACTAAATGAACTGCTTTATTTATCTTCTTCCATTCAGACCCTTTGGATATAACTTTTACACTCTTAGGCTTTGAATGGGAAGCAGATTAAAAGCAGTTATTCTGCCAAGCAGATCTATTGTCCTGTGTATTTACCATTCAATATAAAATAAATATATTGCAGTTCAAAAAAAAAAAAATTGCTAGCATATCAAAATTTAAAAGAAAATTTGTACTGCACTGTGAACAGTAAAAAGGCTAGAGATTTGGAGTGTCTGATCCGCTTGATCTGCTTTTAATCTGCTTGATATGTTTGAACCGCTTGATCTGCTCTGTGCGATACGCTCTCTCTATTCGAAGCCTTATTTCTCGTTTAGCTTGGTTCAAACCACTTTGTCATGTACGTCTTAAACGATTACAAGTGTTTTGTACAAAGAGTTTGACTTGTCAGTTGTCTCATCGATCATAATATACAAATTCAAAGTGTTATCGTTACAAAGAGATTAGAAAGGTCTTAGTTTCACACCAAACCACTCTTATTTAATGTCATTATCATTTGATTACTTTCCCCTTTTAAAAAACGATTAGAGAGAAAAAAAAAAAAAAATCTCGTTGAAGTTAAACACCGAAAACAGCAGAACCCGTGACCCGCTTTGAGATTTTGAAGTTTCAGACAACAACAGTACGACAAAGACACGAAGCAAAATATTATTACAAAACAGTTTATTACCTAAACAAATTAAATAAATCGAAAAAAATAAAAATAAAACAAGAAAACATTGTTTCCACCAAAGCCACAATTTTTTCACGGTCTTTGCTTTTTGGTAAAGCTAATGCTTACGACTCTATCAAACTTCACTTTTTCCTTCTGCTCAGACCAAATCTTCTTCTTCTTCTTCCTTCTGTTCCCGAAGACCTTCTCGTATTCGATTTCATCACACACATTTGTCTGATCCATCAATCGGATTCGGGTGAGAAGTCTTTGACTTTGTTTTCTTGAAACTTCATTGCTTAAAGTTTCTAGCATTGGTCGGATTATTTACAATATTTTGTGTTCTGATTTTGGATTTTGAAAGTTCCTAAATTTGACTCTCAATTTCTATCTTCTTGGAAATTTCGTTACTCAATTTGGTTTATGGGTAGTTGTTATCAACTCTTTAATTTGGTTAATCTAGGGTTTTGACTTGCTTAAATGTGTGTTGAATCTATTGTTATCTCCAACATTGGTATGAGTTTCTTTGTTTGGATGTTGAAGAATCAATGTTTTGTTTACTTGTCTTTGAACATTAATGTTTCAGATTTTGTGGATTTCAAGAACAGATCTGTGAGGACATTGGAGTATATTACTAAGTCATAGTGGTTAGATATCTACTGGCATTTTTTATATCTTGGTTTTAAAAGATTTAGTTTTTTTTTTTTGTCTCAATTCCTTTAAGTCTAAGCATTTCCCTTTTTTTGTTTTGTTTATGTTACAGACACAATGACAAGGGTTACGCGCGATTTCCGGGATTCATTGCAGAGAGATGTTGTTCCAGCAGTATCAGCAGATGTGAAATTTGCTTCAAGTAGATTTCCTAATTATAGAATTGGGGCTAATGATCAGATATTTGATGTGAAAGATGACCCTAAAGTGCTATCGATGAAAGAGGTTGTTGCGCGCGAGACAGCGCAGCTTATGGACCAGCAGAAACGTATGTCTGTTCGTGACCTTGCCAATAAATTTGAGAAGGGTTTGGCTGCAGCTGCTAAGTTATCCGAAGAGGTCTCATATAATCCTAATTTGACGTTTTTTTTTCTTTTCTATTTGACTATTAATAGAGCTTTGAAGCTTTTCAAATTTTCTTATGTTAAGAAGAAAGTGCATTCTTTGGTTAGGTTTTGAAATTATCACTACAAAGTTTCTCTCTTTTTGTTGGGTTCTTATAGATGAAATGTATCTATTGTTTTGTTACTAGCTAGCCTATCTTTGGTTACTATGGAATCAATTTATTTGCACATTATGTGATTACCTTACTTTTTTATAAGCCAAGACACTGTTTTGATATATGTAAAGAAGTAAGGGATCAAGAAGGCCAATCTAGGTTGCTAAAGTGAAAATTTGATTATTGAAAGCAATATTTAAGGCTAATTTGGTTGGGTATGAATGCAGGCAAAACTCAAAGAAGCAACTTCCTTGGAGAAACATGTTCTTTTAAAGAAACTTCGAGATGCTTTGGAGTCTCTAAGAGGGCGTGTGGCAGGTAGAAACAAAGATGATGTAGAGGAAGCCATTGCCATGGTTAGTCTTTTAAAAGAATGTATCTTTTGCAATCTGAGCCTCAGTTATTTCAGCCATCATATATAGTTCCTGTACTAGCCTTTCAAAAAACCTAAATGTGTTTTTTTCACTTCAGTATTGTTTTTCTAAAATTGTCTCACAGACACTTGTTCCTCTATTCCTGAAGTATGTTTCGAATTTGTGAATTCTTAGGTTGAAGCTCTGGCTGTTCAGTTAACTCAGCGAGAAGGAGAGCTGTTTATAGAAAAAGCGGAAGTGAAGAAGCTTGCGTCTTTCTTAAAGCAGGTAAAACGTGCTCCTTGAGACGTTGACATATTTTTCTTATCTCGTATTAATGGGAATGAATAGTTAGGAGATGTCTGTCACTTGTCACCTGAAGAAACCAAGTCCTCTGAAATGGCAAAGATGTTTTCGTCCATGGCTTACTACCATTTAGGTTTTGTTAGTCCTTGAGGTACTCAGATAAATAAGAGAGAACTTGTCTTTTCTGTTTTCATTATGTCATTTAAGTACTGACATAATCTTTCATTTCCAATTCTTGATTTATTTTCTCGTTTTATTAATCTTCTTTTTCGGTTGTAAATTAGTGATTACTAGGTGGAAAAATTTAAGAAATTTGCGAAAGTGTGTTAATTTAATTGCTGATTAGTGGGTAGCATTCTTTAACTAGGCCTCAGAGGATGCTAAGAAACTAGTAGATGAGGAAAGAGCTTTTGCGCGTGCTGAGATTGAAAGTGCAAGAGCAGCTGTACAAAGAGTGGAAGAAGCCCTGCGAGAACATGAGCAGATGTCCCGGGCCTCTGGGAAACAGGTATATAGTGATGCCTTCTGCCATGATCTAATTAATATCTTATGCTTATAATGTTGATTCATGTACCATTGGAGATATCTCCAGCTTATTCTGATTCACTTTTGCACATGTAAACCAGCTTGTTGTACCATTTTTTTGTGAAGTATATAACACATATTATAGCAGGACATGGAAGACTTAATGAAGGAAGTTCAAGAAGCTAGGCGGATTAAAATGCTTCATCAGCCAAGCAGGGTAGGTATATGAGTGGTGGTTTATTTGTGGGGTTAAAATGGCTTTATCTGTCTGTCTAAGTCATTGCTTCTGTAGTATCTTATGTTGTTTTTAAAAGGTCAAATCATGTGCAATGTTTTAGGTAATGGACATGGAGTATGAGCTTCGAGCACTGAGGAATCAGCTTGCAGAGAAATCTAAACATTTTCTTCAACTACAAAAGAAGGTTAGTTGGATCTATATTTGATACACATGTTTATTCTTCTTAGTGCATTCCAGTTCCTTATACAAGCACATTTTTAATACTAAGTTACATTTTTCTATAATGCAGCTTGCATTGTGCAGAAAGAGCGAGGAGAACATATCCCTTATATATGAAATAGATGGCACTGAAGCTTTAGGTTCTTGTTTGCGAGTCAGATCTTGCTCCAATGATGCTCCTGATCTTTCCAAGTGTATGATCCAATGGTACCGATCATCTTCTGATGGCAGCAAAAAGGAGCTTATATCAGGTCCACTCACCTTTCCCATTTTTTCTTCCTCTTATTGAATTGTGTAAATATTTTATCCTTATTCATGTTCTATTCTGAGAGCTCGTCGATTACAAGTTAGATTGTTATTAACATCTAATGATATTGGAATCAAGAACAACACACAGCTGATGTAATTAAAGCCAAATCAAGTTGGAGATTGGTCTATTCATGGAGGACAGATAGTTCCTAACTATATTCCTTTCTCAGGTGCCACAAAATCAGTTTATGCTCCTGAGCCTTTTGATGTTGGACGAGTCTTGCATGCAGATATCACTTACGATGGCCGTTTGCTTTCATTGTCCACAGTTGGAAAGATTGATCCAGGTTCATTGTTATGTTATTTCCTGGAAAGGGTTCTTGTCTATGTCAACAGTATATAATGTTTTGAGTAGGTTTTGTTGCTTAGTAGATATTCTCTTTTACAATTCACTCTTACTACTACTTGCCCTGAGAGCAAAACATGAAACTTTATCGAAATAACTGCATTATTCTATGAATTGATTATGATTTCATCATTACTAGATGATTCATGAACTTAACAAAGTCTTGATTTTGGTGCAGCTGCTGGATTGGGTAGCTACGTGGAGGCTTTGGTACGAAAACACGATGTTGATTTCAATGTAAGGTTTCTCTAATGCTAAATCTTAATACAGATATGTATATCATACACAGAGATGTCTCGTCTCAGGCATATAGGTTATATTATAGTTCTCCTTATTGTAATTGACAGGTAGTTGTGACACAAATGAGTGGGGAAGACCATACATCAGAATCTATCCACTTGTTTCACGTTGGTAAAATGAGGATAAAACTTTGCAAGGGAAAGACAGTGATTGCAAAAGAATACTACTCTAGTGCAATGCAGGTAAGCATACTCTTGTTCCTTACAAAGTGTCATACTTTTTTAGTGTTACGCGGTGAGAACTTAAATAGCATAACCTTTGATGATCATATTTGAGTAGCTTTGTGGAGTGAGAGGAGGTGGAAACGCTGCAGCTCAGGCATTGTATTGGCAAGCAAAGAAAGGTGTGTCCTTTGTGATAGCTTTTGAGTCAGAGAGAGAAAGAAACGCTGCGATCATGCTTGCACGAAGATTCGCTTGTGATTGTAATGTAAGTATATAACAAAGATGAAGTTTAGAAACTATGGTTTTGTTGAAAGAGGTGTTGAAGTAAGTATGAAACTTGTGTTGTTGCAGGTGACGCTTGCCGGGCCAGATGACAGAACAGAGACAGGTCAAAGCCCATGAAGAACAGCTCTTACTTTAACTAAGTTGTGATTTTTAGTATCTGTAAGAGCTTCTTTTGTTTTGTAGCTTATATAGAGTTTAGGCATTTGTTTGAAAATTGTACTTCTGTTGTGTGTAAAGATATCGAATCAGTGATGTAAGAGGTGATGGTGAATCTATATGTAACGGGGTGGCTTGTGTTTATTCATTTGTTTTATGGCGTTCTTACTTGCCTTTGAATATACCGTAGAGCTTCTTCTCTTTTTGTTTTGATCATCTCTATGAACATCACTCAAACTCTTCTTGGATAGGTTCTCAAACAACACAAGGTTCTGACTTTTCGTTTGGAAGGTCTCTTAACACTAAGATATGTGACAACAAGACTACTATATGAAAATATCACTAAATTGAAACTCAAAGTCAGAGGAATACAAGAGAAACTTAAGATAAATGAAAAAACCACAAAAAAAAAAAATACTTGGTTCATGATCATCATTCTCTCTAACGGATCTCACAAAGATTCCAATACAAAACCAAACCAAAACAAAAGAAGAGAGAACACAAAGAGATCATCACAGCTACATGATCAACAAAAGGGTTATTATGTTTCTTCATGAACAAGAAACGGATTAGTCTTCGAGGTAAGAAAGAAGAGCGACTTCAGCGTTTTCTGAGACAGAGTATTTCTTGAACACTGCAGTTAGTGTACTCTCTGAAGCCAAGTCCCTTAACTTCATCAGCATTTTCGCATGCTCCCTGAAAAAAAAAAAGCCAACACAAACCATTCTTAAACTCATGACTGCAAAAATATCAATAACATGAAGCAAAAAATTACATTAGGTTAGCTTACACTATCTCATCTTCCGAGTAGCCAGTGTGATGTTTCAAAGTCTCAGTCCAAACCGGCGTCTTCTTAAGAGTCTTACGCGCAGCATAAACCGCTGAAGCAGCCAACATCGATGGGCGGTTCAAGACAACTATAGGATACTGCATAAGTCCCAGCTCAGCCAAGTAAAACACCAATTTCTCCATCTCAACATCACATGGAACAGAAGCTTTAACAAATCGCCCAAGGAACACATAAGGAGTTGGAACAGTGATGTACCATTCAACTTGTCCTAAGATCGATTTCTCCATAGCTAAAACCTGTTTCCTACTATACGCATTGTCCGAGATACAGACGAAATCATTAACCTCAGGAGCCCAAATCTCTTCATACTTGCAAGCTATAAGCATAGCACCTAACCCCAACAGCTGAAGCTCTCTTCTAGGAACCATTCTCAAAGATAGAAACCGATCAACGAGGTTAATGGTAAGGTAAAGCGTCTCAGGCATCAACTCAAACTTCCTATGAACATCAACAAGCCAATCAATCAGAATTGATCTCATCTTCTCGTTTATCTCAGGCTGTGATCCAATATAGTCTTTGATTCCTCCTTCTTCTTCTACTGTCTTGTAATACTTGAAGATGTCATCGACGTATTCCACAGCAGCAAGTTCGTTGTCAGCATCTACAGCATCAATGTCAATCACAGGATCCTTTACACTTTCTTTAACTCCACTCGCAGCCTATTAGACAATTAAAACAGAGGAGTTAGTTTATATCATAACATCAAACATGGTTTAATCATATCATAAAGATTCGATTTTTAACTACCTTGCTTCTTGCTCTTAAGGTTGCGGTGAAAGTCTTGGTTCCTCGTATAAGAGTTCTTCTACTAAAGTGTGGTTTACAGCTTTTCTCATTTTCATCAGGGCTAATAACAATAACCTCTGGTTTTGTCTGTTGCTGTTGCGGTTTTACCTTCTTCGCTACATCCTGAGGAGATAAAAATACTTGTATGAGTTACAAAATTGGATAAAGGTTCAAAGAAGAAAGAGTTCAAGAGTCGTTTAAAAATCTCACCTTTACGGTTACAACATCACGACCAGTAACAAGATTACCAATGTCTCCAAGAACTTTCCGGTTTTGTCTTCCATGTCCTGCAACATTCTTCGATTTGATTTCGCCTAATACAACAAACAAAACCCATCAGTACTTTTACAAAAAGACTCATCTTTTGTTGTTTATGTAAACGAACAGAACAGAAACTTAAAAGTCTCATCACATCAGATCGAATCATGAGAAATCAAACTAAAAGACATAACAGATTCGAAGTTGCGACAAGAACCCACTTAGTTGCAAGAAATCGAAGACAAAATCAAAGAAAACAAAAACAAACCTGCGACACCACGCTGATGAACAAGATCAGAAACCCTAGACGCCATTACAGAACCTTGTTGTTGTTCTTGTTCTTCTTCTTCGGTGATCTGAAGTAACGCTCCACCAATACTCGTTAACAAAGATGAAAAGAAATCGCGGAGACGATTCTTTCCCGTCCCGGCTTCAACCCAATCAGACGCCACCCTCTTCTGATTCAAAATCTCTTCTTTTTGCTTCTCTCTGAAAAAAAAAAACTCGATTGTGAAATTTGTGAATTGTGGTGAAGAGAAGGGAACTGTTTTATTTTATAAAAAAAAGGAAATTTTAAGTTCTCTCTAACGGTCATCTTTTTTTATTGAATCGAATCTTGACCGTTGATTTTACTTTTAATTGGGATCTAAAGGTTTAAAATTAGTGATGGGATAAAATCATAAAAATGTTAATTTTTAACTAGCCGTTGGGGACGAGGAGCCTGACGACATGTGGACCGGACTATAAGATTAACTATTTTTCTTAATACAGATTGTAAACAAAAGAGAAACCAAATTTCATTAAATAATTAATAATTTGAATAAATATAAGAGCAAGTCCAATGAAGATTTTATAGGGTATCTAAAGTAGAATTTAAAGTATAATAATAAAATTTAATGTAAATGTTAGTCTAATAATTAAGACTTGTGTCCTAAATAAGACACATTTGACAACTTAAGACTTGATGATGTGGCAGATTTCTATTGGCCGCGAAAAATAATAAATATATATTTTTAAAAGGGAAAATTCCATAAAAATTTCTCATCTATAATTTTAATTTGAAAGTTTAATACCTAATGTTATTTGGTTGGAAAAAAATGCATGGTTTATTAATTTGTTGTCTATTAATACATCAAGTATATAAAAGTTGTCGGATCGAAGAAACCGCTTAACAAATGATAATCGGATTGACGAAATCACTAAACCGGAGTTAATGAATTACACTAAACTTAGGGTTAAACGATCCCAATTCGATTTGGGGTAATAGCAAAGGACAATGCAGTCTTTGGATAACCCTAAACTACCCGTGTGTTTACGGATTAGTGATTTTGTCAACCTCGGTTTAGTGATTCCGTCAATCCGATTAAGCAGTTTATTCGATTCGAAAATTTTTATATACTTAATGTATTAATAGAGCAAAATTTAATAAACCATGCATTTTATTTGATTGAGTATTAAACTTCCAAATTAAAATTAGATGGGAAATTTTTATGGAATTTTCCCATTTTAAAAGAATAAAATATTTTAAAATTGAGTAATTAAGATTTTTTTTTTGTCATCTGAGTAATTAAGATTTGTATTGTATTTTTAACATGTATAAATATGTTTTTTAAATGAATAAAATATTTTTAAAATGAATAGTTAAGATTTATATTATGTTTTTAAAATGTATAAATATTTTTTGAATAAATATTATGAAAATGAATATTTAACATTTTTATTTTGTTTTAGAAATGTATAAAGTTTTTAAAATAAATAAATGTTTTTAATGAATAATTAAGATGTGTATTATATTTTACAAATGTATAAATATTTTTTTAGACACTTATATTATATATCTCCATTGGATGGGTAATTTTTAACTTAATTTAATAACTTAATATTTAAACATAAATGTCACATCACTAAAGTTTTAAGTTTAACAAATGGTAAGCGACTAAGCAATTTTTATATTGTCATTTATAAGATATCCAATGTTTTTCCTTATCATGTTAATTTTTTATATTTTCACTAATAATAACATATATTTTAAAAGAAACAACCATTCCAAATTTGGTGTAATAAATTAATAACCCAAAGCCTGTCACAATTTTGTTGGATTTGTTTTGTTAGTCTAAAATCGAAAATAGACCAAAACAAAATGATATGATATAAATCAATATAAAAATTTAACGGGAAGATATTTCTTTTTGTTAAGATATAATGATAAAAATAATATTTTTTTCTCTTTTTTTTATCTATGCATTTTATCTTGTTCTAAACTTAATTTCATCTCATATTTTCTTAAATTTAAATCATCTTATCATATATATATAAAAGATTGATAGTTTTATGTATATGTTACAATATAGTTTTTAAAATGGTGAATTTAATTTTAATACCTATTTGACCAAAAAATTAGATTTTAGGAAAATATACATAGTCTATTAGTTCTGAAACATGGTCCACTAAAAAATTACAAACCTTACCCTACATAATATTTTAGAGAAGTGATACCTGTTAAATATTATAATCTTGTGGTAAGTTTTATATCATGTGCTAACATATTTAAATATTTGTATGTACATTGTAAGATAGTTATTATATAGATAATATTTACGTTAATATGCTAAGTTATTCAATATTCAATAAATTAAAATTTTAGCATGTTAACTTATTCAATATATGATAAATTGAAATTTAGCATGCTAAGTTATTCAATATTGGATCAATTAACATTATAACCCTATCCACATGTCATCGAATAGAGTAGCCGAAGTTTTATATCTGACAACCGGATGATTTCTCCTCTCAGATAACATATTAAATATCTGAATGATATCGTATGCACATGGTAAGATAGTTGTTATACGAATAATATTTATATTAACAGTCTAAGTTAATATGCTAACTTATTCAATATTCGGTAAAGTGATATTTAACATATTACACAAAGTAGACGGGCACGGAACCGTATTATCGGGTTGTTTGATGCAAATAACACTTGGACTACCGAAGACAAGAATATTTATAATATAGCGGCTGATTATTTTGAAGAATTGTTTACTACAAGTCACCCCCAAGATTTTGAGGAAGACTTGCGGGAAGTGAGGATGGTGATTACGAAGGAGAGAAACAATTTTTTAACAGCACTGGCTACGGAAATTGAGGTCCACGATGCTTTATTTATGATGCACCCGGATAAGGCGCCAACCCCGGATGGGATGACAGCTTTGTTCTTTCAGAAGGCGTGGAGGGTAGTCAAGTACGATTTGATCAATTTGGTTAATTCCTTTTTCCGGGATGGGGTTTTTGATAAATGGCTAAACAATACAAATATTTGCCTCATTCTACAGGTAGAGCGGCCGACACGAATGACAGAGTTACGACCCATTAGTTTATGTAATGTGGGATATAAGATTATCTCGAAGGTTCTGTGTCAACGATTAAAAATGGTACTGCTAATTTTGAAAACACAATCTGCATTCATTGCGGGTCGGCTAATTTCGGATAATATCCTACTCGCCAAGGAAATGTTTCACGGCTTCGGACCAATTATGTATGTAAGGGGTCCTATCTTGGATTACCAGAAAGTTTCAGAGGTGCAAAAACTAAAGTTTTTTCTTTCGTTCGGATCGTTTGAATAATCATGTTAATGGTTGGTCGGCAAAACTACTGTCTAAGGGCGGAAAGGAGGTGATGATTAAATCGGTGGCATATGCTCTACCGACCTACGTGATGTCATGTTTTCAGCTCCCGAAAACTATTACGTCAAAATTAACAAGTGCTATCGCAAAATTTTGGTGGAGTAAAAATGGTCAATCTAGGGGTATGCATTGGCGGGCTTGAAAGAAGTTGTATTCGAGTAAGCAAATGGGCGGTTTAGGGTTCCGAGATGTTAATGATTTTAATTCTGCAGCGCTTCTAGCGAAGCAGCTGTGAAGACTGATGGATGCTCCTGAGTCCCTTTTTGCACGGGTTTTAAGGGTTGGTATTATAGGAATTCAAATCCAATGGAACCGATTAAATCTTACTCCCTGTCTTACGGTTGGAGGAGTATAGTTTCAGCTAGATCTCTAGTTAAGAGAGGACTTATTAAACGGGCTGGATTAGGTGATTTTGTGTCTGTTTGGACAGATCCATGGATCCTAGCTCAATTCCCAAGACCAGCTTTAAGTAATGGGTCGCTTAAGGACCCTTCTCTACAAATTCTACATTTGATAGATTGCTAGACAAAATCTTGGCGCATGGAAGCGCTTCATGAGAATGTTGCCCCACTTGATGTTGCCTTGATTAGTGCCCTTCCAATAGGTAATTGGCTTCTCGAGGATTCTATAGAAAGTATGGAAAGTATACAGTGAAATCTTGTTATCATACGGCCAGAATGACGGATCCTAAATTATTATTCCTCATGTGTGCAGCCTGGATATTAATCCATTGTTATCCCGCGTCTGGAAAGTGCGATGTCCACCAAAGATATAACACTTTTTGTGGCAATTATTGATGGATTGTGTTTCGGTTTCGGCTAATTTGAACCGATGCGGGATTAACTGCGATCCTAAGTGTGTCCAGTGTGATGCTCCGGCGGAGACGGTTAATCATGCTATTTTTGAATGCCCACCAGCATGTCAATCATGGGCTTTGGCGAATGAATGTGGGCCCTTTATCTTTCCCAACAAAATAGTGTACGCAAATATGGATTATCTTCTTGGTTTATCCTTAGATAATAACCAAGATGGCTCTTATCCCTGGCTTTTGTGGTATATCTAGAAACCTAGGAATGCTAAGGTTTTTGAGAATATGGATGAGAGTCCCTTGAGAGTTGTCAGGAATGCTTAAGCCGAGGCGTTAACGTGGTAGGAAGCTCAGCTGGAGGTTATAGTGACGCCCCCGGGACCTGTAGTTACTAGGAATCGGTCACAAACCATCAGGGTTTTCTTATCTTCTATGACTACGTGTTATCGTTGTTTTATAGATGGCTCCTGGAAGGAAACAAATATGTATTCAGGATTAGGTTGGTTCTGTCAGCATGCTCAAGATTCGACGACGACTATGGGAGCGTCAAACCTCCGACGATGTCTTTCTCCTCTCCATACTCAAATAGAAGCACTGGTGTGGGCGATGAGGTGCATGATTGGTCACAACCACAGAGATGTTTTGTTCCTTACTAACTGTTCAGACTTGGTGAAGATGGTGTCTTCCCCTTCCGAGTGGACGGTTTTCTCTGTTTACATGGATGATATCATCGCTGATAGGGAACAATTCTCAACATTTTCCTTATTACTTATCCCAAGAAATTTGAATATAAAAGCGGATAACTTGACACGCATGGCTTGTTCCAGTCCGCAAATTGTTAAGTTTGTAAACAAAAAAAAAGATATTTAGTATGCTAAGTTATTCAATATTCAATCAATTAACATTTATTTCCTACTAGCAGGTCACCATCGCATGAATTCATTTTTCATAAATCTAATAATTGTATTGTTGTCTTATGTGTGTGCTAAAAAGATAACATATTACACATGTGATAAATGTGTCCTAAAAGGAGAGAAATACTAATAGAAATAAATTTAAGTGTATTATTGTCTTATATGTTTGTATATATGTGTCAAATAGTGTGGGAGAGAAAAAATTAATTAACTGGTCAGCGAGGTATGTTCCTTAGTATTACCCTTTTAAAAACTCAAACAATTTACTACCCTATCATATCATGCTATATGTATAGTATAAAAGAAACTATATGATATATGTAGGAAAATGGGCTTAAATGTGGGTTTAAAATTCAAATTAGTTAAAAGTACATATCTATTATAGCACATGCAATAGTTCAATGTATGAATTCAACATAGTAAAATTGTACAGGTATGAAAAATATCATATCCCTATATATGTATATAACATGTCATAACTCATAACCTTATTAAAACTGTATCAAATGTTATTAAATGTTATCAAGCGTGAATAAGATAAGTAAAATTTTCTCATATATTATGTCTTTATTTGTCTTCTCGAGAGGACCAAAATACAGTGAGCTAATTAGACCATCTACAATAGGAGTCTCTCACCAAGTTTCTCAACAATATTAAAATAAAATAATTATAAAGTTCATAGGAGATATACAAGTACAGCAAGATACATTATAATTGTATTACACATTGGATAATAGGGAAAACAATATGTATTCCTTATGAACTTTCATATAGCACCACAACTACACAAATTTCAGCTTCGATCTCAGTATATCAAAATTGGAACTTTCAGTCCAGTTTCCCTCTAATTTGAAAGTTCAAAATATCAATCTCCATTATGGTTGGTTAACTCATTTTATGACATAAACCCGATGCCAAACCAAAAACTATGTAGAGTAAACCAAATTGAAACCCGGCTCAAATTATTCACAATCAAAATTAAATGTACATAGATAGAGAAATTTAAGAACCCTAGTTTCTGTTTCCTCTCTTCAACATCTTTGATTTCAATATAAGTTTCGGTGGTTTCCTCGTCAACTTTTATTCAAAGAATCAATAAAATAAAAGAATAAGGAGTTTTTTTCTCTCTTCGTTGATACATCATGCTTTTACTTGATGCAGGAACTAGTGATGTCAAAATGGGCATGACTACCCATTTAATTAAATGGGTCCTTTATATAAAATTAGACCCATTTACCTCAAATTATTAAATGGGTTTATATGGATTCCCCCCTTTTGACCCATTTAGTAAGTGGGATTTAAGTTAAATAAATGGGTTAATGGGTACCCATTTATATATTTAATTATATTTAATATAAATATTTAATATTTTAATCACAAATTATAATAATATTAAATAATTAGAAATTACCGTAGTTTAACTTAAATTATAAAAACAAAATTCAAACCTTGTTTTTTAAAATCTTTTTTTCCCGCCAAAATTATAAAATCTTGTTCTTCCGCCAAAACCGTAAAATTATGATTTTCCGCCAAAAACATAAAACTGTTTTCCCCACCAAAATTATAAAATCTACTTTTCCCGTCAAAACCGTAAAATCGTGTTTTCCCGCCAAAACCGTAAAATCGTGTTTTTCCACCAAAAACGTAAAATCGTGAAAACCATAAAAATCATATTTTCCCGCCAAAACTTTAAAGACTTATTTTGTCACAACAAATAAAAACGTGATTTCTACCAAAATAGTGTAATCATGTATTTCCGCCAAAACCCTAAAAAACAATTATATAATTATTTATCCATTTAATTCAAACAATCAATAATCAATGATTTTTAATAAGTAATAGTTATACTGTAAATTTACAATTAATTATTATATGGGTAAAAATGGTTAAATGGGTAATGAGCATTTAAATGGGTTTGGGACTAAATGGGTCTAAACTTAAACTTAAATAGGACTAAATGGGTTTAAGGTAAATGGACTAAATTTTAAATGGGATGGGTTTAAATGGGGTGGGTTTACCCATATTAACATCACTAACCGGAACTAACAGGATACCTCATTTTAACGACTTAACCAATCAAAATATAACAATTAATACATGTTATCATTCTCCTCCAATAATAACTCACAGTTCTACGTGATCTCACTCTTCTATTTTTGTTCATCGATATCCTATGAAAAAGTAATAAAGAAAATGTGACAAAGCCTATCAAGGTTGCGCTTGCGGTTTCAAGCGTTATTAAACTTTTGAATTGACTAATTTAGCATAAGAAAATGTGTGCGTTACAGGGAGTTTTATGACTGGTTGACTAATAGGTAAATTAAAAATAACAAAAATATATAAATATAATTTAAAAATATATTAAATGACCAAAAATATATCATTTTGATAAAATATATTAAAAAATTGATATGGTTAATAATTAAAAAGCATTAAAATTTACTAAATCATTATTCGAAAACAGCTAAATTTCATAATAAACTAAATATATGAAAATTATAAAATGTTGGAAAATTTCAAAAATACCCCTTTTGAAATACCACTTTTTAAAATACCCCTTTTAAAGTTATCAAAAAAATCCACTAAAAATACTGAAATTTATCCAAATATATGTGTAAACTTATAAATATACACAGAAATTACCTTTATATGTGTATAACATTTATATATATATATATATATATCATAAATACAGTATAAATGCCTTATATAAACCTTTTAAAAACCTTATAAACCCTTATAATAACCTTTTAAAAACCTTGTAAACCTTGTAGAAACGATTTAATACCTTTTAAAACGTTATAAATTATTTGGATCTAACCTCCCTATAGTTGTTATTATGTAGAAGTATCTTATAAATCATATAAAACTTTATAATTTTTCATATTTAAACAGGGGTACTTTTGAAAATGGATAGACAAAAGGAGTATTTTTTAAAAGGGGTACACCAAAAGAAGTATTTTTCAAAAATTCTCTAAACTTTTAAAGCATACTATTAAACCGTAAATAATTACTAAATAATCATTCAAATATTAAACAAATTTTTATACTGAGACACAAATAATTATGAATATTGGAAAATTAAAGTTAGAGAATCATTATTGTTTGAGAATTATCGTCAATATATATAGGATTTGATTTATTATTTTAAGTTTACAGATTATTATTTTTTAGATTCTTTGATGTTTTAAATTGACCGCATTCATCCGCAACTACAAACGCTTGCGGGAAGGAGCTTTCGAAATCCAGCGGTTTCGACAT
The DNA here is from genome assembly GCF_000375325.1 of Capsella rubella. NCBI lineage: Eukaryota > Viridiplantae > Streptophyta > Magnoliopsida > Brassicales > Brassicaceae > Capsella > Capsella rubella. The sequence continues at coordinate 5,306,431 of NW_006238920.1, read as the reverse complement.
TTGGTCAAGCAAATTTGTAGTTCTATAAAACTTTTAAAGTTTGGTCTCAAATAAGTATTCTTTTATTTTTATCCAGTGATCTAATGAAAAGGATATATTGTAAAAATCTGATGATTTGATTCTTGTATATTGTTGAGTGGTTTTATTACATTTGATGATAAAAATATTACTTTCAAGACAGGTGGCTTCTAAAGGAAGAGTTTGGTGCTAGAAATGATTTGGTTTTGCCATTAATAGATCAGATTGAACAGAAATTCCATTGCATTTCTTAAATTCTGCATATGATTTTTGAAAAATGTAACAATGATGATATTAAGAATTCGGATACATTACGTAAAGTATGTGTACAGATGCATACAACAATTGACTATTATTTACAAATATATGCATTCGGGACTTTACAATACATATATTTTGTAAAACTAACATGTAACAAGTATTAGTAATGTATGTATTTGTATTACTTTAAAAATTTAAAATAAAAATAATTTATAGAAAAACACTGCAGCGTAGCGCATGTTTTAACCTAGTATTCTTTTAATAATTTTAATTTTGTACTATTATTTTGTATAATTTTGTACTATTATTTAGAGTTTGTACCATTGCCTTAATATGACACCAATTTTTTTTTTTTTGAGCAAATATATGACACCAATAAATCTAACATCTGACCTTAAAATAATAAGTTAAGTCTGTTTTGACCAAGAATAATAGTATTTTCTAAGGAAGTAAATTTATTGATCATACCAGTGTCTGTAGTAAATTGGTATGTTTACAAAAATAAATAAATTTACTAGCTTATTTATGGATGGGAAATAAATGTTTCTTTGACCCAAAAATAAAAACTAATGTTCTTTTTAGAATTTTAAGTTGAAGTTTACATCATGTATTTAAATAGATTAATAATGTCCCTATAAACATACAAAAGAGCAGTTTAGAAAGAAGAAAAAAAAACCCTAGAAACCGGAAAATATGGAGAGGAAGAAATCACTTGCTTTCATTGTTAACTTGCTTATCATATTTAGCTCAGGTATTACTTTATCTTATGTATATCTTTCAACGGTTATGTTAAATAAACAGTTAACACATATTTTCTTACAGTGTCTCCCATGTTGTGAAATATATTTCTATTATAAGAATTTGCAAATTTTTACACATAGTCAGCCATATGTACACTTATCATCTTCAATATTATAGGGATTCGATTCTTGAGTCCCTCAATAAAAAAAAATAGGCCATGAAATTTTGGATAATAATTTTATTATATGATAGTGATAGTGAATATTCTTACAATAATAACAAGTTCAAGATTTAGCATGTCTTAACCATAAATAAATACACATATGTAATTATATATGTTCAATTTAATGACATATACAATGTTACAGTTGTGAATCAGGCTAGAGGAAATACATGTACCGATGGATTAGGCAGTTGTGAAAACTGCGACGCGAGATGCAAGGCCAAGCACGGATTATCGAGCGTAAGCAGCTGTGATCACAGTATTGGATTGCCAATTCCGCTATGCACATGCTCTTACCAATGTGGTGGATCCCCGCCTTCACCACCTTCCCCAAAAATTTGTAACGGTGGGGGTGGTATATGTAGTCAAAGATGTCCGAAAACATGTTGTGAGATAAATTGCGCACAAAAATATAATGGTGGACATGGATTTTGTAACACTCTTGGTACATTTAGTTTGTGCCAATGTGTATACCCTTGTTAAAGCCGGTTCAAAAAATTGTTAAAAACTTATTTCTTTTTTTTTGTTTTGTCTGAATAATTCAGTAAAAACTTTCAGTGAGTTATACAATATGGCAAGGAGAAAATCCTTCCAAACAAAAACCGGCGGTCACATAAAAACCCCCAGAAACAAAGACCCAAAATGGGTCAATCAATGAAGGAAAAACCTTAAAGAGAAGGGTTAAAGACAAATATCAAAAGATCCCAAGCAACACAACTGATAACTCTTCACCAAAACGATCCAACGTACGTTTCCATAGAACAATTTGGAGCTGGAAAGAGGTTTGATTAGATGAAACAACAAGAGCTTCGAAGAGGACCCGACATTAGATTGCCTTCAGCAGAGAAAGCCCAAGGAGGGAACTAAAACGAGCTCACCAAAACCACGACTCCAGCAGAAATGAACACAGACAAACAAGAGGATCAAAGCACAGATCCTTACCATCACTACCACTCCAAAAACCAAGGGATACGAGAAGGCGTAGCTACAAGGAGAACCCCTGAGATCCGGAGGGGAAAACTTCAAAGAGGACCACCATTACTTGCACGCGGACATTCGTAGACCCAACCAAAGCCACCTACAGACTAAGAACTGGTTACGCCAACGCAGGAGAAGGAATCGAGACCGAGTCGCCGCAAAGTCTAGAACCCAAACGTAAACCCATCGGAGAAATGTCTAGAGCTAGTAGGTGCCTTTGCAAAAAACTACCATCGGAGAGAAGAACCCACAACACAAAAAATTCACCTACTCACACCAATAGTAACCAGGGGAAAGAAGACAGAGAGGCAGAGCTAGGTATCGAAAATGCCAACCCTAATCTTGAAACTAAGGATTTACTACTCAACCAAAGTAAGACACCAGAGGAAGAGAAAAACCAATCTAGAGATATATTACGGAAGTCGTTGCCACAAATGCAACCGGAGCACGCAACATACCAACATTAATTCCAAGCCAACAAGATCAGAACTAATGATGAGATCAGAGATTCATCAACCTAACCAGAACAACTAAAACTCTACACCTAAAACAAAACACCAACTGAGGCCACTATCAAGAAACAGGGGATATACCAAACACGCTTGACTTGATGAAATTGAAATCATTTACCGGACAAGGAATCGACCACCCCAGCCTATAAGAAGAAAATCCCTCGGACAAAACACCACCGAGCATCGTGACGTCTCAGATCTGGAACTTCAATGGGCTTAGACTCCAACGACACAACAAAAGAAATCAATCAATGGCAAGACCAAAACAAAACACAAGAAGAGAAAACAAAGAAGGCACACAACACTGGGTCTATAAAGCCATCGGACGTTTGTCAGAAAGAGCCTACAAAATAGCGAGAATATCCGAACAATTTGTGGCAAAGTAGACATCACTCTGACCAATCTCTATCATACACTCCATAGCCCAAAGAAGGCCATCGAACTCGGCATGGAGGGGCGACAAACTCCTTCTGACGCTTTTGAGGCCAATCCGAGAGTGACCTCTCAAGGAATTTCCTCGAGCTTCCAGCAAGATCCACCCCATGCCACTGAAAGGATCAGAATCAAGCCAAGAAGCGTCGCATTGACATTCCAAGGGTGGAATACATGGGGATCTGGAAATTTCCAGTTTAATGGACGGGGGGTCTAAGGCGACGTCTGTTTCCATAGCTTGCCTCCACACTTGAGCTTCGTGTGTAGCTAACAGGAGGGTCTTATCCGGGGTCTGTTTGAGAAAGCCCGTAATCGGTTTATGTTTGAGAAAAACCGTCCCTGAAGTTGGAATAGAGGAGAGAGCCCAAATTTTCCTAGCAGGAGGGCACTCAAAAAGGAGATGATTAATCGTCTCCTTTCTAAAGCCACACCTGAAGCATCCTCTCTCGTTACCAATATGCCGATCAAAAATTCTTTGACATGTTGCTACGTAACCCGAGAGACATTGCCACATAAAATTCTTTAGCTTTCTAGTGGTTTTAGTTTTCCATACTTGTGCCCCAAGTACCGAAACATCCGGTCCCTGAAAAGGGCGGTCATAAGAAGGGCGAGAAAGGTTCCTCGCGGCCCAGTATCCTGATTTCACAATATAGTTTCCAGATTTTGTATGCACCCAACTATACTCGTCACTCAGGGAAGTCCGACTAGGACGAATACCAAGAATAAGAGGAATATCCATTGGATCCACCAACGCATTTAAGTGGTCGAGATTCCATTGATGGTTATCCCTATCCAATAAATCATTAGCATACAGATGCAGATCCTGAAAAGCGAGAACAGTTTTAGCAGGTCGAGGTGGAATTATGGGGATCCACGGGTCAACCCAAACTCGAGTAAGCATTCCCGAACCAATAGTTCTGCGAAGATCTGAGACAATCAGAGGTTTCACAGCAAAAATACTCCTCCATCCATAGGAGGGACGATTAGCTTTAACTATTTGCAGAGGGTCACTATACCAATAATATCTACCCCTCAAAACCCTCCTCAAAAGAGTGTTTGAGAAGCGAAGAAGCCTCCATAATTGTTTAGCTAAAAGAGATTCATTAAATTCCTCCAAGGTCTGGAATCCAAGTCCTCTTTCCAAAAATTGGGTACACAATTTATCCCGAGCTATCCAATGAATGCCATTGCTCTCTGCTCTGGTTTTCCACCAAAAATTAGCAAAAGCATTACTTAACTTGGAGAGGATAGCTTTGGAAAGTAGGAAACACGACATAAAATATATCGGAAGAGCTTGAGCCAACGCCTTTCCCTCCTTTCGATACAAACTTAATGGACCACATACTAGTTCGTATCTAGAGTTGATCACGAACAAAGGCAAAAACTTGATTTTCATGCATGTTATGTCACACTTACTGTAAGAGTAAAGGTTCAAAACATTTGAAGTTAAACTTCTGTAAAGGACTTATCTTTTGAATACGCGAATATTTGTAAAGAGCTGTTTAAACATAAATAGATTTCCATAATCTATATATATAATGGGAGAGTTCTCTCTCCCTCTAAAGATATCCACGTCAGCATCATTTTTTTTTGTGTGTCTAACCCAAAAAAATAATTGAGACCCAAATATATATCTCTCATGGCCTATTTAATTTGTAATGTAATGCCCAAATTATATATTTATCTCTCTCCATTTTTTTAAAATTAAATATATTTCAAATGTTTATTTCATGCATATTTATATACTCATAATTGATAGAAATTTAATTAAATAGAAAACAATTAAAATAAGAAAAAAGAATTAAACTAAATAAATAAAATTTAAAATTCCTAAAAGAAATATTGTTAAAATGTTATTAGTAATATCACATTTCCAGTGATTTAATGTGTTAATGAGATGGAATGAGATTTATAATGGAACAAAAATATTAAATGCATGGTAGAGTAAAAAAATATAATGACTATACATATAAAACTTATAAACAAAAAAAATTAAAGTGAAATATTAGTTCCAAAGAATGATATACTACAAAGAGTTTTTATTTATTATTAAAATTCCATTTAAATAAAAGTAAATGTTTACCAAACTCAAATTTAAAAAATAATAATTTAAAAATATATTGTAATGGTTGCATTTTTTTTGTGAAATCAGAAAAACTTGAATATATAAAAATCTTTTTGCACTTTTTCTGGTACAAAAAAACTTGAAAATTTATAGAACATTATATTCCATCTTCTATAAACGTAAAATAATCAATTGGTTATATTAATATTAGGGGTAATCTTATGAGTTCTACAACAATATATATAAAAAGTGAATATATAAGCTCTCCATACTAAAAGGCTAATATTTTTGACAAAATGTATATGCTTCATATTACTTTTTATTACCACCAAATCGTGCTCCATAAATGTCACGTATGAAGTCCAACCCTCAAAAAAATGTGATTTACCAAAAATGAGGAAATAAAAAGTTGAAATACATTAAAATCTCAATTTGAGGTAAAAATCAAAAGTTTCTTATTAAAAGATAAAATCAAACTAAAATTTTTAGAATCTATCTTGGAGGACCGCCAAATCAAAATATGGTGAAAACGAAATAAAGCATAATGCCTACGACAAAGGATAAAAAAAATCGAAAATGGTGTCGGCATCCTCCTTTGCTAGATTGAGTCTCTTCATGCTTGAATATCCCGTCCAAGTTAATCTGTTGATTATAATGGCATCTCCGACTAATAAGGTTTATGCAAAGTAAACAAAAAAAATAGAAATAGTGGATCTCATCGAGTAAAATAAAATTAAAAAAGTAAGTAAACTATCTAAAATTTAGATCGACTCTTAAATCAAACACAAAGAAATTTTTATGCATTATATGAGCTTGGCAGGACATGTCATAACTGCATGCTCAATTAAAAAAGATTTTAACAAAAAAAAATACTATACCATGGGTTAATATTTAAAATTTTGAGATTCTCTATTGATAAGACCCACAATTCAAATAGATAAAAACGACTTAACAAAATTAAAAATATGATAAATTAACTTTTAGTCAAATTTAAAAATATGACAATAAAAAATGGAAAAAACAAAATAAAAGAGTAAAAAATAGTTTACAGTCAAACTTTCCTTTTAAGGTAAAGCTTTTAATCTAACTATATTAATACATTCGTCCAAACAAAACCAAAAACATTAATTGGAATACGAGTAACAACAGTGCCACACAAATGAATAACTAACAGTATAAGATTATAATATTTGAATATAGAAAGAAAAAAAAAACAAAATATAGCCAAACAAATACGACACAAAATGTACATACGATCATTAGTCTTAAAAATATAACACAAGATAAAAAATAATTAAGGAAAAATTCATAGCGAACAACCCCGCGCAACGCGCGGGTCTCCTCTCTAGTTAAATATATATTAGAACTAATTGATCAAAACGTTGATTTTTATTTTATTTTTTATTTTACCTCCGTTGATTTTGTTTCTATAAGACCCTTTCTTTTGTATATGAGAATATTTGTAATGATTTGTTCAAACTTACTTTGTTTGCTTATTAAGATACCAAAACCAACACATTCTAATGTTTTAATTAAGTTTATAATCGATATGAATTGTGAGTGATATTTGATTATAATGTGGATAAATAAACATAGACTCTTTAGGTCAATTAAATTAGGATGAATAAAAAACTATTTACCAAAAAACTATAGTGTATATATAATATTAATCTTAAACACTTAATTAACCTTATACGTAGGTACTTAGATTGACTAGATACTGTAAAAATACTTGAAAGAAATTGGTAATGAGAATTACTTCTGAAACTTGTGCATGCTATAATACTACAAACTCACATTTCTTGATTCTTGATGTATAACCAAATATTATATAATTAAGTATCTCAGTAGTCAAGAAGATATACAATACCATGGCAAAGTCACCTTCACATTTAGATGCTTTGTTTATGGATACAATCATAAACTTATGTTCAATGTTTTACGTATGAATCAATCAATACAATAAAAGAACAAGGAGTTTCTCTCCCGCATTGAAACTAATCAATACAATAAAAGAACAAGGAGTTTCTCTCCTGCGTCGAAACTAATACAATATAAAGAAAATAAAGATAAAAGGCTAATGAGTTTTGGGAAAAATGCCATAAAAATCCCGATTTTGTTGGTTTAACTCCCGAACTTTCTAACTGTTGATTTAAATCACAAACTTTCTGTTTACTCTCTCTTTAATATGAAACTTTAATTGACTTTGCCAATTTAGGCACATCGTTAAATCGCCAAACGGAGCAATTAAACGGGTTTGAATGTCATTAACGAAATCCGTCAAATACAAAATGAAACCGTTTTTAACATAACCCAAACACTTAATCGATTCAACTTTTTCCCCAAAACACTTAACATAAAGTTGAATCGATTAAGTGTTTGGGTTATGTCAAAAACGGTTTCATTTCATATTTGACGGATTTCGTTAACGACATCTAACCTCGTTTAATTGCTCCGTTTGGCATTTTAAAGATGTGCCTAAATTGGCAAAGTCAACTAAAGTTTCATATTAAAGAGAGAGTCAACATAAAGTTTGTGATTTAAATCAACAGTTGGAGAGTTCGAGATTTAAATCAACGAAATCGTACTCTCCAGGATTTTTATGGCATTTTTCCCAATGAGTTTTCCAAAAAGATTGGTTTAGCTTAAGTTTGTATTGAGAATCTTTTCGGAAAACTCTTTGACCTTTTACCTTTATTCTCTTTTTTTTTTTAATAATCAAAGAGGTTTTGAGGCGAATCTCATACATCCCCTCAGGTCCGAGACCAGAATATGTTATATGGTCGCGTTTAAAGTGCTACTCGAACTGGCGACCTCTAAGCTTTTGGCAGAGATCTTTACCAATTGAGCTATTAGCACTTGGTTATCTTTATTCTCTTTGTATTGCTTTAGCTTCAGTTTGTATGAATTACCCTTTATTTTGAGGTTTTATGTGAATGAAATCTTTGCCAAGAAAGGTTGTTTTTGCATAAAACCGTATGGGAAAATGTGAAATGCAGGTTACATAACTGAAAACAAATCTAGAGTGTAACTAAAACTAGTTGTTAGCAAGGAGTAAAAAGGAATCAACAATGAAACCACCAAGCTCCTAATCAATCATTTGAAAATATGAGTTCATCACCTTAATATAACTTTGAATAATGTTAAAATCGAACAACGAAAAAAAAAAAAACGTCATATATTGAATCACTATCTTATTATAACTTAGAATAACGTCACATGATTCGCACGCATCAAACTATATTACACAAATAACCATAACTATGATATATGTATGGATTATTCTCATAACTAAACTTATTATGGAACTTGAAAGACTTTGGAAATAAAAAGATTAGAATTTGGAGATGAAGTCAAGGATAATTTGGAGAATCTCTTGAGGCTTTTCTTGGTTAATGAAGTGAGCAACTCCTTCCATGACCACAGGCTCTTCGAGCAAAGGCACATCTTTCTTAAACTCGGGACCGTTTATGTATTCCTTAACACCAGGCACATGGTAGACCATATCAAGATCCCCTATGACAAACTTTGTAGGCACTTGGATTTTACATCCTAGTTCCTACCCATGGACCCAACAGCTCATTGTTCCTGCCATTACAAAACTCATTTCACACTTCTGCCTAAACAATAGGGACATCAACATATTGTTCTGTTCAAAAACTTACCGGTTAAAGTTACGGTAGTAATTGAATGGACCGGAGAAGCCTTTCTTGTCAAACTTGCTGACGAAGTAAGCAACATCTTCCTCAGTTAGCCAAGACGGTAAAGGTATTGATTCGTCTTTCGATCCCCAAAAGGTTTTGTCTTTCGGTAAAATAATCGGTCCAGTAGTTCTAATAGTGAGAAACTTCTTCATAACTCTCTCTGTTCCAACCTCTGCAAACTCAGCTTCTACATCTCCAACTTCCTACACTCCAACCATCAAAACCCTAAATATTACTTCAACTTCAAGTAATAAGCAAGAAGAGTATAACGAAGGAATAATTGGGATTTTAGTACATTTTTCAAACTTAATTAGTAAATAGTACAATTACTATTTATAATTGGCAAATTAGTCACCTTTCCCTATTTTCCACTATTTTGAAGACTTTATAACCCTCTCATCCCTCTCATATTTACTCTAAATGCCATTAAACTTACTTTTTTATATATTTTTCTGTATTTTCTTTTTCTCTCTTTTATAATCTAATAAATAAAATATTAATTAATATAATTTTTTTTTCTGATTTTCTGATACATTAAATTTATATATATACACAATTTTTATTTTTACACTCATATTTACTGTATATTATATAATTTATATGAATAAAATATGTATATATGTACAGAAAAATATATGTACATATATAATTGTATATATATACTTGTACATATATATAATTGTACAGATATAAACACTGTACAGTTTAAATATATGTACAAAGATATACAATCGTACAGAATAATGTATGTACGGATATAAAATATTGTACATGATTATTTTTGTACATATATGTCTTTCTGTATAGATAGACAAATGTACGAATCATAATTTGAATGAAATATATTTGAAAATATTAAACAATATGCATATCAAATTGTAGAGAAAAAAGAAGATGATTTTTCTGTTTCTAAAGTTTTTTAAAAACAAATTCATATAATTAATATTTTAGTTATTAAATTAGTGGAAATTGTAAGAAATAAAAAATATAATATATATATATATATATATGGAGAGAGAAAGAAAAGATGGAGGGCATCAACTTCCTCCCTCTCGGCCGAAAACACACTCGCTCGACTCTGCTGCCCCTTTTTGTCTTTTCACTCACAACCTCTTTACCCCACAAACACTTCTATTAGACACCCCCTCTATTACATAACAACCTAAATTGCAAATTATAAATAGTGAACGTATCATTCAGCATATTATTTCCTGAAAACGTACTAAATAGCTAATTTTCCCTATAAAGAACGAACCTGAAACCTACAGACATGGTAATCATCGCCGTAGACAGCACGCATGATATCAACAGGCTTCACAGAAGGATCAGATGGACGAAAAGAGAAAGGAACACTAAGGTTAACCAAACCTTTGACTTTATCTGGTCGGAAGAGACATAAGTACCAAGCGATAAGAGCTCCTCAGTCATGTCCAACCACAAACACCTTCTCATCCTCTGACGCAGTTAACTCGGATATGACAGCGATCAAGTCACCTACTATGTTAAAGCAAGTGTAGGAAGAGATCTCAGCAGGAGCATCGGAGTCTTCGTAACCATGTAGGTCAGGAGCCACGGCTCTGTAGCCACGAGCGGCGAGTCCAGGGATCTGGTGACGCCATGAGTACCAAAGCTTAGGGAAGCCATGGAGGAAGAGAACTATAGGACCATCAGAAGGGCCTTGGATCGCTACGTGGATGTCTACGCCGTTGCCTTTTACTTTTCGGTGCTCCATTATTAATTGTGTGGTTTCATAGATCTTAAGTGTTACTATTCTTTATATACTAGTAGGTTCGGACCCGCGCTACAGCGTGGGGGAAATAATTACATATATAACTTTTAACGGATTATAATATATTATAATTTAATTTTATTGCAATGTAGTCGATTACGGTGAATCATATATTTGTGTAATAAGTTTAAATAAAATAATAAACAAAAAGCGAGTAAATAATAATATATTGAGTTTTGATACAATTTAGAAAACAGTGAAAATTTAACAGCACAAACTATTCAATTTGATCATTTTTGTAGTAAAAGTAGGGATATATGTAAAAACTACATACTTACAATATATTTTTTTAAGGACAAACCCGTAACAGAATTCATTTTGTAAAAAACATTATTCATAACTCGCTTTACCATTATAATTGTAATTTTAACAAACTGCCCGCGAACTATCTAAAATTTATATAGATTGAAATATAATATATTTTATCAATAAAAGTTATGTCTCCAAAATTACATCTATGTCTCCAAAAATATATTTTTAATATTTTAAATTCTAAATGTTTTTATATATATGAACCTTTTCACTATAATATTTTGAAACTTTTTAGACTTTTAAATATGCTCATGTAACAATGGTTTTAATATTGATCATACTCATACTAATTTTAAATCATTGTCCAAAAGAATTAACCGAGTGTAGTTGAGTATTATATGTCCGTTTTGAAAATTCAAATTGCAAAATATGCAAAAAAAGTTTAATTTTATTTAATATTTTTTATTATATAGTATAATATCATAAATTAAAAATAATATCAAATAAAAGTTAAAGAAAATAATAATTGATTAGTTAGAGAAATATTAGGAAATCATAAAATTAGTTATGGAAATAAACAAATATTTAAATTAGATATGGAAAGTATCCGATGTATGTATCCAAACCCAATTTGATATCCAATTTTGAAATATTCAATTGTTAAAATCGGGTTATTTTTTTAATTTTGACCCGACCCGTATTTTATTTTGTACTTCTCTTTTACTAATATAGGGATACTTAGATGGATTAATCTTGTGTTTTATCTTAATTCTATAAGATGGATTTATCTTGTGTTTTATCTTCCACACGTGTTAAAAAAAATTCTTATTTGACGTTTTCATAATGTTGGCGTCAATGAATCTACTAAATTCGTACGAGTGCAATGAATCGAATGTTGTTTCTAGAATATAGATGCAAATCAAACTTACGTAATAAATACGTCTACTCTCTTTAAAGTTTAAGAAACTGAAATAATAAAGAGAATAAATTATGTAAGAACACAAACTTACTTGATGATTTCTTCTTCTTCAAACTTTAAACAAATTGTAGAATGATAGAGGCTTGCTTTAGCAATCTCCTAAGACAGAATTTCGCCCCTACTCTGGTGTATGTAGTTACGTGAGCGTCTATCTTGAGGATCCAACTATCGATCTTTGTATTAACACCTTACAAAGACCCTTGCAAACTTTACTTTGAAACTCTCAGAAATTGTTTAAGAGAAGAGGAGGATTAGAATCAATCTCAACCTCTCTTTCTCTTATAAATATCTCTTTTGTATTGTTAATCTCACTATCTCTCTTGTATTCGTTTTCTTTCTCAGTTCCTTGTTCTCGACAACGTGACTTCTACTTATATTAAACCAAGAGGTGCAACCAAGAGGTGTTAACCAAGAGGTGTTAACCAATAGATGTTAACCAATAGATGCATCTCTTAATCAATCGTTGCTTTTAGAAACAACACATACGTACATGACCACGTACGTTACTCACGAGATGTGTTATATACACCAACATCGAATTGGGCATAATTTGACATTTCGGGCATCTATGAAAAAATGCGTTTTGACGGTATGGATTATTCAGCAATTTTTAAGCTAAAAGGTAAAAAAGGAGATGTGTTTTTTTTTCTTTCGTAAGATGAAAATGAGATGTGTGTAGATTTAGGAAAATATGACTATTGGGTCCGATTGGTAACTGTTTCTGTACAAAAAAAACTGTAAACTTTAACGAAATAGTGCAAAGATATAAAAAAGGGTAAAGTGCGAGATTAGCACGTGAATACTGGTTAAGTATTGAATTGGAGGGGGTAGTTTCAAAACGAAAAAGTCAAGTTTGTCCTTTGGTTAGAGTTACAGGAAAAAACATAATTACGAAACATGCCATTAAAAAGAAATGCCACGTTGGAGAGAAAAGGCGTTTATCTGCACAGTTTTGGGGGGGGGAAAACTCCCGCCAAGTGATAAGTCTACGAGTTAGTTATGGTAGAGATGAAGATATTTCTTAGAGTTGTGTGGGAGAGTGAAACACATTTGGTATAGTTGTTTCGTAGAGTCATATATAGTGGTGGGAGAGTTAGTAGATAGATAGACTTATTCGGTACATTGAGCATACATGGTGGGAGAGTTATAGTTAAGCAACAGAGTAAGGTTAAACTTAGAGTTGGTCCATAGAGTAACTGTAATGGTGGTAGATTTTGGATGAAACTTTCTTAGAGTTGTGGAATGTGGTAGAGTAGTTATGTAGAGTTAGTCGAAGACAGGAAGAGTTATATTGTAAATATAGATATCAGATAGAGTTTCGGACTGTGACGGTAGACATTTGATGTCCAAAAGAGGTTTTGTGAGGGCAATCCTTTGATGGGAGAGTTGTTGTAGTGATGGGAGAGTAAGCAAAACATAATAGAGTTAGCTTCCAGTTACGACAGACTTACCATGACCAAACTAGCATAATGTTGTTAGAGATATAGTAATAAGATAGAGTTAGCTGTTTCAATTAACTCTTTCAGGTACAACTCTATGTCAACGTTAGTAGATTATCGTGGTAGAGAAACTATTTCTTAGGGTTTTATAAGGGCGAACGTGTACCTAAAAAACCCAAATTACCCTTACGTTTAGCTGCAATTACGGATAGCAAACTCTTTCTTCGTCGTTCTTGGGCAGCCATAGACTGTTCACGAAACAACCAAAAGAAGAAAAAATCAAAGTTTGAGCAACCAATTCTTGAAGATTAATGGAGGATATACCTTTGGTTTGTGGGAAGTGGAAATTTTGGCAAACACGATGGGTATTCATGGTTGATGATAAAAAAAGGTAGCAGGATGTTATCTGCAACAAGGAAAGTGTCGTATGAGGAGTATATTCGAATGGTATACGAAGATTTCAGCGTCGATAGAAGCTTATATGAGGTCCACCTATCTTACAAATTATTCACCAAGAAGAGGTCTGTATCATTACCTGGGATACGCCCCCTGTATTTGTTTGTAATGGGCGACAATTTCAAGGATTTCTTAGGCAGTTTAAAAGCGAATCTATAAGACGTATGTGTGTGCAAATCGAAGATATAGTGCCGACTATTCCATCAAATTCAGGTCAGGAAACTGAACCGGAAGTGAAAGCAAGAGTGAGGAACGATGGTGATAATTTGAAGAGGAAGGCAGCTGAAAAAGGGCCTATTACGGAAGAGGATGTTCAAGAAGATGATGATGATGATGAAGGAGATGAAGAACATGATGGAAGGTTCGATTGTTGTGAGGATCCGGATGGAGCAAGTTCAGGTGATGAAGAGTTTGGTAGGCCTTGTAAGTTTGTATTAGAGGAATTAGAGGATGATCACGATGAGGTTAATGTTGGAAGGAGAGAAGAAACCAACGGATTTGAAGCTCCCAAGAGTAATATGAAGATGTCAAATGTGTTGCAACAATTAAATACGCGTGAATTTCAGTTAGATGTTGGGCAAACATTTGATTCTAAAGAGGCTTTAGAGAGTACATTGAAGATGATAAGTGTGTTTCAAAAGTTTGACTTCATTGTGGATCTCATCAGCTTTCTTCAACTGTCCCACATCTCCCTCAAGAACTGTCACTTTCTTCTCAATCTCTTTCACATGAGTCCCTAGCATATTGAGTTGCACTCCAAAGTTTGAATTCATAGAATCCATCTTGCCAGACATACTTAGGAGCAACTTTATCACGACCGCCATTGACACTTCTTCTTCTTCCTTCTTACCAGCTTCATTCTCCTCTCCACTATCATCACTAACATCCTTCAACTTGACAGGCCCTCTTGCTCTCTTGAAGCTAGTCTTTGGTTTTTTAGGTGGAGGGTCAAGTGTATCATCACTTTGCACTATCTCCTTCCTCTTCTCCTTCATCTTCTCCTTCATCTTCTCACCTACAACCTTCTCTTTACCAACTTCCCATTGTGTTGAATCCACACGGCCAAGGAAGATGTCTTCGAACAAATTGTCGAGAAGCTTGATTCCAACTGATCCTTCCGGATACAAACCTTCTTCATCTGGCCAGAAAGGGTATATATCCTCTTCAGATCGCCAGGCCACATTAGTTATTGAAAGCTACATAAAGGATAAGTCAGTCAGAACAAAACTCTATGAGAACATAACATATTCTATGCAATAACTCTGTCACAACATACTAGTAGACATAATAGGAAATAAAAACATTTGGGATGTGTACAAAGTTTGAGAAGCACCTTTTTGTTAATTCGTTTCTCTGTGGCAAAAATTTCCCATATATCGATTCTTGGACGGCCTCCACTCCACTCCAACAATGGGACAACATCTTCAGCCTGAGTCTCATCTTCATCTGTCTTCTTTTTGTTTCCATACTTTTCCCCCAGCTTATGAAGACTCTCCATTGCCCATATCATAAGCACATGCACCAATCCGTGGATTGCATAACTGTCATTCTCATAGGACACCACTTTGATGGACTGAATGAGCTCTTTGAAACCAATCCTTCCCCAAGGCAATCTCTCAAAAACACCACTGTCCAGCACAATTTTAGCATAGTCAAGTGGAATCCTACTTGACCTCGCGATTCCCAAAATCCCTACATGGACCACAAATAAGAGTCCAAGCATCTTTCTCTTCTCAGCAGACCAAGTCCTACAACTCTTCAAAGCTTTTTCCAAGTCGTACCAGTTGGGCCCTACAGCTCCTTCAACATCCAACTCAGCCCAAAAATCTCTGTGATCAGCCTCCACTATATCATCATCTACAAATGGAGCACAATTGAGGCCGGTTATGTCTTCATATTCATGGAGGGAGAACCTAATGGGACTACCTTCAATCAAGGCCCAGATCTCATATTTCCTCTCAATTGCCAACTGCCGAGTTAAGATGTAATGGATAAGCTTTCCCCACCAAACATAATCAGAATCCGCTAGCTTCAATACAACTCCAACTTGTGAATGATCCCGGATGTCATTATACACATCTTCACCTATGCACTCTTTCATGAATCCAAAACTGGCCAGTGTGCAATTATGGTGCATGCTCTTTCTCAGGAGAGGAGATTTTCCTTCCGGATACAGCCTTGGAGGGTACCTCCTACCCTTCCCAACACTTGTAGATGCGTTTTCTGCAAATCCACAACAATTATAAGGTGAGAAACTCTTACAATTAATAACTAGGGCCTCATATGATAAATGTATTTATGTCAATGATCATACAAATCGATTTTATAACACTATAATATACATGCTCTAATTATATGTCAAATGCATTTACAATTTTTCCACTACCAAACAACTCTAATAATATTACTCTGTCTATATTCTTTATCCCACAGTCACATATCATTTCAATTGCACTTTAACAGAACCGATTTCCACTTAAATCAATGTCATTACCATAGCAAACACATAAAACCAATTCTACAAACATTCTACTATTTTCACTTATGTTTACTATGGTCAAGCTAACAAAACATTCCCTTTACTGTGCCAATCAACTCTTATTACTAACTCAGTCTATATTCTCTGTCACACACTCACATCTCATTTCAATACACTTTAACAGAACCGAGTTCCATTTCAATCAAAAACAAACAAACAAAATCAGTTTTACATCAAACTACTCAAACTTACACTTCTATATACACACTTATATTTAGCCGATTCTATTACCATTTATGCAAGCAAACTGATACTCTTAAATCAATGTCATTACAATAGCAAACACATAAAACCAAATCTACAAACATTCTACTATTTTCACTTATGTTTACTATGGTCAAGCTAACAAAACATTCCCATTTTACAATACCACACAACTCTTATTACTAACTCAGTCTTTATTCTTTGTCACACACTCACATCTCATTTCAATACACTTTAACAGAACCGATTTCCATTTCAATCAAATACAAACAAACCAAATCAGTTTTACATCAAACTACTCAAACTTACACTTCTATATACACACTTATATTTAGCCGATTCTATTACCATTTATGCAAGCCAACTGATACTCTTAAATCAATGTCATTACCATAACAAACACATAAAACCAATTCTACAAACATTCTACTATTTTCACTTATGTTTACTATGGTCAAGCTAACAAAACATTCCCATTTTACAATACCACACAACTCTTATTACTAACTCTGTCTATATTCTCTGTCACACACTCACATCTTATTTCAATTGCACTTTAATAGAACCGATTTCCATTTCAATCAAATAACCACCAAAGCAAATCAGTTTTACATCAAACTACTCCAAACTTACACTTCTAAATACACAATTATAAATACGACAAACATTTAAATAAATGTCATTACCATAGGAAACACATAAAACCATATCTACAACAATCATCTATTTTCACTTATGTTTTCTATGCAAAAACTAACATTCCTTTGCCATTTTAACTATGCCAAGAAACTCTATTTTCTTACTCTGACTATACTCTCACTCACACACAAATGTCATTTTCATTACACTTTAACCGAACCGATTTCCAATTAAATGCCAAACCAATAACCAAATCAAAATTTACATCAAACTACTATACCATAGACTTCTAAATAATTTCCTAACTCTATCATACAAAACACCAACCTGCCAAATTCGAATATAATTATCATTCACCACATTTGGTCTTATTAAAATAGATGATCAAAGTGTCATAACAAAGACAAGCATATCTAAAACCCAGAAATTATACATACAATCTCCTAGTATGATATATACACTTACCTGACATTGTTAATACTCGGTTCTCTTCAATCAACACCGCTTTGTGCCCAGAAATCTACCCTCTCCTCGCTGTCCTTTCAAATCCTTCAAATAAACATTCACACTTTATTTCTATTACATATTCGACCATACTTACAGCAAATAAACTCTACAAAACAATATAACCGGAACTTTAAACAAACCACAAACCTTCCACACTAGAGACGACTAAGAATACGAAT
This sequence comes from Capsella rubella, assembly GCF_000375325.1. NCBI lineage: Eukaryota > Viridiplantae > Streptophyta > Magnoliopsida > Brassicales > Brassicaceae > Capsella > Capsella rubella. The sequence goes on along the minus strand of NW_006238920.1, from coordinate 5,288,514 downwards.
CGTTGTCCGCCTCTAACCAACCGCCTTTCGTCTTCCCAAACAACGACGGTTATTAACCCGTGAATGAAACCCCGCCTACGATTGCCAGCCGCCCACGCCTCAACACCGTCGTCGATTCAAAACCTACAAACTACTTCCGTCACTTTTCTATTACTTCTCTTATATCTAATACTCTTTGAAAGAACAACCAAACAAATCTACTAGCTTCTTATCGGAAAATACCCAGAAACGCCGCCGTACCCACCGGAGATTCACGGACAGGATCTCGCCGGAATCGCCACTGAATCGCCGAGAGCGAAAAGTTGAAAAGGAAACCGACAGTAACAAATGTTATTAGGGTTAGATTTTTCTCTTTTAACTTTTTGTTTTTTTGGTTAAAAATTAAATAAATGGCACAAATGTAATAAACGGCAAAAACGGGTGGGTTTGGGACTTTTCGCATTTTTTTTGGGCTAGTTTAGTCGATCCAATTTTGTATGGGCCAAAACAGTTCGGATCCACTTTTTATGTGCTAGATAAATCTATTTTCTCTATAAAAAATGGTATATAAAAACTGTAAAAAGAAAAATTGAGTGGAAAACTTTTAATAAAAATTTGGTAAAGTTTTTGTGATCAATAAAAGTAAAAACTGTATTATTTGTACGGTTTTTCTTAATATAATATATATTATCAGATCTTATATATTCACATTAATTTTCAAATACTCTATATGCTTCACAAATGGTGTCAATTTAGAGTTTTATTTCTGTTTCACAAAAAGTGTCACTCTACATTTCCAATGCATCTTTTACATTAAATTTTTTAATTTTATCCTTAATCTAAAACTAATTAAACACATAAATCACTCATTAAACAGGGGCGTATGTGTATATTTTATTTTTTCGTAATTTGTGTGAAATGTGTCAAAATGACACTTTTTTGTGAAACAGAGGGAGTAATAATCATTCTCTAAATTTATTTTCCAATATTATTTTATTAACTATTTGTGTTTCTCTATAAAATTTATTTGTTTAACATTTGAATAACTAATTAGTATTTATATTTAGTAATTATTTATGGTTTGTAATTTTTAGTCATGTTTAAAAGTTTTATACTTTTCATAAATAAAATTTACTAAAAAAATATATCTGTTTTTTAATAAATATTCAGTAATTTATTTATGGTTTTTATTTATTAATGATATTTAATTTTTCAATATATTTTATCATAATAATATAGTTTTGATATATTTCTACCTTTTAATTATATTTATATTTGTTTTTGCACTTTTTGATTTAACCACTTTTCACCCTCTACTTAACCGGTTATAAAACTCCTGCAAATGCATCCATTTTTAAACATTAACTAATCGTTTAAAACGCTTAATAACGCTTGAAACCACAACCGCCCTCTTCCGCAAACTCCCATTAATCACAAATGCAACCGCTGTGTTTAAACTAGTCTGGCCTTTAGTGAACTAATTAAACATAAAAAGAAATCTTTAAATAGTAGACAAAAATATCTTTAAATAGCGCTAAAATATGTTTTATAGACAATTAAAGTACGCATTTTATAAATTTTAAAAAATAGCACTAATTGGTATATAATAAATTTAATAATTTTTAAATATTTTTATAGGTTTGGATTGAATATTTTAGTTTAAAAAGCTAAACTTTAAAATGACGACTAATCATATCTATCACACTTATATTACGTATGTCATAATAACATTTATAAATGCCCGAAATGTCAAATCATGCCAAATTCGATTCATTGCACTCGTACGAGTTTGGTAGATTGACGCCAAGTAACAACGTAGTGAGAACGTCAAATAAGCAAAAAAAATTAACACGTGTCGGAGATAAAACACAAGATAAAACCCATCTAGTATAAAGATTAGTCACTCAAGATCTCAAGCCACTATGAACCACACAACAATGGAGCACCGAAAGGTCAAAGGAAACGGCGTAGACATTCACATAGCGATCCAAGGCCCTTCCGATGGTCCTATAGTTCTCCTTCTCCATGGCTTCCCTGAGCTTTGGTACTCATGGCGTCACCAGATCCCTGGACTCGCCGCTCGTGGCTACAGAGCCGTGGCTCCTGACTTACGTGGTTACGGAGACTCCGATGCTCCGGATGAGATCTCTTCCTACACTTGCTTCAACATCGTAGGTGATATGATCGCTGTCATATCCGAGTTAACCGCGTCAGAGGATGAGAAGGTGTTTGTGGTTGGACATGACTGGGGAGCTCTCATCGCTTGGTACTTATGTCTCTTCCGACCAGATAAAGTCAAAGGTTTGGTTAACCTTAGTGTTCCTTTCTCTTTTCGTCCATCTGATCCTACCGTGAAGCCCGTTGATGGCATGCGTGCTTTCTACGGCGATGATTACTATGTTTGTAGGTTTCAGGTTTGTTCTTTATACTCTTTTTGCTAATTACTTGAAGTTGAAGGAATCTTTTAGTTATATAGGGTTTTGATGGTTGGAGTTTTAGGAAGTTGGAGGTATAGAAGCTGAGTTTGCAGAGGTTGGAACAGAGAGAGTTATGAAGAAGTTTCTCACTTATAGAACTCCTGGACCGCCTATTATACCGAAAGACAAAACCTTTTGGGGGTCCAAAGACGAATCTATACCTTTACCATCTTGGCTAACTGAGGAAGACGTTGCTTACTTCGTCAGCAAGTTTGACAAGAAAGGCTTCTCCGGTCCAGTCAATTACTACCGTAACTTTAACCGGTAAGGTTTTGAACAAGACAAAATGTTGTCCGGTCCCTATTGTTTAGGTAGAAGTGTGATAGAGTTTTGTAATGGCAGGAACAATGAGCTGTTAGGTCCATGGGTAGGAAGCAAAATCCAAGTGCCTACAAAGTTTGTGATAGGGGAGCTTGATCTGGTTTACTACATGCCTGGTGTGAAAGAATACATAAACGGTCCTAAGTTTAAGGAAGATGTGCCTCTGCTTGAAGAGCCTGTGGTCATGGAAGGAGTTGCTCACTTCATTAACCAAGAAAAGCCTCAAGAGATTCTCCAAATTATCCTTGATTTCATCTCCAAATTCTGATCTTTGATTTTCAAACTCTTTCAAGTTCCATAATATGTTGAATTATGAGAATAATGATGTTTCCCATTGAGGATGGCCTAAGGGGCTGTTTTTGTTTCCAGTTCCGTAAAAATTCAAACCTTAAAAACTATATTTTAAATCCAAACTATTTAAAATATATAGTTTACTTCAAACTTTAGTTACACTATAAACTTCATATCACATTTTATCGATTGCAGTGTATATATATCTTAAGACGCTATTTTTCAAATTTTATTTTCTAGTTCCAAAAAATTCAACCTTAGAAACTACATTTCTTACAAATACAACCAAACTATTAAACTATATGTTTACTCCAAAAAAAATTGACCTTAGAGCATCTCAAAGAGGAGATTATAGAAGAGTTCATATGAATTAAGTGAATTAATTTAAATAAAAAAGAAAGATTAAAGTAAGAGGCGTTTCACAAATAAGGAGTTTAAGGAGCGGTTCGTCGGGATGACGTGGCACATTCTAATTGGGTGTGAACTGTAGAGCTAAAAAAAAAAAATCAACACTGATCGACTTTCTCTCTCTCACGACATTTCTTCTTCTTCTTTGTTTTTTTCGGTGGGTGACTGAAAAGGCGATTTTGGCTCAGTAGATCAGCTCCGCCACCGCCGATGAACGATGGATGAGGGCTAGTTGTTCGCCGTTTCACCGTCTCAGCATCTCTACAGTGGTTGTAAAACGTCGGCTAAGTTGGGTTAAGTGGCGAGTTTGTTTCACGACATCGGATCAACTGAAGTCAAAATCGGATCCGAATTTGATTTAGCTTCTCCAATCTCTTCATGAATGTAAGAATCTAGTTAATATTCTTTCTCGATCTTGTTAAATTAGATGTTTAGAAGTACAAAATTAGGATTGATTGAGTTATGAAAATTAGGGTTTTGTAATTGTAATCGAAATTAAGATAAACTTATTCAATAAGCAGTCTCTGTTGTTGCAGTTAACCATGATTGAATACGAATTTTGGATTATTATTATGAGTTTTATTTTTAAGAACCCTAATGAGGTTCAATACTGGAGGAGTAAAACAAAAACCATTCATAAGAGTTCATAATAATTAATTAAATCAAAGTTAAGACCTTTCCAAGAAACTAAAAACCATACAAAGAGTGAGCTTTTATAAAATCTTTGATTGAAGTGGGTATAGTAAAAATGTCATAAAACTCCAACGAAGTTAGACTGAACTTTCATTTAAACCTGTAATGTAAACACAATATTCAAGAAAAAAAATAATAACCACTAGAATATCTCGAAAGACTAAAAAAAAATAGATGGGAGATACCATCTTGTAGAAGAAGTTGGTCCAACCAAACACAGAGATGGTCCAGTCTTTTTTCTTTGCTTTACCATCACACACCCAACAAAGACATCTCACACACTATCTCATCCCTTTCTTTATCTCCTTTTGAGGAGTTTTAAAGAAAAAAAAGTAAACACAAACACAAACAATTAAAGCTGCTTTCCCCTGTTTTGTTTTCTTGTTGCACTTCAATTCAATTACTAAGGTGTGACTGACCGTGGTGGTGTCCTTGATTCTCCAGGAGGAGTCTGACCTTCTGATCCTTTCGACGGGTCATCAGACGATTGTCTTAGCCCGTCATCGGTTGTCTCACTTCTGTTCACATCTTCAATCATTCTCAACACTTCTTGCATTACTGGTCTTTGATCAGGAACTGTTGATACACAAGTCATTGCTATTTGAAGTAGCTGAACCATTTCTTCCTCTATGTTGTGGTACCTCATTAGCTCAACGTCGAATACTTCAGCAGTCCATTCTTCCCGGACAACGGAAAGTACCCACCGGGGTAGATCAATCCCTTCTTCACCAAGTGAAGCCTGGTTTGGCGATTTACCTGTCAAGAGTTCGAGCAGTAATACCCCGAAACTGTATACATCCGATTTGAATGTTACTTTCCGTGTCTCGAGTACTTCAGGAGCATGATAACCCGCTAAACGGTTTGGTGGACTCGAGTTACTGAACAGTTGATTCAATCCATAGTCAGAGACACATGTGTCTTGGTTTGGATGTAGTAAAATGTTTGAGGCTTTGATGTTTCCATGTACCAATTTCGCCGAAACGTGAAGATGAGCCAAACCTCTCGCCGCAGTTATCGCTATTCTCATTCGGTTATCCCAATCTAACGGAGTTCGCCCTGATCCACGGCTCCCTAAAGTAAACACAGAGCTATTAGCCAGGGACATTGCAGTTTTTGAAGACCATAGTATTAGCTAGAAACATTATAACACTCATCATAACTTAAGGGTTACAGCTTAAACTTGTAAATACAGTTTCAGTAGATGAAAATATTCAAAATCATAAAAAGGTTCTGCAAAACACTTAAGTTCACTCAGCTAGACAAAAGTATACTTCAAGGAAAAGGGTTTTAAAGAGAGATATGATGAAAGAAGCTCCCATGTGAAAGAGTCTTTTTTTCTTTTTTCTTTTTCTTTATTCCCAATCTTTAAAGAGTGAGAGAGAAGCAAACATCATGAAATTTTATTATTATTATGACAATTACCAGACAGAAACACATATAATGTCGGCAACACACCTTTTCTTTTTTTAATAATTGCTTAACAACTACAGCTATATAACTACTACCACAATTCAACCAATATAATATCTAAAGAATGTAAAGCTGTGTAATAAGAATGTTTTTTCTTGACAGCAAAGCATATTCACATATGTATCCCTTACAAAAAATAATATTACCAAACCATCACTCCTTATTACTCTCACTAACATCTCATTCCATTACTATGGTCTATGCATAAGAACTCAAGAGCTAACCAAGATTCTTCTACACAATGTATCTAGCTCATGTTCTAGTATTTGCATTGACAATGAATTGAAACTAAAACTGATGCAAAGAGAGTTGTAAACGCACCGTGAAGAAGAGAAAATAAGCTTCCGGTAGGCATGAAATCGAAAACGAGAAGTTTCTCATCTTTAGAGTAATAATAAGCTCTCAATGGAATCACATTAGGATGTTTGATTTTACCAACAACTTCCATTTGTGTTTCGAACTCTTTCTTCGACGCCATTACATCTTTAAGCCGCTTAACAACAACCGTAGTACCTTCCTCTAAAACCGCCTTATACGAAGTTCCTACACTTCCTTTACCTAAAACTTCAGCTGAAGCTCTAAGCAAATCTTCCAAATCAAAACTATACACTCCTCCTTCAGTGAAAACAAGTTTATTCCTCTCTGTTTCGCCTCCCATACCGGAGGATGTCCCTGTAACTTCCTCTTTCGAGGACGAAGCACCAGGCGGGAGATCCACATTAGTCAATGTGGCTACTCCCGCGGGTTTCCTCTGCTTCGTCCTCGCATCTTTCCTTCCTCTTCTCTTTCTGATACACAAGAACAACAACAGAGCTAGCAGGAGAAGCGCGACTAGCCCACTAGCGACTGATATCGCGATAATCGCACCAGTGGAAAGCTTCGAATTCTTCCCGGACAATCGTTTAGAAGGACTAATCGAAGACGGAGACGGCGAAGGAGACACAAAGAAAGATTTACATGGCTTTAAAGGACCACCACAAAGATCTACATTCCCAGTAAACGATTCAGCAGAGAATCTTGACAACGAAGACGGAATCGAACCGTTAAGGTTGTTATTAGAGACATTGAAATCAACTAAACCGAGACTAATACTAGGAAGATTCCCTGAGAAACCATTGTTACCAAGAAACAAACCAGTCAAGTGAGTGAGATTATTGACTGAGAAAGGAATCGAACCAGTGAAGTTGTTAGATGAGATATCAAGACGAATCAAGTTATCTAACTGAGTAACACTCGCCGGAAACTCGCCGGAGAATTCGTTATGTTGAAGATATAAGCTTCGGAGGTGAGTGAGATTCGAGAAATCTGAAGGGATCTGACCAGAGAGAAGATTAGAACGAAGACTTAGAACTCTGAGTTGAGTGAGTCGACCTAAGGATCCTGGTGGGATCTGACCAACTAAACCGGTTCCTGGTAACCGGAGAGAGTGGATTGAGGATTGGTCTGCGTTGCATTCAACTCCGACCCAGTTACAAGCTGAGTCTGACTCGTTCCATTGAAGACGGTTCTCGTGTGGTGTTTGTTTAAGGAAAGTGAGTAGAGCTTGTTTCTCTGAGATTGACTCTGAGTTGACTCGATGAGTCAATAGCAAAATCGAGAGTAGAGAATTCAAAACCAAAACCCATGCCATTTTTTTTATTTTTTTTTGTGTGTGGAGAAAAACAGTAAGGAAAGAGAAAGAACAAAAAACACAACTTGTTTCTCGTTTTGTCTGTTTATTACAAGAAGTGGGTTTGATGAAAACCAGAAGTGGTTTTCCGGCAAGAACTCATTTTGGTTTTCTTGTGGGAGAGAGAACTTGGAGAGGGAGAAGAGAGAGAGAGAGAGAGAGAGGAGTGTGTGTGTGGAGGTGTGGGGATCGTGAGGTCTTTTATGAAGAGAAGGAGAACGAATCAAATCTATCACGAGGGACAAATATGATAAAAACAAAATATTTTTTTTTGGGCTCAAAAAGAAATTAAATGAAAATTTAGTTTCCTTTAGTTTCCGTAGAAATATCGATCGATATTTTTTCGACATTAAAGCTATTAAATTACTTAGCTGGCTGGGAAAAAAACAGAATATTTTTTTGCCTATGATGATATTTGTTGAAATATTTTGTTTTAAATTTATTATTTTTGGAGAATATTTTGTCAGATGTTCAAACTAAAACTGAACACAAACTGAACAAGACACCATTTGAGTTGAGTTGAGTGTTTCTTGTTCAGTTTGAGTTATGGTCTCTGACCAATGATGTGTTATGTTCTTTTAAAGCTTGAATCAATTTGTGTTATGTTCTCTGATCAGTGAATCAGTTGAGTGTGTCTTGTTCAGTTTGTGTTATGTTATGAAGACCATTGAATCGGTTATTTGAATCTTTTTGGTTTGTTATTAAATAAAAGGTAACTTTGGTTATTGTTTCTTTTTCAGCTTGCATACATTTGTGATTTTTTGGATGAAGCATTGACATGAAATGTTAGGAAGCAAGAGTCAACTGAATTTGTATTTTGAGTGACTGTCAAGCTATGTATAGTATGCATATTTGAAAAGTTTAAAATTTTAGAATCTCTTAAAAGTTTTACCATTGGACTTCACAAAAAATAAATAACTTTCTAAGTTTCGTAGTATTTACTGTTACATTATTTAGATTATAAATATGGTTTAAAATCCTTTAGGGATTCTAAACCGTTGTAGTTGCTCTAATTTCTTTCTTAAAAAAATACAAAATGTTAGAACACCTCCAATGGAGTATATTAAGAGAGGCTCTAAGTCCAACATATTTGAGAGTATCTTAGGTCAATATTAGGTTAATTTTGTATTAAATTAAATACAAAATCTAAAAGCATCTCCAATAATGGGTGCTTAATGTTGAGAGAAGAGTAACAAATGGTTGTTTGTAAACAAAACAACACACATAAATTGGTAACCGAGTTCACGGCCTCTAACTGCTACGTCACGGGGGAGAACTCTTGTTCCCAAACTCTACTATATGAAGGAAGTTACACCACTAAGATTTTACAGGTTCTCTTACACGGATCTAGACTCAAGATACAACAACAAAGCTTTCTAAAGAACACTCTTTTGTTTCCCTCTCTAGAACTCTCTATTTCCTGTGTCTCTTTGTCTTCTCATACCCAACAACACAAAATATGTATGTGTATGGGCACTCTACAATCTTCTCCACCTTTTGACAAAGACCACATATCGACATCTGAGACTAACCTCATCTCTTCCTCTTCATATGCTCGTCAAGCTATAGGTCACCGTCGCCACCTCTAATTCGGTGATCTGATCCTCTGTCTCCGGCGAGCGTCTCTTCCAGTTCCGGCGAGCTTCTTTTCCATCTCCGGCAAACATCTTTGATCCCCACGACCACCAAAAAGAAAAAACTTGCAAATCAAAGACATCATCAATTAATCTCTTAGCTTCCCCTATTGTTTGGCAAGCCATGAATCACCACAACCTTCACCAAAACTTAGTTATGGATGTATTTTGCTCTAGTTGCCTTCTCCATCATCTTCTCTAATACATCAAACTCATAATCAACAATACAAATAACCAAAGAATAATCCAATATTCATAAAACACAGAATTACCCAAGATAGCTCTCAAGATGAGAGAAACCTAGCCAATCGCTCATAGAGCTCAAAGTTTACAATTCCAGAAAATATTCGATAAAAAGAAATTGCAAAGCTAACAATGCTTATATACTCTCTAACGGCCAATTCTGATCGTCCAATCATCATACAACACATGTGACTTCTTCCATCCACTTGATTCTCGCACGTGTGAAGCTCACATGCTTAATTTCTATCAAATATCCCTCCTTCAAAGAACGTTGACCTCAAGGTTAATTATCAAACCCTGGAAACTTCTTTCACAAGAACTCCCAAGTGGCCTCCTCGACTGGTTCATTAACCCATTTGATCAACACTTTTGTTGCAGCACGACCTTGTCTCTTAACCAACTTCCTTTCGAGAATGAGTTCTGGTTCCTTCACGAAAACGTCCTGCAACACTGATGGTAAATGAAATGTGGTGTGAACATTCCCCACCAGAATCTTGAGCTGAGAGACATGAAAAACAGGATGCACTTGCGATTCCTTAGGCAAATCCAAACGATAAGCAACTTTTCCACACTTGTCCAGAATCTTGTAAGGGCCAAAGTATTTTGGAGCGAGCTTCTGATTTGATCTCATCCCCACTGACTGCTGCCTATAAGGCTGCAATTTGACATACACATAATCCCCGATGGCAAGTTCTCTCTCAGTACGGTGCTGGTTAGCAAACACTTGCATTCGATGCTGCGCCCTGAGAAGATGGAACTTCAACAAGAGAATCATTTTCTCTCTTTCCTGCAACGAGCGAGCAACAACCGCCACTTTTGATTCACCATGCAAGTAGGGACGATGAATTGGAGGGGATTGGCAATAAACTGCTTCAAAGGGAGTCATTTGAGTGGATGTATGGTAGTTAGTATTGTACCAAAACTCAGCTAAAGGAAGCCATTGACTCCATAGATGAGGCTGAACGCTACACATACATCGCAAATAGGTTTTCAACCACCTATTGACCACCTCTGTTTGGCCATCACTCTGCGGATGATATGCAGTAAATACTTTGTCTCTATCACTGACAAATGAACGAGGGCAGCCATGTAGTTTATACACATTATCCAGATAAGCTTGAGCCATAGTCATCGCACTATACGGATGTGATAAAGCAACGAAGTGAGCAGCTTTAGTTAAACGGTCAACAACCACAAAAATAACCGACTTACCATTAGATAGAGGCAACCCATCAATGTAATCCATAGAAACATCATTCCTACAGCTTCAGGAATAGGTAATGGCTGCAACAACCCTGGAGATGCTGCATTATCATATTTGCACTGCTGACATACACTACAACACCGTATATAAGCTTGTATAGCTTTAACCATTCCCTTCCAGTAAAATATGCCCTTCACCTTCTGATGCGTTTCATTACGACCCGAATGCCCACCAACACCTGAGCAATGAAGCCATTGAAGAATATCATCCTTGATTTTGACATCCGCTGGTACCACAATCTTACTTTTCCTCCTTAGAAGCTCATTCACCCAAGAAAAGTGTTTCTTAGCAGTCGGATTAACCTTTAATTCCTCATTAAGCTGCTTAAGAGACAAATATGTTTCATATCCTTGTTAAATTTCTTTTAACATATCACATTCCACCACATACATAGGCATGTGTAAAACTTCAGAGCCTTCAACACGAGACAAGGCATCAACCACCAAATTCTCCTTGCCTTGCTTGTACTGAATCTCATAATCAAATTCCAACAGTTTGGGTAACCACTGCTGCTAGATGGGAGTGTTCAATCTCTGTTCCAGAAAACACTTCAAACTTCGTTGGTCTGTCTTAATAACAAAACGAGCATGAAGAAGGTAATGTCACCATTTCCTTACTGCAAATATCACAACCAATAACCTCCTTTTCATAAATGGACAAGTGGAGTTGTTTTTCCATTAATTGACGACTAATATACGCTAGAGGATGGCCTCCTTGCATCAACACCGCACCATTGTCATTCCCATACGCTTCAGTCTCAACAACAAAAGGTTTGTCAACCATAGGTAAAGCCAAAACGGGGGTTTGACATAGAGCATTTTTCAAGGTGACAAAAGCCTCCTGAGCCAACTGATTGAAAACCCGTCCTTCGTTGTTAAAGTATGTAAAGGATGAGCAATAATGCCAAATTTCTTCACAAAGTGACAGTAATAATCTGTTAAACCCAAGAATCCCCTCAACTGTTTGACATTAGTTGGTTGAGGCCAGTCAGCTACAGCTTGGATTTTAGCATGATCAGTAGAGATGCCTAATGCACTAATGAAATGCCCCAAATATTCCACTTTAGCTACAACAAAAACACATTTGCTCATTTTAGCAAATAATTTGTTTTCTCGCATCACTTCAAACACCACCTTTACATGCAACAAGTGTTCCTCCAATGACTTAGTGTAGATGAGTATATCATCAAAAAATATCAACACTTGTTTCCGCATAAACGGTTTGAACACAACATTCATTAAGCTTTGAAAGGTTGATGGTGCATTGGTGAGGCCAAATGGCATAACCAAATACTCATGGTATCCACTGTGAGTTTTGAAAGCAGTCTTGGCAATATCCTCCTCATCCATTCTCACTTGATGGTAACCACCTCTCAAATCAATCTTAGAATAGACTGTAGACCCTCCCAACTCATCCAACAAAACTTCAATTAAGGGAATAGGGAACCTATCCTTGACAGTCATTCCATTTAACTCCCTGTAATCCACACTTAATCTCCATGTTCCATCCTTTTTTCTTGACCAAAACCACTAGTGAAGCATAAGGACTTGAGCTAGGCTGAATAGTACCTCCCACAATCATATCTTCCACAATCTTGTCATTTTCATTCTTCTGATGTACTGCATATCGATATGGTCTTTGATTGACCGGGTTTGAACCAGCCAACAACTTGATTCTCTGATTGTGGTGTTCTCTAAATGACGGTAATTCAGTAGGCTCTGCAAACACATCTAAGGCCTGTACCAGCTGATCAATCGCCGAGTTGTCTTCATGAACAACCTCCACTGAGTTGAGCGTGCAAAGTTTCTTGTCCTGCACTTCTGAAACATCTTGCACACAAATCATGGACAACTGTAACTGATCTTGCTGCAATTTTTGCAGCTTTTGTGCCTTCACATCTCTCACCGACCCTTGTTTAATACCATGCAACAGAACCTTCTGGTTATTATACTTAAATCCCATCTCCAGGTTTTTAAACTCCTAAGTAATCAATCCCAAAGTCTCCAACCACTGTACTCCTAACACCATATCCACACCTTGCAAAAGAATCATCAAAATATCAGATTGAAATGTGGTAGTTTGTAGCTTCCATTGAAAGTTTTTGATTTGTCCTGCCACTTTAAGTCTTCTACCATCCGCTACAGAAACACGAGTCAGTCCAGTTGAATCCACCTTGCATCCCAATTTTTCAGCAAAACATGCATCAATGAAGTTATGAGTTGATCCAGAATCAATCAATAAGAAGAGGATTTTCTTGTTATAAGTACCATGAACCCTCATTGTCTTGTAATCAGATATACCAAAGACATCATTAATTGAAATCTATGTCATGTTCTTAACATCACCATCTTCTTCTCCAATCCAAACCTCCTCAACATCAGCAAACTCTTCCTCCACTTCCATACTAAACAATTGAGTCTTCTTATGCACTAAGTAATGGTTAGGGTATACTTTTCATCACGAAATTAACATAATCCCTTAGCTCTCTTTCACTTATTTCTTGCTGAGATAGCTTCTTAGGTTCTCGAGTTGCTGGCTTCAAAATCGCACGACTAGCTACGGAATCCATTTCCTTCTTTGACTTAACATAACCTCCCACAGAAACTCCCCTTGGTGACCAATTGGTAGACACCAGTTTGATAGGGTGTGCCTTCTCATACAACCGCCCCAACAAAAAACAATGCCTCATTGTCTGTGGTTGAAACATCTTAACATGCATTTGAGTTTTCAAACACAGACCAGCCAAATACAAACTCACCAAATAATCTTAAGTCAAATTCACTCGAGTCTTTATGTTCTCAAATCGCTAATGATAATCAACGATTCAACCAGTTTCCTATACCCTTTTAAGCTCTGCCATAGGCTCATCACAATCATCCTCAAAACGTTCCTTCAACAATTGAACATAGCCAACCCAGTCATAAAGCACATGAAGACCCACTCCATCCTGGACAAACGAGTGATGCCAAGTCGCATCGTGTTTGTCAAAGTGTATAGCCGCCGTTTTCACCATCATATCCTCCGGCGTGAAATCCACCTCAAACCAATCTTCGGCTTTAAACAACCAGTCCTTAATTCGACTCCTATCAAACCTAGGAAAATCAATTTTACCCAAGCGAGTGATACCACCATAGTAAGCTTGTGAATCCGGCCTTACCGGTGGAGATCTCGCATCTCGTTGAAGATCAGAACAACCAGATCCTGCTTCACCCAAACCCGACGACATCGACTCATTCCGATCCTGGTGAATCTGCTTCTCTGTGACTCATCGCCTCCATAAGATCAGCCATGTGCTTCATCGTCTTTTGATGTCGTTCCTTCGCCTCACGACATTGCTCCGCAACAAACTCCTCCAACTTCGAAACACATGCTTCCATCGGCGCATCCATCGCCCGAACATCACCCACCTGCGAACGAGTCTCAACCACCATTGTTTCCGAGGAACGTCGCAACTTTGATACCTTTAATACAGCAAACTCACAATCAACAACACAAATAACCAAAGAATAATCCAATGTTCATAAAACACATAATTACCCAAGCTAGCTCTCAAGATGAGAGAAACCTAACCAAGCGCTCACAGAGCTCAAAGTTTATAATTCCAGAAAATATTCGATAATAAGAAATTGCAGAGCTAATAAAGCTCATATACTCTCTAACGGCCAATTCTGATCGCCCAATGATCATACAACACGTGTGACTTCTTCCATCCACTTGATTCTCGCACGTGTGAAGCTCACATGCTTAATCTATATCATTCTCTGGAGTCCTCCTTTGAGATAAAACTAGAGTATCTTCTTCTTCGGGGTATCCATTAACCTCTTTCAATTTCTTGTAGCAACAATTAGAGATAAGCTTCTCTGAATTTCCAGAAAAGTTAGAAACTCAAAGTTTCAATTTTGATGCCAATGAATCTGGCCATGACTTTCTCGGAAAAAATCCCAGGTACATATGATCTTTCTCTTGTCTTTCCTTGACACTTAGAGATTAGGTTCTTTTAAGATATCCAAAAATTTTGTATACCTTTCACCCCCATTTCAGAAACCTTCAAGAATTATTACATCCATGATTTACCTATGCTTGATAGATATCTTCAATCTCACAATATTATGATTCTTTCTAAATTTATTTTTTATTCGTTAGATACTCCACCTGGAACTTGTAACCCCTACATAGTTCCAATACTCAACAGGTAACACCAACTCTAAATTTAATGCCTTAACTAATTCTGATACTTGAGTACTCCTCACAAAACTAACTCATTGAAACAAAGATTTTGGGTCTCTTGGAGTTCAATTCCCCAATGCAATGTAGTACATGAGGTTAATCGATCCAATTTGAGTGTATTGTAAGCAATCAAGATATAACAGAACTAATCAAGTCAAGCCAAGCAGTTGAAAGTTTGGAGTTTTCAATTCAGATGCAGGTAAGTAAATAACATAATGAAACTAAGAAATCTAAGAATACTACTAAAGATAAGCTAAAGATCTAAAGATAATACTAAGGAGAAACTACAATATGCAAGAACTACAAAAGCAATATTGAAAGCAGAAATGAAAACATGTAAACGATAAGATAAAGGAAGGTCTTAAGGCTAGGCTAATGGGGTGATGAATCCTCTTAATCTCTTGGGGATGCTTAACATGCTCAAATAGATCTAATCCTAGACAACGCACCGCTTAACCTAATCAGTCCAATCTCTTGGCAAAAATTATCAGATCTAAAGTACTTCCTAATCTCAACTTTCATTGATGAAACATACAATAGATAGGCATAAATATCAAGTTCATTAATGTCAATCTACTCCTTAACAGCCAATATCTTGGGTAAGTAAATAGATCTCTGGCATTAGTGGATCAGACATTCCATTGAACTCTTTTTGGGTGCTGGAATGTCTAAGATCTAATCCCACATGGTTAATGCAAAGAATGGCAATTAAATCTCCTAATCCAGAAGGTATCTAACTGAATCTATACTTAAGCATCCCTAGAAACTAAGATTCCTCATCACCTAACCCATCCTCTAAACCCAAAAAACTACTCATATCTGGAATCATCATGAATATCACAAACCCAGAGATTGCTGAATCATGCATAACTAGATAGATAATGATCTAAGGAGCAAGATAATATAAAGAAGCAACACTAAAAACTTAATAGATCAAAAGATAATTAAAATTACAAGTTTCTGGAAATGTTTGGTGGCTATAGAGAAAAACCCTAATAAAACTCGATTTTTTCTCTTAATAACCCAATGTCTCTATTTATACTAAGTACTGGAAGCCCTAAAACACTAAAAGACAAATTACAAAGTCGGTTTGAGGTGAGCTCGGTCGGGTGCATGTTGGGCTCGCTCGAGTCCATCCAATGCTCGATCGGGTCCAATCCCTTAGTTGCAAATCTGGTCCTTCACTCCATCAGATCGGGTCAGATAGTGCCTTGGTCGGGTCAGTTACATTTGGTTGGGTGAGTTGTTCTGGACGTCCAGTATTCGATCTGGATGTATGTATCTTTACTAAAACGGTGATAACTCTTGAACTGTATCTCGGATTGGCTTCATATTACCGGAAATTGAAAGCTAACTCAATTTCCAACAACTTTGGTGAAGACCTCGGAAGCTAAAACCCAACCCAAGATCTTCATTCGAGTCGATCTTTGAGGGACTTATACTGCATCCGATCGGAAGATTGTTGACGTGGTCGAGTTGGTTGGTCGAGTGCCTTCTTTTTTCATTCTTTATGCTTCCAAATCTCTTGTTTAGTCCCAGAAATGAAAAGAACACTTTCCTTCTTTTTTAGAGCTCCAAAACACCTAATAATGCTCGATTTTTATGTAACAACCCGTCCTGTGGGATTCCGCCACATGGCACACCCCGCTACATGACAACCTTACAGCGCTGAATCGCATCGACCCTAACCTCTCTCCTATGGGCCCAATATGTCATGTAGGCTCTCTCATGGCCCACATGCTCTCATGGCCCACCAGGTAGGTTATTGGTGCGCTTGGCGTTACTCGAACCCAAGACCTCACCCTTTAGCAACCTTCCCACCGGACAAGCTGTTACCAACTAATCTCAAAATATGCAATGCTAATGCAAAAACAACCTAAGAGTGCATAATGAAGGAAAATAGACTATAATGTGTATGAAACAAGACTCAAACTATGAAAAACATGCAATAAAAGTATGCCTAAATTGGGTAAAATATGGAGTTATCACTCATCTTATTTCTTCTTGTTTTGTGAGAATGTTGGAGTGACCTGTAACCGCTGCTCAACTTCAATGGATATTGAGAAGCTCACAGCAAAACTGGATTTTCTCGATAGATACTGTCTTAGTTAGGAAATCTGCTGGGTTTATTGTTTTGTAAATATGTGTAGAACAACATCACCTTGTGCCACTATATCCCAGATGAAATCGAATTTAGTGTCTATATGCTTTGCTTTTTCCTGATGAACTGAATTCTTTGCTAGGGCTAGAGCACTATGTGACACAATGAATCTAAAAGATGTCTTGCTTAAACCCCATTTCTGAACACAAACCTTGTAACCAAATGACTTCTTTTACTGCTTTACTTAGAGCCATGTACTCTGCCTCATTGCTTGAAAGAGCCACAACCGATTGCAAACATTATTTCGATGAAACTGTATTTAAGTTTGATGCATAATCTAAAGTTGAAAACTCTTCAATGCAAAACTTAGAACTCTTCTTGAATGTCAAATTTTTAGTATATGAACCCTTTAAGTACCTTAACATCCATTTCACTATTGACCAATGATTTCTCCTTGGAGCTGACATAAACCTACCGATGAGACCAACTACAAACCACAAATTCGGCCTTGAACCTACCATAACATACATTAAATTCCTTACTGCACTTGCATATGGAATTCTTTCCATATGTACAGCTTCTGTTTCTATTCTTTTTCTGTCAAACTTCTGAGTTTAAAATGAGAATCAGTCGGTGTAACCACTGGTCTTGAATCAAACATCCAAATGTTTTTAACACCTTTTCTAAGTACTGTCCCTGAGAAATAATAAATTCTCCATTATCTCTGTCTCTTATGATGTCCATACCTAGAATTCCAAATCTTTCATTTGAGTCTCACTTTTTAGCTTTTCTTTGAGACTTTCAATCACTGTCATACTTGCTGATGATATCAGCATATCATCCATATAAAGCAACAAATAAACAGCTCTATTTGTGTACGTGTCTTTCATGTAGACACACGGGTCCCGACTGCTCCTTTCAAACTATTGATCTCTCATGAATTTATCAAACCTCTGATTCCAGCATCTAGGAGACTGTATTAAACCATATAGAGACTTCCTCAACAGAAATACTTTGTCTTCATTTCCCTGTTGCACGAATCCTTCAGGTTGACTCATTAGAATCCTTTCTTCTAGATTCCCATGTAAAAAGCTGTTTTGACTTCTATTTGCTCTAATTCATAATCCATGTTAACCACAATAGAAAACATTAATATGATGAAAACATGCTTCACCACAGGAGAAAACACTTCATTGTAATCTATGCCTTCTTGTTGCGAGAATCCCTTAGCAACTAACCTTGCCTTGTATCTGAAAGAACTAGAACCTTGAAATTACTACAGAGACTACAAGAATAACTCCAAATTGAGCTTATATTGGAAATTCCTCAAACAACTCTTTTGCAAGATTATTTGATCAGCTTTACACAACATCACACAGTTGTGATTTGTCCCTGAATGATTCCTAATCTACCCAACTTACATGCACAACAACATATATGTAATCTCCTTTGTTCACTCACCAAACGAACCCACTTAGTTTCCTTTGATATCTTGAACTTAATCGAATAAGGAGTACACTCTTATTTTCTTTCAAACGAGCTAACCCTAATAAGAAGAAATCTCTTCACTTATATAGATAGCCAAAAAGCTCGCAGATCCTCTCTTTACCCAGCAGTCACTGCGCAGCTTCCCATCAGCATGTTAGCTCATCTAGCTTCACAGTAGGCGACACAAAACACCTTTTAGACTAACAAATTTCCCACACTTTCCTGTAGCTCCCACTTGATCCTTTTGACTTTGCCACAACCACTGTGCGCCAAACCTGCTTCCTCTTATCATAATCGAAGTGTTGCGTTGGCATGATGTGCCGGCATCCCAAGGCCACACTGTCATTGTGCAGCTCAATACTTCTTTAGAATTTTCTGAACTACTTCAAGTTCTTCTTAGTTGGTCTTGTAGACACTCTGTTTCTTCAATCTCCTCCTTTTTATCTGAGTATGTGCCTCAAGCTTCCTGCAAAAGAAGGAACTAACACTAGGCAACCAAGACAGCACCAAGAAACACATATTTAACAAAAGGAAACTCAACATAATGAGGAAATAAGTTCAACAGACAGTCATCATACAGAATGACCAATGAAAGACATAAGAACACAACATCCGACAATTCGACAACACCCCATCACTTGGGTACAAAAAACCTACAGAGTAAAGACTAAAAACCAACTCCTAAGTCCTACTCATACTCCCCCTGACTTAGTACATATACTTCTTAGCCACTTTGAACTTCTTCCTCCTCTCCTTCTTCCTCTAACTCCACACATTCTATCTCCCTCTGAAATTATCGAGACCTTGGTTGTGGTACCACATCCACATATTCTCCCCATGCATGAGTGCACATATTCATATAAAAACAGAACAAAAATAGAGAGACGTAGAGAGGAAACAGAGGACTTGAAGTGCAACACAAGAAACCTGAAACAGTGCAGAAGGTGTAGTGACAAGCAAAGGAAGCACGTGAGTTACGCATGCCGTCAACTTGGTACGAGGAAGCGGATTTGGTGGATGGACAAGCATGCGCAGCCAAGAGGTGGCGTGTGTCAAGAAGGGAGCAGTGCTCAGAAGTCAAACAATGTAAAAGGAGCTTCTGTTGGTCTATTGGACAATAGAAGGTCTCAGGACAAGGAACATGAGTATAAAAGAAGAAGATGCTTTTCGTGTTAGGGTTAGCAATTTAGAATTTTGTAAAGTGTGGTTGTTCGTTTAAAGAACAGTTTGAAGTTCTTGTGGGTTTCATTGGTGAGTGAATAAAGAGTGTGTGCAACTGTTGCTGTACTGTAAGTTGGGTAGTTTTAGATTCTGACCTGGTACAAATCACTGGTGGTGAGTTTGTAGTTACTTGGTTCAAACATCTAGTATCTAAGAGTGATTGAGAAGAAACTAATATACTCTTTCGGTGTTTGTTGTTCTTATTTCTCTTATGTGCATGGGTTCTATTTTAACAATTGGTATCAGAGCTAACAACCGATCTGAGGTGTTTTAATCTCAAAAAGGTTTAGATCTTGGGAATGGAACCGAACACAGATGGTGTTGGCTCAAGTAAGAGCATCATACTTGATATTAAGAGATATGGCTACTGGAAAGTCAGAATGACACATCTCATTAGAGGGCAAGGTGAAGATGCTTTGTCTGCTGTTGAAGAAGGATGGGACCAGTCCATACGAGACGACTGAAGGAGGAGCAAAGATAAGTAAACCCAAGGCTAGATGGACAACGGATGAGAAAAATCTGTCCAAATTCAATGCTAGGGCTATTAATGCTATTTTCAGTGGAGTGGATGAAGATGAGTTTAAACTCATTCAAGGTTGCAAGTCGGCTAAACAAGCATGGGATATTCTCCAACAATCTCATGAAGGGACCTCAAGTGTGAAAAGAACAAGGTTAGACAACTTAGCAACTCAGTTTGAGTATCTTAAGATGGAACTAGATGAATCCATATTTAAGTTTAGCTCAAAGATCAGTGCTATCGCTAATGAAGCAGTGGTTTTAGGAAAGACTTATAAGGATCAGAAACTGGTAAAGAAGCTTCTCATATGTCTTTCTGCTAAGTATGCAGCTCATAAAGCTGTTAAGAAGGTGGCTGGAAACACAAATTCTATCACATTTGCTAAACTAGTAGGTATACTGAAGTCCAAAGAGATGGAAGATGATGCTGACAAGACAAAGAAGTCAAAATCTATTGCCTTTCAAGATGAACAAGAGACTGATAAGTTTCAGGAGATGAAGGATAGCATGTCACTACTAGCCAAAAACTTTGGTAAGGTGTTAAAAACGGGTTGAAAGAAGTCAACCTTCTGATTTAGGAAGATGGAATAATAGTGACATATATAAGTTTGAAAATGACAATGGTGGAAGGAAGAAAGAAATTCAGTGTTTTGAATGTGGTGGGTATGGTCACATAAAATCTCAGTGTCCGCTTACAAAGAGAAAAGAAATCAAGTGTCAAGAATGCAGAGGAGTTGGACAAACTAAGTTTGAATGTCCTAACAAGAATAGAGCAAAAGAAAAATCTCTTCTAAGCTTCAGTGATTCAGAGTCTGATGAAGAGCCTGAAGAAGTGCTAAACTTTGATGCCTTCATAGCTGATACAGAATCTGAAGCTGTTCATCCAAACACAGATTCTGAAAGTGATGAGGACATCACTCCCAAGGAAGAGTACATAACCTTGTATGACAGCTGGGTGAAACTGAGCAGTGATAAACTTGATCTAATAAAATAAAATCTCTCCTTAGAAGAAAATCTCGAAACTCTAAAGAAATAAGCTGAAGAAGAAGATCAGAAACTTTTCAAGAGTTCAGATCCAGTTGCTAAGAAACTTCAGAGGAAGTTGGAGTTCATTCAAGATGAATATCTGAAAGAAAAGGATAAGGCTGTACGGTTTGAGAAGGAATTGAATGAAAAGCACAAACAGATCAGAATGCTGAATATAGGATCTGATAATCTGGATGGGAAGGACATACTCTCAAAACCATGGTTCGGGGTATCATAGTGGAAGCTGCAATGATAATCAGAAAGATACAAAGAACATCAAATTTGCCAGTGGTGGTCATCTAAAATAGACACTATCTTTAGACCTGTCTTCTGGGATCAAGAATAGAAGAACTGAAGTTCTCAGCAAGGATCAAGACCCAAAGAACATGAGACAGCCAAGAGCCTATACATGCACTAACTGGTGTGGTTACTACTACAAGAATTTTCATAGGAGGGATCACTACTACAAGTTCAAAGACAACGTTCAACTACTTTGGGGTCTAAATCGTTGTCATATCGATCCCACTTAGTTTTGCTTTGTCCGGATCAAGAAAAAGGATATGTACAGAGATCTCAAGAAAGAGATTTTAGGCTTAACAGCCGTGGAAATGTCTGAAGTTGAAAAGGGTCTGTATTTCAAAGTGTATGATCTTGCTCAACTCAGAAAATAAAACTCAATGGAGTTGAATTTGAG
The DNA here is from genome assembly GCF_000375325.1 of Capsella rubella. Classification (NCBI taxonomy): domain Eukaryota; kingdom Viridiplantae; phylum Streptophyta; class Magnoliopsida; order Brassicales; family Brassicaceae; genus Capsella; species Capsella rubella. Next base: position 5,266,792 of record NW_006238920.1, on the reverse strand, counting down.
GTGCCGCTGCTGTCGAACGTTTATCTGGTTGAAGGGCTTAAAACAAATCTTATCAGCATAAGCCAACTGTGTGATGATGATCTTCGTGTTATCTTCCCTAAAAAGGATTGCAATGCTTCTAATGAAGGGGGTTACAAAGTTCTAAAAGGGATGAGATCCATCAATAACTGTTATATGTGGGACAGTTCTGAAACATGCATGACAGCTACGGTCTCCAAAGTGGATATGTGGCATCATCGTCTTAGGCATGTCAACACACAAAGCTTAATCAAGATTGTTAATGCTGAAGTAGTCAGAGGAATACCAAAGTTGCAAGGAAAAAGCGAAAGCGTGTGTGGAGCATGTAGCAAATGCAAGCAGATCAAGGTTCAACACAAAAACGCTATTGAAATAGCCTCAAAGAGAATTCGAGAGCTTGTTCACATGGATCCCATGGAACTAGTTCAAACTAAAAGTTTAAATGGTAAGAGATACACATTTGTCTTGGTGGATGACTTTTCAAGGTTCACATGGGTTCGCTTCTGAAGGGAAAAGTCTGAAGCTATTGAGAGTTTTAAGATTCTTGCTCTTCAAGTCCAAACTGAAAAGGGTAGCATCATTCATATTCGAAGTGACCATGGAGGAGAATTTCAGAATGAAGGATTCACAAAATTCTGCAGCATTCATGGAATTAGATATCAGTTCTCTGCTCCTAGAACTCCTCAGCAGAATGGCATTGCTGAAAGGAAAAATAGGACGCTTCAATAAATTGCAACATCTATGATTCATGGGAACAACTTGTCTCCGAGATTTTGGGCTGAAGCCATAAACACTGCTTGCTACATTCTAAATGACAAGGATCATTTGGGAAAGTTTGATGCAAGAAGTGATGAAGGGATATTCTTGGGGTATGCAACAAATAGTATTCGGTTTCGTATGCAAACTAGCAAAATTGCTAAAACACCAATGAGCATGACCACTAAGTTATCAAAGGATAAGAGTGGAGATTCAGTTGATGAGAAGCTTTACAGCCATGATTTAAAATATCCTGTTCTAATGGCATGTAAACATGATCTCTGCTTCAGTGCTGGCGTGTGTGCTCGGTACAAGGCGAATCCGAAGCATTCTCACTTAAATGCAGTCAAACGAATTCTAAAGTATGTCAAAGGTACAACTGATAAAGGGTTAATTTACACTAACCAAACTAATCAGAATCTAGCTGGTTTTTGTGATTTAGTTTGGGCAGAAAACTTAGATGATCGAAGAAGTACTTTTGGTGGGTGTTTCTTTTTGGGGAACAATTTGATTTCATTGCACAGTAAGAAACAGGCTTGTGTGACTCTATCAACTGCTGAAGTAGAGTATATTGCAATGGGAAGCTGCTGTACTCAAATTCTATGGATGAAACCTATGCTAGCTGACTATGGTATGGATTCTGAAACCTTTGCTATCTACTGTGATAACACAAGTGCCATCAATATTTCAAAGAATCCAATTTAACATACTCGTACTAAGCATATTGACATAAGGCACCATTTTATTAATGATCTTATTAAAAATAAAATTGTTGAAATCACCCATGTTACTTCTGAACAACATCTAGCTGATATCTTCACTAAACCCTTGGATTTGGACACTTTTGTGCATCTACAAAAGTCCATTGGTTTATGTGAACACTAATGTGCAGCTTGATTAGAAGTGTCTGCAATAGATTCTCTGTACAAAGAAGCAGAACTTCTATCTTTTACTTATATTAAGCTTGAAACTCTTGCTAGCTAATCTTTCAGGTGATCAACTGTCTCTCTCGATTTCCAAATGGAAGAGGTGCCAAGAGGTGTGAAAAAACCAGAGGGAAAACTCACAAAAAAAAAATCATGAAAAAGCTTTAAAAACATGAAGTGTTCTTGGCAGGAAAGGGATTAATGTTCTATCTCTCCTCTAAAGTTCAAAATCTTTATGTGCATCTTCCTTCAAAGAAATCTTCTATTCGAATTCTTCTTCCATTAATCCCCCTCGCCTAAGCGGTCCCACCACATCTGTAGGATCTCTTCACATAGGAACTCTTGATGTAGTGTAGTTCACTTGAAGGTGTATGAGCTCATCTCACGAGCTGGTAAGTAGTATATATGGGTTTTGGTTCATAAAATTAACAGAATTCTGCTTTGCCGTTTAAGATCATCAGTGGTCGTTCTTTCAACGAAATGAGGTTTCTCGCCCTCGATGGTGGTGACACACTGGAAGCTCAACAGATCCTCACTCAGGCTAGTCTACTTCCAACAGTCACTGAAATTGACACCCTTGTTGAAAATGCCGTGAAAGAATTCTATGACAATTTACCTGAGGCTGAGAGGATTCTTGATGAGGGACTTCGTGTCTATGTTCGTGGATCTATGTATGACTTCTCTCCCACTGTCATCAACCAGCTCTTTCAGCTCCCTAATCCGGCCTATCCCCTGAACATGTCTCTACTTCAAACCTCTACCAACATCATTGAAGTAGCGCCAGTGTTCTGTCTGAGGGACGCGTCCATGCCTTGAAGGATCTCTTCAATCGGGTTTTCAGTGAAACTATTTCTTTGCTCAATAAGATTTGCCGTTTCAACTGGATGCCTACGGTCAATCGCTATGCTCTTAAAGTTGATCCAGCCATCTTGCTGTTCGAGATCCTTCAGAATCACGAGTTCAATTTTGGAAAGTTCATCTATAATGAGATCTGGGCGTGTTCTCACATGGTTTCCAAGAGTTCGTCTACTTACCGGCTGGTCCTTCCTAACCTCATTGATCAACTCCTTCGCTTTCAGCGAATTATGCCGAGTAGGTCTTAGGAAATCTCTTCGTTTGCGCCTATCTGGTTCACCATTGAAACCAAACTTGTTCCTCCAGCAGCCCCTGTCTACTCTCCATCTCTGGTTGGTGACTTGACTATTACTATTGAATCTCTCAAGACTATTCAACAACATCTTGTAGGTAAGTTTTTTTTTCCTCTTGTTACCAACTCGCCTTCCTTGTTCCATATAGGTTTTTGTTGGTCTGTTGGACAATAGAAGGTCTCAAGACAAGGAACATGAGTATTAAAGAAAAAGATGCTTCTCGTTTTAGGGTTAGCAATTTAGAGTTTTCTAAAGTGTGGTTGTTCGTTTAAAGAACAATTTGAAGTTCTTGTGGGTTTCGTTTTAGGTTTAGCAAATGTTGATGTACTGTAAGCTGGGTAGATTTAGGTTCTGACCAGGTACAAATCATTGGTAATGAGTTTGTAGTTACTTGGTTCAAATATTCTTGTATGTAACAGTCATTAAGAAGAAACTAATATACTCTTTCGGTGTTTATTGTTCTTATTTCTCTCTGTGCACGGATTCTATTTTAACACGCAAAAGGAAATAAGAACTTACCTTCAAGACGTTGGATCATGAGGTAAGTGAACTCATGGAGATGATGAAGATCAACAACTAAAGTGTGTGTTGCGTTAGAGTGATCAGTCCTAGGTGGAAGCATCTCTTTAGGCTCAATCTTGAACTTCGCCAAAGCAACAGAGGTAATATCATCATGAAACGATGGGACAATACGTTAAAACAATAGAAGTTGATCAAACAAATTTGGAAGGACCAAACGGAGGTTGGATGCTTCATTTGTGACTATAGATGAGCAAGCCCGAATTTCATCAAATCCTAATTTCCCAAAGTTTATGGGACGACCCTAACAACCATGAAGAGCTGAGAAGAATGCTCCATTTTTGGAGCATTAGGATTCACCGTTGGCATGCAATTTGGACAGCAGATCTTCTGAAGAAGAGACATTGTATCACCCATTTCTCGCTCAGAGCGATGCTTCCAATTGCGAATTCTCCTATCTATGAGGAGAGAAACAACATCATCTAAGGTCTCAGAGATCTAGATTTGAGAACCTTCTTGAGGATAAGCAGGAGATGGAAGTTGATACATCTGATTGATGATTATGGGGGAGAATTCATACAAAGTTCCTCGCACAAAGACCTTGCATGAAGAAGATTCATCGCTCTCAACGTCAGGAAGGTTGGCATAGAACTCCTTGACAATATTCTCAGTGAAGGAATCTACTTGAATGACGGTTGGAAGGAGACTGGCTGCTGTCAGAATCTTGGACACTTCATTTCAATGAGGACTGTCAGCTGATAAAATTCCTATTTCGTGAAGATCTGACCGTTGATTCTTGACGGATGGAGAGAACCTGAAAGCGTTGTTGAGCTTAAGGAGAAACAAACCGATACGAGAAGGGAACAAAAGCTGGAATATTAAGTTCAGGGTAATTCCTATTCCGAGCAGCTACAACATCCGTATCACTCAGATCCGTTTTGCAAGGCAGATGTGAGGCTGTGATGTCTTCAATATCATCAATTTCCCGAAACGACGGTCGGGCTCTAGCACGGTGAGGGAGACGGCGAGACAGAACAGTTGGTTGTTTTGCTTTTGCCTTTGAGGCAGAGGCTCCAGTACGGAGTTTCTTCTTTGGAGGTGGAGTAGAGGACTTAGGTTTTAACTTCTTAGAGACTCTACAATGGCAGCGGAAGAGTTTTTAACACCTACATCGAAAAATTTCTCTTCTTGAGGGACATCGATTGCTTCCACGTGCTTCATTTTCAGGTGTACTTACCCCAAGGTCCTCAAGATGAGATAGAGATGAAGATACGAACTGAGCGAGAGGGAAAAGAGGATGAAAAATGCAAACAGTCACCATAGAATGAGAGGAGGTTAGGGTTTTAGCCTTTTTATTTTAGGGTAATTGGAATTATAGTACATTTTGAGAACTTAATTAATAAAAGTGATGCAATCTATATTATTATTTTTGAAGTACAAATTTCTGACCACCCTTTCAAAAAAATCAATTTCCACTAATTACCCTTACTACTAATCATTTTATAAGAACTCATTAATGTTACTAATATAACTTTAATTATTGGGTCGTTTTATGATTTCAATTTCTGACCCAATTGCAAATGATGGATCTGAAAATAATAAACATAAACATTTGTACACATATGTATCAAATTGTACATTTATTGGCATTGAGTGGGGAGACAAAAAAAAGAGCAGTAGATCCATCCATGTGGTCTCCTGTTACCAGTACACCATTCACTGTTTTTTATTTTTGCAAAACAAAAAAGAAAAAGCTGTGGGCAGTTCAATTATTTTTTGTCTTTTTGTGATAAAGACAGGAAAACTGTGGTGTAAATTGTTCATGCTTCTTTTGAAGCTTTTCATATGTGTTTTCTACATTATTATTTTTTATTAATAAAATAATAACTCAAAATACTTTTTTTTTTGTAAAGTACACTTCACTTTACTTTAGTACAACACTCACACCTCACATTTCTTCTTTCTATCTCATTTACTAAATTTTTCCTCCTGTTTCTATAATTTCCTGCTGAAAGATATATATTTATTTCCTCATAAATAAATGTATTTACATTATATAATATATTAGTAGTTATAAAGTTTTGGTATTTAAATTTTTGTTTAAAACATGCTTTTTCTACCAATTATGTAATGTGTATGTTAATTTTATATTTATATATATAAATTTTGGAGTTTGGTATATATGTTCTTACTTGGTAAACTTGTATTTTTCATGGAACTATGTTTATTTTATCATATTTATTCATATATGTCAATATATGTTGTTTTATATTTTTCTTTATTTATGGAATCGTTTATAAATACCTTATCTAAAAAAATTAAAAAATAAAGTTTATACATTTCAAAACTAGCCTATATTTATGTTTTGTGGTTAAATAAATTTATTTGAATATAATTTACTGACCCATATATATATATATATATGGTTTATTTTTATAAAATGTTATCCAAAGTTAACAAAATTCGGTAGGGTTGTTCTTAAGGCGTGTACGTTGATTCTCCTTTTTACAGAAGTGAATTCGGATTAAAACTCAGTGACTTATGTGCAGTTTAGTGAGACGCTTCTTCTCTTTTACGAACTAGGCCCAGCGGAGTTTGTAAGTGCGATCGTGGTTTCATCTGTAATCTGATCAGCATATAATTTTTTTGGGAAGTTTCATGACGTCTAGGTTGTGCTTTTCACCGAAGGGATTCAAAAGTTAACGTTTAGGTTCCGTTTTAGGGTTTCGTTTCTATGGCTGTTTGTTTCTATTGTTTCTGACCAGCTTGGTTCATGGGGATTTTGTTTGTGTGGCTTGTTATAGGGTGTTTTTGTACTGTTGCAGTCCCGAGGAGAAATTTTCCTAGTTGTTTTTGTTATTCGAGTCACCTTGTTAAAGTGAGTGCGTGACCATGAGCTTATCTAAGTAATTGGGTTTGAGTGACTTGTTTGTGATGATTTGTAGGTGAACTAGAAGTGTCATTGGATGTTTAGCTTGTTGGATGGTTTTTATGTTATCTCATTGCTTGTGTGTATAGCTCGTAGATGGGAGGATCGCCTCACTAAGTATTTATGGAAATACTTACGCATCTCTCTCTGTGATGCAGGTAAAGGAAAGGTGTGACCGTGGGATCATGGCGAGGAGAGAGGGATGATCTAGGGGCTCCTTGGTTGTTTTGAATATTGTTATGAATTGTTTATGAATCGCTAGTTATAGAATTTATAAACATGATAAGTTGATTATGTTACTTCTGGAATGTTTTGTTGGATAGATGGTTAATGCATTTGTTTTGCTGGATTGTTAATTTTATTGTCTTCCGCTGGTTTTATTGGTTATGGTTTGGTTTAATTGGAATTGCTAGCTAATCGGCTTAAATTGAAATTTGATGGATTAAATTGGGTTAATGAGATTCAACGGTAAGTGTTTTTGGTAATTTGTTTTGCCTTGTATTTTTAGACTCTATTGTGTTAGTATAGATGGCTAGAGTTCCTGGTGGTCGAGATAGTGCTTGTGGTAAGGGTTGTGTGTGTGTGGTCGTGGTAGGGGCGGGGTAGAGCCTCGGGGTGCGACAAGAGCATGGGCCAGAGTATCAAAGCAAAGTTTATTGGCGGATCGGAGACGTACTCAGGAGGGATCGCTGGGTGAGTATAAATATAAAATAACATAGAGTTATGGTTATATCGTCATTTTATTATTTTATTAACACCATCAATATTTACAGTTAGAATAATTAAAGTATTATAATTTATTAGGTTGTGAACCCACGCTACGCGTGGGTTTATTTGCTATATATTGGTAAAATTTTATTTGATTGATGATAGTTATAAAATTTTTATACAGAAAGTTAGATTACTATTAAGGCATAAAAATTCATTTCAAATACACACTTTAAAAAATTATAAAATCAATTTGGGAAAATTCCATATAAATTCCTCAACTAAATTACGATAAGCTTTTTAATACCGGAACTATTTGTGTACCCAGAAAAATACTTCAACTAATTGTTTTGCCCATTTTAAATCTCCAAGTAATATCCATCTGCTCATTTTACTACGCCTCGTTAACCAACGTTAACGACACTTAAACGATCTATAACAGAAGTTAAATTTCAGTTTAGTATCTAACCACAGTTAGATTTGCCCAAATTATTATTATTTTTGGGATAAGAAGATTCAATTCGTAAATGGTTTGAGAGAGGGATTAGGAAAACAACAATCAAGATAGTAAATCATTTATAATAAGCCACTTGTAATCATAAATGAGTTTGAAATTGAAAACCAAAACAAACAAAATATTTGGGGACTTTAGAAACCATTATAACAAAAACACTAATGGTTAATAAGGTAAAGAACAAAAAGAAGAAGAAAAGACACTACTTGGGTTGAGAACCACCTCCTATCTCTCTTGACTTAGATCCCCAACATTCAAATACACGATCAGTAAAGGGACACATGTACACGCCTTGACCTCTTGGCACTGTCACCTTCTTACGGACTTGTCCTCTTCCAGGAGGGCGTCCACGACGGCCACGACCACGTCCAGAAGGTACATTAGATGACAACACACGCTGCAACAGAAGGTTGAGAAGCAGTACATGAATGTGAGACAGTGGAAGATTGAGATTGATTAGGCGTAGATAGTGGAATAGAAGGCTGTAATCGACTAGTAATGCGCTTTCTTAGTCGAACTGGGTTGCTGCCTTCAACATCCTGTCATATTAAAGCAACTTACATGTAAAAAAAAACCTCATACGAAAGGTTCTCATACACAACATGTTATAGAGAAATAAAAACACTTACAAGTATCTTATGAGGTCTTCCACATTTGCGTGCTGGACCTTGCTTAATAAAATTTTCATTTTTGCAAGTGGTACGGTTATGCCCAACAAAAACAAGGGCCCTAGGGCAAAAAGAAAATTTTGGACCCTCTCAATATAGAGTTTTTTTTGTACCTTATTAACATAAAAACCTAAAAAATTTGGCCTTTCCTAATTTATTCTTAGCAAATGAGTTTTTTTTTTATTTGTTTTACTAAAAACGGGCTAGGGTGAAAAAAAACTGGGCCATTTAACACTAAAATTTTTCTTTTTAAAATGAAAAAATTGGGTCCTTTTTCTCCTGAAATTTTTTTTTTCTTCACGGGCCCTTGGGCCGTCGCCCCTCTGCCCTACCCATCTGAACTGGGCCTGCCTACCTTCTTACAATTGCTACACGTTATTATCCTACCATCTCGAGTCACTCTTTTTGGGTTGGAAGGACTTTCATGTGCTGCCTTTATCCTGTTTTTTTTAGGCCTCCCCGACATCTTTCTAAAACCTGGAACTCCAATTGCTGCTTTACCAGTTTTTTCACAAAATTTTTCTCCATTAACTGGTTTGATGTTGTTTTTGTAGTTTTCTATCCAAACTTCTGTCTTGTAATAACGATCGACATGGCTGCAATCAAAAGATTAAGAGACTAGTTAACTCAAAAACAACAATAGACTTTGACCATCCACTTCCGGATAGGTTTCTCTACGGAGCAATAGATCCTCCATTTGCATTTCCCGTGTGTGCATATGGCTGCAAGCCTTTCAGGATGCCACTTATTTAACTTCACGTCAAACTGTGTTTTCAAATATATATTAATAGCTGATCCTTAAATTCATCCCCGTTACTAAATGTCTGCATTAGCCACAAGTATGGAGATTCTCCATAATCTGCTTTACTCTTCCCTTTCAATGACCATCTGTAATAATCCTTTTTATGCCAATTTGCTCATTCTTCGTCAGTGTCTTCCGCAGAATCTGGATACTCACCATGAGGAAGGTGTATCTCAGCCTCTATTTCACTGTCATAACCGTTATCATCATCTACGATAGGCTGAGTAGCCACACTTGGAACTGTAGTAGTCTGTTGTTCAGCTTCTACAAACAATTCTGCAAACCGTGGATCAGCAGCTCCTTCGGGTAGTATTTGGTTCTCATCCTCAGCTACTTCTTCCTCTTGGTCTTCTTTTTGAGTTTCTTTACATATCTCTTCTTCGTCAGTTTCTTCCACTCTGTTTTCATCATCACTTTCTTCTTCCTCACTACAGCCTTCATCATTAGCCTTTTCACTACTCTTGTTCTCAGTTTTCTCTTTCAACATTTTTAAATGAGATGTCCTCTAAATCTCTAATCATTCTAGGGTTCCTCTAAAATTTGGGGATTTTGGGATTTTTTCTAGATTACGGGAGTTTAAGTTCTTAAGCGATGTTTAGTTATCATTTAACTGTAGTTAGTTTGATGACAGAATACTAACTCCGTTCTGATTTTCGTTAACCTCTGTTTCCTCTATGATGTAATGTAAGTATAATAATCATACTTGATGATTTAAAATGGGTATTAAAAAAAGTTAAAGTATTCTTCTGGGTATAAAACTAGTTGGGGTATTAAAAAGCTTATCGTAATTTAGTTGAGGGATTTTAATGGAATTTTCCCAATCAATTTTGTAAAGGAATCAAATAAGATCAAAAGAATCATGAATCAATCTTGTTTTTTTTTTTTTTTTATCATATTTATTTGGGTACAAACACCTATGTCTTCTTATTTTTCCTCACATTCGGCGTTTTCATATATATATAACGGCGAAAATAGTTTATGTCCACACAAATCACTTAGACTATGTATCTATCAAGTCGTTGGTGAGCAAGAGAAGATGTTGGGGTGGAAACTACAGTTGATCACCAATATTGACGGTTTGGTGCATTTCCTTGTACTTTTAAGTTTTCTTTCTAAGGCATTTTTCAAGCTACTAATGGTTTACTGAAACAGAAGTAAATAATGTTGTTTCCTTTTATATAAGGTTTAAAACTGTCACCACTGTTTATCCTCAGCACTTCACATGCATAATGGTGCTCTGGTTTCTTCGATCTTTGCAACATTTTTCATTGTCACATTAGTTTGAGACCTAGAAGGAACGACAAACATGGATACCATAAAGGTTAATCATAGCTTCATAACTTTATCTGACCGTTCCACAGCACATATTTCTTCACAGCAATACTTAATAAGGTGATATAAGCCATCATGGACTTATATATGAACTCTAGGGTGGAAGAGGGCCTAGTTTCAACATCAATGGCACGAAACAGGTCTTCTTTATGCTTTCTTTCACTGATATCTTTATTTTTTGCCACTAAACTTGTATTTGGGCCATAACAGCCATCTATATTTGATGCAATTTTGCACTTAAATGATAAACGACATTCTCTTCGTTTCATCATTTATTCTTTAAACAATCACGACGCCTTTTTATTACACACATTCCATATAGAGAAAAAAAAATGGAATTAGCTGGAATTAGCTTCAAGTGCAACCAAACAAATAAATGGTGTTTAAGAAAACATAAATTAGGTTCAACATCCAAAAAAAAATTGAAGTTATAGTCCTCCAAGAAAACATACACTTTATGCTTAAATTTTTGGGATCATGCTGCTTGACATAGAAACTATGATGATCTAGTGATTTGTGTTGATTCTTAGCATATACTCCAGCTAACACTTTCCCGAAATCAGAGCGACACTTAGCCAATTTTTCTTGTTTATGCTTTAATTGATACTTTTTCTTCATATACAATACTTTTAGAATAGTAATGAACTCTAATTGTGGCTGACGGCTCGGAATTTAAAGCTTAATAAATATGATGAAATGTGATGCCTCTTCTTATTATTTATACTAAAAATATGTAGGGTTAATCGAATATATATTTTTGGTAATATCCTTTTTCTGGTCAAAAAATTAGAAGATTAAGAAAATAAGAATAAGAAATGTAAGTTTTATATATTTCATATATTGTTTTTCAAAAGTTTAGAATTCTTTTTTTCTTTATATTTCTTTTTCCTTTTTATTAATTTTTTCTATAAAAAAAGAAATAGAAGTTAAAAATGTTAATTAATAAGATAGAAAATGTTAACTAATTAGATGTCTAATTACTATTGGTCGTTTAAAATTCTATATGGACGCGTTTAGGAGGTTATAGCTCCAACTTTTATATAGTATAGACTAAGTTTTGAACCCACGCGTAGCGTGGGTTTATGAGAGGTATTTTGGGGAATATTATACACGATTGATGATATTTATTAGATATATATGATCTTTAAAAACTTAAATTACTATTAAGACAAAAACCCACGTATGAAGATTAACAAAATAAGAATATACGTTTTATATGTTTCCATATATTATTTTTCAGAACTTTACATTTCTTTTTCTATATATTGCTTTTTCTATTTATTAATAAATTTATATTAAAAATTAGAATTTAAAATTTTATATTAATAACACAGCAAAAGATGTTAACTAATTAGATGACTAACCACGATTGATAGTTTAAAATCTTACATGGACGGCTTATAGCTTCATATTTTTGTGTTGATATTCATTGTTTAGAGGCAACTAAATATTTCATTTTTTAATTTCAAACTCTTTAAATTATTTTTAGAATTTTTTTGAGAATAGCTTTCTCTAAATGTTACCTTTCACACATGCCCACTTCTAATTGGTCTTTCTTCAAAATACCTAAAAAGTATGACACATACAGAAATACATGTGTTAAAAAAACATACAAAAACTAAAGTGTAAAATCTTTTAAAATTTAATTTACGACTTCGATGTTTGAATTTGTGAGTAAAAATAGGAATTTAATATTTTTGTTTGAAAAAAAAGAAGAAAAAAGAATATAAAGGTTTCATTTAAGACTGAAATTGAAAGTAATTAATAAAGGGAAAAATGCCATAAAAATCCTGGAGAGTACGATTTCGTTGGTTTAAATCCCGAACTTTCCAACTGTTGATTTAAATCACAAATTTTCTGTTTACTCTCTCTTTAATATGAAACTTTAATTGACTTTGCCAATTTAGGCACATCGTTAAATCGCCAAACGGAGCAATTAAACGGGTTTGAATGTCATTAACGAAATCCATCAAATACAAAATGAAACCGTTTTTAACATAACCCAAACACTTAATCGATTCAAAATTTTCCCCAAAACAGTTAACAGAAAGTTGAATCGATTAAGAGTTTGGGTTATGTTAAAAACGGTTTCATTTCATATTTGACGGATTTCGTTAACGACATCTAACCTCGTTTAATTGCTCCGTTTGGCGTTTTAAAGATGTGCCTAAATTTGCAAAGTCAACTAAAGTTTCATATTAAAGAGAGAGTCAATATAAAGTTTGTGATTTAAATCAACAGTTGGAGAGTTCGGGATTTAAATCAACGAAATCGTACTCTCCAGAATTTTTATGGCATTTTTCCCAATTAATAAATAGGCATATAAGAAGCTCTAAGTAAAAAATAAGGAGCACTCACGATCACTGAGACTTTTTCTGATGAGGAATTAGACTATACGATTGAGAAAGGATAGTATAGAAACAAACTCTAGACAAAAGAAAAAATAAATCATAATCACATGATTAGTAAATTTGATTCGTTGGAACTAAAAAAAATAATATACAAACACTACATCCTATTTACATAAACAAACGTATAAACACACACCTTATCAATAGAATAATTAATACCCTTATTAATTTTTTGTTTGGTTCTTTATCTACTCCTTCGTACAAACTCAATTTTTCAAATTATATCCATCGACAGCATGAGCATCAATGGTTTTGGATCAAAGGTCACATTCTCTGTAAACCCAAAAATGAGTCAAAACAAGGAAAATCAATAAAAGAATTATTTATATTGATTAGTAGTGCAATAATAAGAACTCACAGAACATAACTTATAATGTAAAAATCAATTATAAAAGAAAAAAACAATATTTAAAACAGTAGTATCAACGCTAACAAATAAACCTAGTGAAAATTCGATATCAAATGTTGTAGCCGAGGCTCTATATTTATAGCTAAAACTATAGGACAAACTGGCACAATAATTTCTAGAAATTTAACATTATCTCTAGAAATTTTAAAATTAAATTTAGAAATACTTCCATATTTTCACATATTTCTTTTATTTTCATAATCTTTTTTTGTTTTTACATTAAAAAATCTTGATATAGAAAATATTGTAATTCCGAAAATATCAGATAGTGAGATGGCCAACCGCAATTTGTCATTTAAAAGCCTATGTGTACGTCTTTAGGAGCTTACAGATCCATTTCATTTTTGGATTAAAAAATTTAATATAGAAAATATTGTAACTTCAAAAATGTCAAATAGTGAGATGGCGAACTGCAATCTGTCGTTTATTGACTAATGAGATGTCTAATTATTATTGGTCGTTTAAAATCCTATGTGGACAGCTTCAAAAGCTTATAGCCTCAACTTTTATATAGTATAGATTATAATGTTTGATTCATTCACAATAATATATATATATATATATATATATATATATATATGTATCTCAAAATAGTCATACTTATTACTTCATATTTGAAAATGTATTAAAAATATTAGAATTTGATACAAGATGACAACTTTTACTGCTTGGTAGTTACTAAACAAATCTATTTTGTTCATTATAAATTTGAATATCATACTCAATCATTTTATAATAAAAATCACAATATTTATATAAATTTTTTTTTAAAAAAAGATTGTCTCTTGGTGTACCACGGGGTAAATGATGTATATCATAAATACCAAATCTTATTAAGCAATATAAATGATGAATCAAAATTATTTTCTTGCAGGTCTAGAAAAAATCTTACAGTGGGACTCTATTAATACATTTTGTATTGTATTCATATATTTATTTTAGCAAATATGATTTTTATTATAGTGCATTTTAAAAAAATGCATTCTTATAGTTTTTTCCACTACATATATTCAATAACAAATACTATTAATTAATAATAAAAATATCAAAATATATACACAGTAACATCTATATTAAAACCAAAAAATTTACCATGTGGTAAATTTGGTAATGTAACAACATATATATAATATCATAACATTTATATTAACTAAAAAATAAAATTACTAAATTAATTAACTCATTTTAATGATTAACTAGAATCGGACCCGCGCTACAGCACGGGGGAAAATTATCGGGCTATTGTTAATACAAATGCATGTTTTAATTTATTATGTGATACAAATGTATTTTAAGATTTGTTTTCTTTACAAATATATCATTTTCTATTATGTTTTTGCTATTTTCGTAACTAATTTTTCTAATAAATTTGTATTTAATATTATCCAAAAACAAATAGCAGTATGGTTAGTGCATGAAGCTGTGTTAAATAAATGGAGTTGATTATGGTGAATCATACATGTTTGTAACGAATATATGTTATGAATAACCAATCAGCAATAAGTAACGGATTGCATTTGTAAAAATATTATTGATTACTTTAACAAAATAACCCGTGAATTACCTGTGATTTATATAGTTTGATACATATTATAGTTGATAAGTAAAACTTATTTGTATTATAAATTCGAGTGAATCAATATTTCAATAGTATATTTTGTTAATAAGATTTTGTATGTACCATTGTTAAAATTTGATTTAGTTATGTTCTTTAAGACCCGTAAAAGTGAACAATTTTCATATAATTTTTTTTCGTATTACAAAGTATTTAATTGTAATTAAAAATTAGAATATTTTGAAACTTTTAAAAATTTTATATGCTCAAATAAATAATTTTACTAATCCAAACAAAAATTTTAAAATTGAAAACCCGATAAGTTAAATTTCATGCTCATTCATAGTTAGAAACATATTTGTCAAGTTTATAATGATATAAAACCATTATCTAAAATATTGAACGGATTTGGTATGTCTTACACCTTTTTCTATCAATAAAGTATAATATATAATTTCATGAAAATATTTAACCAACCCGCTTAGATTTCACCAATATATTTAACTAACCCGTTTTAGTTATCCAAACTTTATTTTAATAAGATTTTAAGTTTATAATAATATTTTCTTTGTCAATTGAGTAACATATATCCATTTTGAAAAATTCGAAATTCAACATTTTTTAAAAAAGTTGAATTTGTATTCTATATTTCTATTAGATACTTTAATATAATAAACTAAATAATATCAAATAAAGGTGAAAGGAGAATAATAAATAATTTAAATTTATTATTCTAAATTAGTTATAGAAAATTAGGAAATTCAAAATCTAGATATAGAAATAATATAATCCGCTGGAAAAGTATCCGATTTATATCCAAACCCAGTTAAATATCCGATTTTGAAATATCCAATTGTTTAATTTCGGGTTAATTTTTAATTTTGACCCGACCCATCAAACACTTACTTCTCTTTTAACAAAAAATAAATGACTTCCTAACAATAATATAAATATATTTAGAGTATTTTAAGGTAACTTTGAATTTGAAGGTAATATACCTTTATTTTTTTTAAGTTCTTACCAAAAAAAAAAAGTTTTATTTTTAAGTGGTGTCGTGATTTTCAAATAATTATGCTGAAATTATGTATGGAGAGAGAGAAATAATTATGCTACCATTTTTAAGTAGTACCGTGGCCATTTAATGTTGCTACAATGACCTGTCAAATTCGGGTGTTCCAATTGCTAAACATCTAACTTCCAATTCCGGGTTATTTTGTTTAATTGACCCTATCCGTTTAGGATTAAATATGAATTTATCCTTAATATACCCTTAAAGATAATGTAAAGCAAAGTTTAAATTCCTGGTTTTTTTGTAATTTGTTTTGAAATTTTTTGTAAAAGAAAAGTGTACTTCTCTTTTACTATGTAGGGGATTATAAAAAATAGACACGTGGTGTACCACGAGGTAAATCTTTTGTTCAACAAGAAAGAAAATTCTGATGATCCAATCGTTTGAGATCAGCAACGATTAAGATCTTGTAAACATTAAAAAATGTTAATTTTGTATATGTACGTTTCTGTTTTCGGTACAGTAAACCAAAGACACATTAAGTTTGCTAAACAAAAATCATGAGCTACACACTTCTACTAAGCCCATTAGGAAAGTGTATATTCAAATAATTTCTTACACACTATTTCATTAATCTATAAATATTATTAGCCACTATAACTACAAACTATCATTAAACCAACCTCTATTAATTTCATATACTATTTTTTTAAAAACCATGTAAAGATAGACACACATTTACATCACTAGCATACAACATATTACGTATATATAAACTATAACGGTTAAGCTTTAACATATCATATATACATAAAATACTAGCATCGTTGGTAAAATCTAGTCACTATTTATAATTTTAAAAGTAGTCATATTTCACTGTTTTGTACAATGGGCGCTGGATATTAAGATTATCCTAAAATCTCAAGGGCTCGGTGAATGTATTGTGAATGAGAATGACGAGCCCAAAATGAATAGATATAAGGCAATATTAATTATTCGGCATCATCTTGCTGAGAGTCTCAAGGATATGTACTTGACAATTGAGTATCCCTTGGACCTTTGGAATGAGTTAAATATGAGATATGATCACCAAAGGACGGTGCTATTACCAAAGGCCTTGTATGATTGGAGGAATCTCAAAATTCAGGATTTCAAGTCCGTGGATGAATATAATTTAGCCATGTTTAAGATAGTTTCTATCTTGAAACTGTGTGGTGAGGATATAACCGAAAAGGATATGCTTGAGAAAACATTTTCTACCTTCCACACAAGTAACGTATTGTTGCAACAATAATATCGTGAAAAGGGCTTTGAAACATATGCAAGTCTGATCTCATGCTTATTGCTCGCCGAGCAAAACAATGAGTTATTAATGAGAAGTAGTGAATTGAGACCTGCAGGATGAGCCCCACTCCCTGAAGCCAATGCGGTTGCATCGGCAAAGAAAGAAACTAATGAAGTTACCACGTCCAAAAAGAGCATAATCAATTAGGCCTTGGACGTGGAAAATGGCAAGGATGTGGCCGTTGTCACTCCTACGGTCGAGTACAAGGCCGAGGCCGCGGTTATCACGGTGATTGAGGCCGAGGTCATGGTACATCTTTTAAGCCGCAAAACCCGACCGGAAAATCAGTATGCCATTGATGTGGGATGGGGAATCATTGGGCTAAAACATGTCGGACTCCCAAGCATTTTATTGACCTCTATCAAGAGAGTATTAAAGGGAAAGATCTGGAAGCCCACTTGGTCCATTACGACAATAAAGATGATTTTGATCATGACAAAGATGATCTTATGGCATATGAGACTCCCGATTGCCTAGAATAACCAAGATAATTTCGACATCAAGATTCTCATGATTGCCTTCATGATTGCTTTTAAAGTTTTATAGCTTTGAATTTATTATCTATTATTGCTTTGAATTTATTTGATATTCCTTTGAACATAATAAATTACAAGATATTTTATTTAAATATTGAAGATATGATTATTATTTTTGAAATATGAATGAATGGTTTCCATGTTGAAATTAAGGACGGAGGAAATAAAGAGTTCCTAATAATATTTGAAAACTCCGAAGGCCATAAGAAAGTATTAAAGGTCATAAGAAAGTAAAAATGCCATAAGAAAGTATAAAAGGTCATAAGAAAGTATTAAAGGCCATAAGAAAGTATTAAATGTCATAAGAAAGTATAAAATACCAAAAGTATTAAAGGCATTTACTGTGCTAAGGCCAGTATGATATAAGCTAATACCAGGGTAAACAAAGAGTTTACCAAGAGATCCACTCTTTGGCACGACCGGCTTGGTCATCCCAGATCGAGTATGATGCAAAATTGATATTAAATATAAATGGGCACACATTGAAAGAAAGAAGAGTTATCCCAAAGAATCTCACATGTGTAGCATGTTCACAAGGGAAGCTCATTATAAGGCCATCACCAGTCAAAGTGATTAAAGACTATACGTCTAGATAATGCTGGTGAATTCACGTCCCAAGCTTTTAATGCTTATTGTATGTCCATGGGGGTAAGTGCGGAACATTATGTGATACATGTACATACACAAAACGGTTTGGCTTAATCATTTATAAAACGCATAAAGCTAATTACCAAACCGTTGCTAAAAAGATCAAAATTCCCGATCTCAGCTTGGGGACATACATATTCCCCAACACAATAACTTATGGGTCATGAGCCAGACATATCTCATCGTAAGAAATTTGGATGTGCCGTCTATATACCAATTGCTCCACCACAGAGAACTAAGATGGGTCCTCAAAAGAGGATGGGGATATATGAATCTCCCATAATAAATAAGTAGCTTGACCCGACCACGGTTGATTTATTCAAGGCCAAGTACGCAGATTATCATTTTGACGAATCAAATTACCCACCATTAGGGGGAGATAATAATAAGCTGGTAAAGGAAATTATATGGAATCAATCATCCTTATCATGGCAAGATCTTCGGACTGAATGTGAATTAGATGTTCAGGAAGGACACAATCAAGTTGTTACAGAGTCTAAGGCACGTATGAAACGTGGTAGACCAATAGGTTCCAAAGATAAGAACCCTCAGAAAATAAAGAAAGGTGCTAAGAATGAATATGAGGTTGAGAAAACCGTGCTTACCCGAGGCATAACCGAACCTTAGATACCTAACAATGAGGCTTTGGACGCCAAGCTTCAAGATACTGATGAAGTTCTTGATAAGATCGCGATCAATTATGTTATGTCCGGGATAAGATGGAACCGAAAGAATGTCGACATTGATAATATATTTGCATGCAAGGTAGCACTTGAAATTAATGAAATAAGCGAGGATCTACAACCCACGTCCATATTAGAGTGCACTCAAAGATTAAATTGCATTAAATGGAAAGAAGCTATAAACGTGGAGTAAATTCATTAAAGAAGAGGATTGTATTTGTTCCAATAATCCGGACACCTCTTGATATTAAACCAGTTGGACATAAATGGGTCTTTGTGAGGAAAAGAAATGAACATGGAGAAATTGTGAGATATAAAGCACGGGTTGTTGGACAAGGATTCTCACAGAGACCATGAATAGATTATGAGGACATTTAAAATTTTGCTAAGTCTGGCTATATAAAAGAGAAAGACTTATATTGGGGCTAATGGATGTAATGCCTGCATATTTATATACGTCCACTGGATAATATATAAGATTACCAGAGGCTATTGAGCTCAAAGATAAGAAAGTTCTCGAGATCAGCACTGCATAAGGCTGGACAAATCCTTTCATGGACTTAGATTAAGTGGGCGTATGTAAGGTTATAAATGATCCCATCCGTCCATGTATTTTCATAAAGAGGTTTGCAAACAAAGGATTTGTAATCATAGCAGTGTATATGAATATTTAAACCTCTGGGTAATCGACCAGACAGTTGAATATATCTAAAGAAAGAATCTAAAATGAAAGACCTAGGCAATAATTAAGTTCTGTTTGGGATTAAAACCTGAGTACGTGAATAATGGAATTCTTGTGCATCAAATGGCATACAATGAAAGAGTACTCAAGGAGATTTAATAAGGACCAGGCCCGCCCATTGACCAGGCCCAATGGTGGTGAGAAGCCTCAGATTGGATAGTGATCCATTCAGTCCGTAAATGCCATACCTCAGTGCCATAAGAGTTCTAAAGAATTTTGCTAGACACACTAGACCAAACATTTGTTTTGCCGTGAGTGTCATGTCTAAATCTAGTTCATGATCAACCAAAGGCACTGGAAAGGTTAAAGGAAGGTTTGGTTAAGTTTTAAATTCTATTATTCCTCCGTTGTTTACTTGGGTTTTATTCTATACTGATCTAACCAAAGAAGGTCCAGTTTGCTTTGGTTTTGTTTGATTTGCTAATGCAGGTTATTTATAAGATCAGATTATGACATGATAAATGAATAGGAACTATGTGTGGCTTGATCCCTTCCAAGGGTACGTAGGCAGCCTTCCTTAAGGCGCATATACTACTACTTCAAAGAACATCATATTTGAAGACAAGGACGAACGAAGCATATCTTGCCAAAGTTTTTTTTTTACTCACGAATTACAGAAAGCCAGAGAGGTCCAAGTGGAACAAGTTCAATCATGTGACAATTCGGCGGATCTATTCACCAAGTCGCTTCCAACCTCTACGTTCAAGAAACTTACACATCAAATTGGAATGCGCCGGTTGAAAGATCTTAAGTGAGGTTCAAATCAGGGGGTGTAATACGTTTTGTACTCTTTTTCCTTCATCACGGTTTTATCCCATTGGGATTTCCTGGTAAGATTTTAATGAGGCAACATCCAAAGCTTATTACAAGCTCTAACGGTTATGACATCCAAGGGGGAGTGTTATAAGTCATATGGTGGATTGTCATAACAAGCCCAGTCTGGCCCGACCCATAATAAAGCTCGGACCGGCCCATATTGAGGAGGCTTAATCTTTTCCTATTTCTATTAAGTTTTACTTTTCTCCCTTGTATCCATCCTCTATATAAAGGATGCTTGGCTCATTAATAAAGGCATCACGAATTCCCCTCAGTCTCTCTAGTTTCCTACAGAAGACTCAATAATCCTCATATATATCTCATATTTACCATTCATGCCATACCATTATTATCTTATAAGAAAATAACAAACAACATCATTTCTCTCTCCTTTTTTGCTCCATCACACATATTAACTTTTTAATTCTTTTTAATTCTTTTCTCTCTCTCCTCACGGGTAAAAGGTAAATTTCACCAAGTGATAATAGATCAATTGGTAAAGATCTCTGGCAAAAGTTCAAAGGTCGCCGGTTCGAGTAGCGTTTCGGACGAAACCATATAACATGCTTTAGTTTCGGGCCTGAAGGGATGTACGGGCTTTATAAAAGAAAAGAAAGCTCCATAAAAAATGATTGTGGACTTATACTAGAACAACCGTTGGTTTCTTAAAAAACAAATCTGAACTTTTATATACAGGCCTTAAAGATGGAAACAAGTTTGGAAATATGTACACTCTTATTGACAGCACATACACAAATTAAGCTAAATCTATACACAATTAGATTAATTTTATACCGCAAGTTCGATTCATGTTGTGTTTAAGAATTTTAGACATCCCTAAATTGAAAGACGATTCGTAAAGAACATCAAAACACCACACTTAATTACTTACTTGGGTAACCATAGGTAGACTATGCGAGTAAGCTACTGAATCTAGCTTTCGATTCCCAATCCTGTGATATAAGAATTCTGTAGTGGATCTCAAATTGCTAACCTGCAAATTTGAGTTTTATTAAAAAAAACATATGAGATCTACGTCAAACTATTAAATCAGTGCAGAAAGAGAATTAAAGATTTAAATTACCAAAAAAAAAAAAACAGAATCGGACATATCTATGTGCTAACGATCGTCGATGATGAGAAGAAGATGAACAGATAAGTGAGTTTAGAAAATGGTTTCAGACACTTATTTAATTTTTTCCTTAAATAAACTATGGGTTTGGTTATTTTTTGTACATCATCTAAGATTTATTGAACCGGATTAATAGTTAACCAGTTTGGTTATTGCTACAAAACGTAGCTACTTATAATAAACTTTTGAGAAAGTCACCTTTTAGGAAAATGAATAAACCAAAAACATGAACATAGTACCCAAACACTATTTTTCTATAAATGCATACATTACAAACAAACAAAAAAACGGCAACGTATTACCGTAGTTTCATCATGTACAATACAGAAAATTATTATAATGCGAAATTATCACCAACGAAAACACAAAATATTATTATTATTATACAACCCCAAATACTCCCAATTTACTCACTACAACACACAAATTTTTCGCAGCACAACTTACCACAAATCTATAATTTTTTTTGGTAGGAACCAAAAATCTATAATTTGTTTAATTCTCATGTTTTTATATAATTCAATTCAACAATAAGTTATAACCAAAAATATAGTATAGATTTCTGTATGTTAACGTAGCCGATTCAACATCAATATTAACAAAAATATAGTTTTCTATATAAAAAAATAGAATAAAGACCCGCGGTCTACCAAAAAAATACTATATTCTGAAATAAACTCATTTGAATATATATATGTGGTTTAATTTTATTTGTTGTAATCATCTTTGAAAATGTTCCAACAATTGATTTGGATTTTGTCTGTAGGAAAATATGGACTTTGTAGGCTTGGTAAGGTAACGGAGGCATCTCTTTATCTCCTTTCAATTTGGGGCAATCATAATCCATTATATTAATGGCTGAAGATGGTTTAGAATTCAAACAAAAGATTATTACTCAAAACATAGCATCACTTGACATCACATGAATTGAACATAAGATCATTAATTCTTGTAATATCTATGTCAGAAATTGGATCTATAGGCCTGTCTTCACCTTCTTCCATCCCAGGATCAAGCTCCCCAGGTTCTCTGCTGTACTCATCTGCCATATCAAACAACCAAATTTAGAATACAATCCAAAAACCACTCCCTGCACATACAACATTCAAAACATTCTACCAAGCTATTTGGCATAGAGCGGACTTTGACAACAGTTCTTTTTGATTTTTTTGAAGAAAAAAAATCTCATATTTCAAACAACATTAGATAAAAGGTAATCTAAAGAGGGGTGCAGGCGCTCACCAAACAAGGTATTGAGAGAGGTTGGAAGTGGAGTAGCGATAAAGTTGAGACCAATATAAAACACCAATGTTAACATTAAAGTCCACATCAAATATGTTGGCATAGCCAATACCCAGTACCGGCTTGGGTAGTAATGGATCCCTATAGACTCCAACAGTTTATCTGGTACATACGCCCATATCAAGAAGATGACTGTGGCAACAACAGTCGAAATAGACCCAACAAAACCATACACCTCTGAGGGTTTGGGTCCATGCACTTCTGATGCACTAAAAGGAGATGATCTTCTGCTTCTGCTGTTTGAATCCCGGAAACCGGGCTTTTGCTTCTTTCTCTTTGAGAAGCTTAAAACTCGTCTTGGACTATTTACTGAATGGGCTTCATCCATTATTCTGTACAAAGGAAGAGATTGAGAGAAGTCACTGCAAAATCACTGAGAATTGAAACAAAAAATATCAGTTATAAGTTTTTTGATTTAGATTATGTAGAACAGATCAAAGAAGACCAAATTGAAAGACTACACAGAAGAATTAGGTATACATTGCATAGATATGAACCGAAATCTATGCAGCGTCCTAACTCTAGGAACAATGGTCTATACCTATGCATAAATATGAACCAAAATCTATGCAGCGTCCTAACTCTAGGAACAATGGTCAGGAACGAATCCTTAAAACCCCAACAGATGCTAACAAAGTTCTACATGACACATGTCGAAAGTATGCTCACACAATCTGAACAAGCTCCATACTCTTATATATCTCAGAGTCAGAGTATGCTGTCGCAAATGCCGATTCCACTAACCCTTGTAAATGAGAAGATGATTTAGTGAAAATGAAAGGTTTAAGAACTAGGTGATTAATGGGGGATGGGGAGGCCCACACAAAAGTCTTCTACAAAAGTAAGCAGCGTCATCAACTCCTGCAAGCTTATTACCCTTCCATAAATTCTTGTGCCATTTTTAAACGTTTGCACAATTTTAGTACTGCTATCGGCCCTCATTGTTCGCTTTGTTTTCCTTACTCATTAGTTTAAGGCAGTTTTCCCATTGACATCACCCTCAACACTTTATACTGGTCTTCAAAGAACTCACACAGCTCACTTTTCCGAAGTGGGACAAAATATACACTCCACTCCTTTTCTTTGTAGTATGTTAGACAGATACGACTTTGGTTTATGATTTGTAGTTTGTAGTAGTTGCAATTTCGTGTGGTTTCTATTATGGAAGATTGGGAGACATACTTATGTACTTGGCTAAGATTGGAAGACATTAAACAAGATGTCTTCCAATTCGATACATGAATACTCCAAGAATCTGTATTTAATTTTACTCTAAGGCTGATCACGAACATTAGAAACTAAGTACTTTACGAAACATGATAAGAAAGCTTAAATCGAAGCCAGTTAATATTGTTTACATCAAGGCTGAAGTCAAATAAATGGTTCAAATCTATCTTGTTCAAGTAATGATTCAATACGGAATCTGGCTTTATCAATGAAAAAAAAAATGGTACCTTTAGCCGGAGACATGGCTCGGAGTGATTCTTCTTCACACTCGAAATCTGTAAAAGCAAAAAAAAACCAAACTCAGCTAACAATCAAGAAATGAAATGTAAGAAGATTTCGAGCTCACTGTCAAGGATGGTGGAGAGGAGACGCACGAACCTGGAGAGGTGAAGGCAGGAAACGGGAAACCCTAGCCACCCGCCGCAAACAAATATATAGTGGATATTGAAACCTTAAGCAAATAGTAATAGTTTGGGCCTTCGATACTATATATGGGCCTTTGACAAAAATTATCATGAAAGCTTAAATGGCCGGCAATAATAGAATCAACTTCCGCTGCTCCTCTACCATCTCTCGCCTCCGCCGCAATTCCATCGCCGGAAAATGGTTGAGCCTACTAGTATGGATTCCGACGAAGGGATCTCGCTGCTCGAGTTTCACGGTAATGGTGACCGCTCCTGGCAATTAAATTTTGATGATTTCTAGGTTTCTCCGGAGCACAAGGAGAAGAAGACGCCGAGCAAACTACACAACTGTCTTGGTTGTTTGGGTAAATAAATTTCTTCCTTCTCCACTTGACATTTCCGTTTTCTTATCGTCTTCTTCAGTTTCATCTGTACCTTAGCTTCCTACGGTGATGAGAAATTTGAATTCAGCTACCTTTGGTTTGCTATTTTTAGCATCTTTTTGATTCTTAAAAGGATATTTACTGTTGTAATGAAGTTGAGATGTAGTGGAATCTTGGTAGTGATTAGTCTCGAGTATTAGTAATCTAACCTTTCTTATGGATGTTGAAGTAACTGAACATGACTAACTTGTTTTAGCTATGGTATGAAATTTTTTTTGCAAATCTTGTGGACAGAAAGAGGTTTACTTTGTTTTTGTTCTATTGAAAACTTGTGATCTCATTTGAATTAGTGAGAAGAACATGTAGCTAAAGCGAACTGGGTCTGAACTGAAGCTATGTGTTTTGAGGTTTCTCAGGTCCGGAAGACAATGTGGCAGATTATCACCAGCAGCAAGTAGAGATGCTTGAGGGATTTACTGAAATGGATGAACTTGCTGAACGTGGCTTTGTTCCCGGGATGTCAAAGGTTAGCCTTAGATGAGGCTACTGCTACTTGTCTCTTCTCCCACATTTGTGGAAAATTATGATGCTTTTTGTTCTCTTTTATTGATACTTGTTTGAATTTCTTTGTCTTGTACACATAGGAAGAGCAGGATGATTTGGCTAAAAGCGAGACATTGGCGATCAGAATATCAAACATTGCAAACATGGTTCTTTTTGCTGCTAAAGTCTATGCTTCTGTCACAAGTGGCTCTTTAGCAATCATTGCCTCCACACTGGATTCTCTTCTTGATCTTCTTTCTGGCTTCATCCTGTGGTTTACCGCCTTCTCAATGCAGACACCGAACCCGTATCAGTATCCCATTGTCAAGAAACGGATGCAACCACTGGTTTGTATCATTCTTTTAAAGACTATATATGCACATTAATGTGTCTTCCAGTAGTATACCTTCTATTATATGTTACCATGGTTGCAAAGCTTCTTATGTTCTATTTATTTCTCTGGGCAACTATTAACAACTACGACAATTCTACAAAGTTTTTCCTATTTATCCAATATGTGATTCTTGGTTCTAATCTTCTCAGGGAATCCTAGTCTTTGCATCAGTGATGGCAACACTTGGATTGCAGATTATCTTGGAATCTCTTCGCACGATGTTATCCAGCGTATGTCTGATACTTGATTACCTAGCTTTTGTCTAGAGCTTTTGAAAGTCATACATTTATTCACGAAAATATCTTTCATACAACACAAGGAGTTCAGTTTAACAAAAGAGCAAGAGAGTTGGGTGGTTGGGATCATGCTTTCTGTTACATTGGTCAAACTGCTTCTGGTTCTTTACTGCAGGTCCTTCACTAACGAGATCGTGAAAGCTTATGCTCAAGATCACTTCTTCGACGTCATCACAAACATCATTGGACTCATTGCAGTAATCCTCGCCAATTACATCGATGATTGGATCGATCCAGTCGGAGCTATCATTGTAAGTATCCATTTTTTTATAGAAGAAAAACAAAATCAAGTACTTTTTATCCTCCTTGCTGAAAATTGTCTCTCTAATTCATGCAGCTTGCAATATACACGATACGGATATGGTCAATGACAGTATTGGAGAACGTGAACTCTCTTGTTGGGAAATCAGCAAGACCAGAGTATCTGCAGAAACTAACTTACCTGTGTTGGAACCACCACAAGGCCATTAGGCACATTGACACAGTGAGGGCTTACACATTCGCATCATTTTGTGGAGGATGACATCGTTCTTCCTGCTGACATGCCTCTGCAAGTGGCTCACGACATAGGAGAATCGCTGCAAGAGAAGCTCGAGCTGCTGGAGGAGATCGAAAGGGCATTTGTGCATCTTGATTATGAGTACACTCACAAACCTGAGCATGCTAGTAGATTCCACTATTAGCTGTTTATCGTTTCAAGATATATCTACGTTTCCAAATCCTTACAACCTAATCTTCTCTGTATTATTTACTAGACAATCTCTATATTAGTAAAAGAGAAGTACAGTTAGTATTTCCGGGTCGGGTCATTCTAAAAAATTACCCGAAATCTTGCAATTGGATCTCAACAAATCGGGTTCAAAAAAGTTTGGGACCTTTCTCATTGGTAAACTAATCGATTCCTTTTTTAAAACTAAAACCACAATACAGTATTTGAAAACCTCAGTATTAATGTTTTGTTCCTCCATATTAGGAAGTTTTATTGATTACGATATCACAAATCAATGACAGTAAATTGCAATCTCGGAAAATATATTTCCAAAATGAAACTAAACATTTCTCAATGCACAAATAATGCAAACTCAATGCTTAATTTGATTTTTACATATCGATTATTTTGTTTAGAAAATATTACCCACCTAGTAACTATATTTATTGAAAGAATATGCCCTAATATTATACCCTAACTAGTTAGTTGCCCGCGCTACGCGCGGAAGTTTTATTACGTAGTTTATGAATAATTGATTCATATTTTATTTCGTACTTATTTTCTCTACTACATCATATTTTTATTTTCTATCTCATGTTGTGTTTGTATAGAAAATCTATTTTATTTTAGTCTCGATAATAGTTGAGAAATTAAGCGTGTATAGTATAAATCGATGTGTAGGCGTAAGCGGAAGTGTTATGGAGAGTTGCAGAAAAAATGTGTTATTAAGGCTCCCACCAAATATAGATCTAGATAATGTTAATATTGTGGGTCTTTTTAATATGTTGGTCCAAAAGTTGAGAATGATTTGTGGATTCGCGCGAATTGTTGTATTTTTTATTTATTGATTTGGCGATTGGTTGTTTATTATCTATTTATTTTTGTTTGTTATGTTTTTGTTTGTTATTTTTATTTGTTATATTTGTTTGTTATATTTGTTATTTGTTTTTGTTATGTAACATACATATCAGTATAATCTACTTTATACTAATTTAACATATTTATTTTATTATAATTATTATTTGAAAGGACTTTTCATATTTGTTTTTGAAAAAACTTGTTTTCATGTGTATAAATCTTTAAATTAAATGACAAAATGGTATAAATAAATT
This sequence comes from Capsella rubella, assembly GCF_000375325.1. Lineage (NCBI taxonomy): Eukaryota > Viridiplantae > Streptophyta > Magnoliopsida > Brassicales > Brassicaceae > Capsella > Capsella rubella. The sequence continues at coordinate 5,238,816 of NW_006238920.1, read as the reverse complement.
ATTAAAATTAAATAGTAAAATGATGTGGATGATGTTTGAAAGGACTTTTCATATTCCTTTTTGAAAACTTGTTTACATATGTATAAATATTTAAATGAAAGAATAAAATGGTATAAATAAATTATTAAAATTAAATAGTAAAATGATGTGGATGATGATTAGGATGATGAGGTGGCTTAAGGAGAAGAGAGCAAAGTATATATATAGACTAGTCGGTTGCCCGCGCGTAGCGCGGGAGTTTATTATGTTGTTTATGAGTAATTGGTTCGTATTTTATTTTCTACTTATTTTTTTACTATATCATACTTTATTTTTTAAAAACTTAAATTGTGTTTGTATAGAAAAACTATTGAGTTTTAGCTTCATTAGTCGTTGAGAAATTAAGTGTGTATAGTATAAGTCGAAGTGTGGGCGTAAATGGAAGTGCGGTTGAGAATCATTGAGAAACGTGTGCTATTAAGGTTTTTACCAAATATAGATCTAGATGTTAATATTTTGGGCCCTTTTATATGTTGGCATGAAATTTGAACATGATTTGTGGGTTTCGGGCGGATTGTTGTATTTTTAATTGTTTACATTATCTCTGTATATATTGTCATAATTTATTATTTTTTGTTTTACATTTTCCTTATTTGGATTTGTCGTACTTTATATCTCGTAATGATCATTTATATACTATTATATATTTTTCTGATTTTATGTTTTATATATTTTTTTGTTTTTTCATATGGAACAATTTTTAAATTTAACATATTAGTATAATTTACTTTATATTTAGTTTATTTCATTTAATAATGTTTTATTTTAATTTTGAATTTTATAAAATATAGTTAATTTTTTATTTTGTTTATTAGTTTAACATATGTGTTGTGGAAACAAATAGTTAAATTCATATTGGGAACTTTTAAGAAATATTATTTTTATTTTTACCTTTTTATATGTTTATAAAAATAAGAATTCATGTTTCGGTCCGACCTATCTCACTTATGTTAGAAAATTATTTGAGGCATAAATTAGATAGATTTATATTCTCAAAATTTCTTACTTTTTGTTTTATTCCTGTTAAATCTCATTATATTTAGGTTTACATTGTGTAAATATAATCATATATATATTTTAAACATTCACTAAAAACTATAATCTATTATTTATATATTTGTTAGTATAATCAATAATTAGTAACTTTTTTTTAACTATTAATCAATTATCTTTTTTAGGTTTATAATGTATAATATAAAAAAAGACCTTTCATATTCATTTTGGAAAAACTTATTTACATAGGTTTAAATATTAAAATTAAATGATAAAATGGTATAATTAATTTTAAAAATTTAAAAATAAAATGAGGTGGATGATGATGTGGCTTAAGGAGAAGAGAGAAAATGTTAACTTTATATATATAGATGACGCTTCTAATTAATTGCTTATATAAAGATTGTTAGTCGACATTGTTTTATTGCCACACATTCGATTATCCCTTCTATGTCTACTCTCTTTGCTATGAAAAATGTCTACTAATACTGCCACAACAGATTTGCTATCAATCAAACCTTACAAAACTGGGTGGTGAATTCAAGCCATGATTGTCCATTCATGGATCAAAACACCCTTTACCCTGGCAAGACCTTGGAAATGGTTTTAGCCGACGTCTCCGTAAGTTAGTTTTACAAATTTTACAGCATATGTCTATATAAATGAATTACAAATACCTCTGGGAATCTATTATTCTTTAATCAACGTTTTTTCTGTTAACAAAAAGAAAATTCCCAACTACATAATTTTGCTGAAATTGTATCACAAATTTTCTTTACAAATTCAAATAATCTTTGTTTAATATAAATAAACCAAATTGTAAGAAAATATTATAATTTAATAATAACACTAATATAAAATTCCGACAACATTCTCCCGAGCTATAGCGCGGGTCCGAACCTAGTTGTGAGATAAAGGAGTACCCTTGTAACTATCTACTTGGCTAAGATTGGAAGACATTAGACATTAAATTAGGTTAAATTGATTTATTCCGGTTTAGCTGGTTTAGTTGGTTTAAATTATGAGAGAATTAGGGGTTTAGATAGTTTTTGGAAAGAATTTGTGAATTTTGACACTTTACTATTTGCAATTGGTAAAAGAAAACACATTAGTGTGTGTGAGAGAGGACACGTAATAGAGAGTGTGTGAGAGAAAATTTTAGCATTTGATTTCATTACAATTCTGTAATCCAAAAAATTATTACGACAATATTTTTATCTTTAAAATTATTTTCCAAATCTAATAAGAATAATTTTGATATCTTTTAATTTTATAATTTGTAACCAACATTATATCTTTTATATGTACTCCATTTTTAGTGTTCGAAATATGTAGAGTACGAAATATAACTTCAAATCTAAACCCTAAATCAAAAGTCTATACCCAAACTTAATCTAATTTCAACTTATCGACCCCTCAACGTTCAAATCTAAACACTAAGAAACATTTGTCAACCCAAACATAACTTCAAATCTAAACCCTACATCTAAACCCTAAATCTAAACCCTAAATCTAAACCTTAAAATCTAAACCCTAAATCTAAATCCTAAACCTAAACATTTGTTTTAGTTCTAAAATTTAAACCTTAAGTTGCATTAATCAATCCAAACTTATCTATAACCTACTTGACAATAAACCCAAAGTCACATTTATCAACCTAAATATATCTATAACCAAATTTGATAATAAACCCTAAGTCGCATTAATCAACCCAAATATATCTATAATTTACTTTACAACATGAAAATATGCATACTACACGAAATATGAACACCGAAGAAAAATACGAACACTAGAAGGAGAATTCGAACACAATAATGGGAGATTGAACACTAGAAGAGGAGTACGAATAACAAAAGAATAAAATACAAACATGCTAAAAAGTATGAACACCAAATGTGGAGTACGAACACAATATGTGGTGTACGAACATGAGACATGGTTTAAAAACATTTATCTATTCCAATTGATAATCCAAGGAGGCAAATTTTACATTTTTAAAATGAATTTAGAGATTACAACATAAGGATAAGAGCATATTAAACGTAGACCATAAGGAGAATACAAACAGCAGGAATGGAGTACAAACACCATAAGGGAGTATGAATACCAGAAAGGGAATACGAATACCACAAAAGAGCAGAGTACAAACATGCTACAAAGAATATGAACACTGAACATAGAATACGAATATATTAAATATGAAAAAATAAAACTTTTTATATTTGCAAAATATATCAAAATTGGTCTTTAAAGATTGGAGAAAAAGTTCTAAAGATTAATAACATATTTAGATAAATTTTTGAACGAAAAAAGTGTAATAAATTTGTGTTTATAAGATTTAGGAAAGAGAGAAAAAAAAAAGAGAAAAAAAAAATTAAAAAAAAACAAAAAAATAGAAAAGAAAAGCAATAGTTGGGTTTGTTGTGTTTCCCCAATTGTAAACAGTAAAGGGGCCAAACCACATATTACTTTTAAAAAAAAACTGTCCAAACCACAAATTTCCTCTTAAATTATTGGGATAATCAGGTTGCATGATAAAAAATTAAAAAAACGGGTCGGATCTTTTCAGGCACCAAAAGATGTAAAGTTAACACCAAATATAAACCCAAAAATTTTATTTAAAATATTTTGCATATTAGTAATATATAATTAAGCATATTGCCAAATGATTTATTTTTAATATTGTTATTATTTTTACTACCAAAATATGTCATCAGTCATCATCGTAAGAATATTAAATTTTAAAAATATATAGAAATTTTAGGGAGAAAATAGACATTTATAGTAGTTTTCTAGATATTTTCTTATATTTAACTTATAATTATTTTTGAATTGTATTTGTAGGTATGTCTAACCGCTGGCAAAATGAATGTTCTTTTGTGCAAGACAATACAAATTTGCCTACATAAACTTCGGCACGGGTATGTATGTAGTTACACCTTTATTTTACCAAATTTTACCTATTAATTTAAGTAAAATAAATATTGCAATTTTTATAATTTTTAGAGCAAAGACAATTTTAAATGGACTCCCAGTCGGGAAATAATATTTATTGAGCTTTACGATCAAGCAATTGCCATGAATAATTACCGCTTCAAAGATCTAACACCCCTTGGAAGGGAGTTTTTGGTTGAAAATTTCAACACGGAGCTCAATCTAAATATAAACTATCGCTTTTTCAAAAAAAAAGCTTGATCAACTGAAAAGAAAGTACAAGAAGTATAAGAAACTTATGCAAAATTCTACGGGAATTACAGTTGACCCTGTGACATTCGTCATATTTGCATCTAATTCTTGGAGGAAAGATCGTGAAGCTCTCAGTATTTGAAATATCTTTCACATCCAAAACATGTTTAGTAATTTTGGTATACAATAAACTTGTATACTAAAATTTAATAAACTTATTAACCGGGATGTGGGATTGTAAGATCATTTAAACAAAATCCGCATGACTGTTGGGATGTGATGCAACGTTGTTTCATCTTACATGATGTGCCCCAAAGACGAGAAGAGTTAATGAATGAGGGCATAAATGATGATGAAACTCAATTTCCTGAGACACAAGAAAATGAAGAGGTGTATCGCGTTAATATCAGCGATGAAACACGTCCCTCAAATGAGTTCACCCAGGATGATCATTTACATTAGGATTCTCCACATGCTCCTCCATTTCATACTCCTGCTTCAAGAGTTCAAAAACAAGGTGGATTAAGACGTGGAAGTAGTTCACAACGAGGGGCAGGAAACAGTTATTTGAGTCAACTCTAACAGATACAATGAATGGGTTCAGAGAGTTTCAGCGCCAAAGTTTACAAAAATTCCGTCAAAATCTTTTCTACCTAGTTGATTACGAAGAATTTGATAATGCTGTCAAGATATTTAAATAGTTGGAGCTTTCGAGCGACACAGATTTTTATTGCGCATGCATTCATGCATTTAAAATATGTTGCCGTAAATATTTTATTGATCTAGGTGAGAGAAGCACAGAAGATAAGCTGCGTTTTGTACAAGCTTTAACTCGATATTCACATGACAGTGAATTTGTGGGGACGTGCTTAATCTCTGGGCAAAATTGTGGAAGTCCTTGTCCAAGCAACTTTACTTTCAGCAGTCCATATAGTGGTAATGATTGATGGGATCAAAATTCTGGTGGACAATGGGGTCCGAAGTAGAGACTATCACAAATGCTCAACAAGGAGTTTCACATGAGGTAGAAGTACCCTCTTTCAATAACGGTTTTAGAGGAGTTTCAACAAAATTCGGTTTCACGAATTATCCTCCAGGAGGGCAAACATCACGACCACATAGACGAGGAGGATTATTCAACATTTGGGGAGATAAACGAGGACCAAATTTAAATGAACAGTTCTCGTGATGGCGCAAGATGGTGATGTTGCATTTCCTTTCCCTCCTGGAGACAAATATTATGTGGTTGATTCTAGTTATCCAAATAAACAAGGTTTTTTGGCTCCTTATAGATCTTCAAGGAATGGGATTGTTAGGTATCATATGTCGCAATTTTACAATGGTCGTCCTCTTAGGAACAAACAAGAACTATTTAATTGTTGTCATCCATCATTAAGTTCTGTTATTGAAAGTACATTTGGAGTTAGGAAGAAAAAATGGAGGATTCTTTGTGAGTTTCTTAGATATAACATATATGTCAGAAAAGAGTGGTGATGGCTACAATGGGACCTCATAATTTTATTAGGATTTCAAGTTATTCTGATGAAGATTTTGTTGAAGTAAAGGAGCATACATATACTAGCAACACAAATTCAGAAAATGACGAATGTGACATGGAAACTTCGGCTATAGCTGATGGAGATGAAGGGGGTGTTATTGGTTTATTGATTTGTTAATCTACACAGAATTTGTTAATCCTTATTATTTATGAAATCAAAATACATGGATTTTGAAATAACATGTTTTATCCTTGGATTTGAATCCTTCTATTTTAAACTATCAAATCCTTTCAAATTCATTTAAAACATACTGCGGATTTTAAAATCCAAAAACAAATCACTAAACGAATAACATAGGATTTTAACTAGTATTTATAAATCATACAACCAATAACACATGATTTTGATAGTTATTTTAAAATCAATGATTGAATAACACATGATTTTTTTTGGATTTCCAAATCCATCAAAATCAATGATCCAATAACCCCCATAAATGACAAACATTAGAGAAAATATTGCTGATATGTTATGGGCAAATCAAAATACTCTTCATTTTTCATTAAGAGGGGTGTATTCAAAATAGAATTTTAAGAGATTTGAGTTTTATTGAGTTTTTAAATGATTTTGATGATTTTAGAGAAGTTCATATGACTTTTGTAAAATCCTTTTAAATCTCACCAAAAATCATGGGATTTGAATTTCTGTATTTTTAACTAAGGAAATCCTCTCAAATCTTCTGAAATCCTTCAAAATCATTAAAAGCCAAATCCACAAATTGTTTCAATAACAGTAGATTTTAAGGTGGATTTTCAGATCATTAGTTGAATAACAGTGGATTTCTTGAGACTTTTTTAAATTCATGTTTGAATAACAGTGGATTTATAAGTTCTACACAAATCTCTTAAAATTCTATTTTGAATACACCCCCCTAAATGTATTTGAATATTTGTTTTTAACGTTTTCATATTGTAAAAGTATTTAGAAAAATAATCTATACTAAATATATTAGTTATTTTATAAAATAATTTTATTGAATTTTATGTGTTTTATATAATTTACAGTTTAATATTTTATATGCATATATGATCTGCACTGTTTGATTTTCTTTTACCATTCAAGCATACAATATACACTGCATAGGTCAGTTCTGCACTTCTTCTGCATTATCTGCGTGATCTGCACTTGTTCTACATTATTTGCATGATCTGCATGATATGCATTTGTTCCACATGATCTGCAATGCTCGATCTGCTTTTATCATTCGAAACCATTGTATGTACAGAAAATATATGTATAACAACTGTACATATATAATTGTATATATATATATATGTACAAATATTAAAAATTATTTAACAAAACGCATATCAAATTGTAGAGTAAAAATAGCTTTATTTGTATGTGACCAAAATTAGAAAAAAAAATATTGGTGAGTATTTTAGTTATTAGATTTAGGGGTGTAAAAAAGAAAGATAATTAATAATTTAATTTTTAAAAATATTTTTATTTTATTTTTTACACACAATTTTTTTCCACCTATGCACAAATCCTCCCTAATCATTTCACTTTCTTACTCTTATTTCTATCTCACAAATTATGCATCTCACAAATGATTTCTACCGATAATTTTTACAATTTCAAATAGTAATTATACTATATATCCTATAAAATTTAAGAAATGTACTAGTTTCCCTACACACCCTTTTAGTTTTCCTCTTCTTTTGGTGTGAATCTCGAATAACAAAAGCTAAAACAACTTAACACACATATTAAAACATCTTTGGGCCACGGTCCAATAATATGAAGCGACCAAATTAGTGAAAGCCCAACCAATCCACAAAAATTTGAGAAACTTCGATATGAAAAGAGATATGGACAAAAATATTTTCTTATTAGATTTTAAATATATTCTAACAAGTTTAGAAGAAAGTTCCATAAATAAAATGTAGCAAAAACTAAGGGAACCACATCAATGACCAAGAACAAAGACTAAGAGACAGCAACTTGAGAGAACCTCATGAACCAGTTTAGTCAAAAGATGAACACTCACAGAAAACATGGAGATGGAGATAGACACCTGAGACAGGTTCCAGAATTCAAGGAAGAGATTCCTTTGTACAAAGGTATACAACCCTTTCACTTCGCTGTGAGTCATATTACCCATTAAAACCTTGCCACCATTAAATTCTTGTAGGTCAAACAAAGAATCCTTATCTAATATAAAGTGAAAGCGGCAACCAGAATCCATAACCCATTCTTCTTTTGTGTTTTGAGGGCTGACTGTTAGTACTTGTGGCTGCTTTGATTATGTTGCAATGTTTGCTGAGCTTGAGTCCTTGTTTCAATGTGATATATAACTAGAATGTCCTTACAGGACATTCACTCTTCCAATGTCCTTTTTTCCCATAGATAAAACAACCTTTGTTGTTCTTATTGTACTTTGGCCTTGATTTTGATATGCATGTACTCTTAAACCTCTTCCATGGTTTGCCTTTTCCTTTCTAAAACCTCTTCTCTGATCAGCCCGTGCGAAAGAAAACTTAAAATAATTAATATTGTTAAATAACTTTTTCGAGTGGAAAATTGATTATAATTTTTCAACTGTATATTTCTTTTATTTAATTTACAAATTTATTTTCTTAACATTTTCTGTATTATGATATATTAGATTTGTGAGACTGAGAAAACTTTTTTACAATTTTATCTTTATCCTTCAGATAATATTTTTCTAATGGTATCGCTGCATTTTAATACTGATGATCCTAGAGAGTCAAAAGAATTCAATATTTATGAATAGCCATTTTTTACTGTTAACGTGCCCCTTCTTTTGCTTTATTTAAAAAACAAAGCTGTCAACGCAATTATGAAATGAACTTCTTTCTACCTAATGCCCTTAAAAGCATATCAAAGATTCATGCTTTTTCCTTTTACAAAAACTAAGAAAATTTTTGGATACAAAGCTCAACTATTTCTAGCATAATACATGTTTCAATCACCAACGAAACATTAGTCCCATAAAACTAATGAGACAACTCTACAGATTCAACCAAATTCAACATAACATTATAGGAACATAAGCAATACCTAAAGAAACATCAATGAGAAAGAATATGCTTCAATTTAAGAAAAAAAAGTTTTACAACGACAAATTATTGTCAAGTAGATTTAAAAGAACATATATTTGGTGTTTTGGTGAGGCATCTACATATGGCACAACTTTTCATTGGACAAAGATCAACATGAAGCAACTTCTTCTTCTTGTATGCTTCTGTTATATCAATCTTATGCTTTTATCAAAATATGAGCTATAAATTTAAGGACGATCTTGCTTCAAATTACATTCCACAAATCACAGTATATATTAGAATCATATCCAATTGTATCTACATATAGAATTCAACTATAAATACCAACGAATATTGTTGTATCAAAACACCAACCTATGATTAATAATAATAAATAAATAAATAAATAAAACACAACAATTTGAAACAATGATTTATAAATGATTCTTGTAGAAATTTAGAAGTATAATTAAACAATAAAAATTTAGTGAAGTCGCTAATCAAACAATAAAAAAGGGAGTAGAAATTATAAGTTTAAAAGCTTATCAAAATATTTTGAGAGCTTTCCACTTTCTATCAACTCTCTTTCCTTCAACTTTGCAGCACCAATCACTTTATTTAACCCCATCGTGTCTCTGCCATACTTTAGTATCTCTTTGAGTTGATCATATCTATTAGACAGCGAACTGAATAACAATATAGCTTGAACTTTTTGTGTCACTTCTACGCCTATGTTGTTAAGATATATAACTAGCTTAAGAAAATCATCCACATTCTCATTTATACTCTTAGAATCTATCATCTTAAAGGTATAAAACTTGAGCTGTAAGTAGATGCGATTAGGCAAGGAGGTTTCCATGGATAACCTGTTTAGTGTAGACCGCATGGCTGGCATTGTCTCTCATTTTGTGATCTTCCTTAGTACTTGGATTCCCACATTTAGTACTAGAAGATCTTTTTCCTTCTCTGATTTTTCATACTTCATAGGATCTATATATGGAGACAGCCCAGAATCTCCACTTGCGCTAGTTTGAAAGTATTTTTGAGATGCTGCAGCTTCTTGTCCAGTAGTAGGTGGGTCTCTTAGCAGCTGCTCATCATGCAAGATCTCTTTCAGCCCTAACACACCAAAGTGACCCAGCATCCTGACCTTCCACAGAGAGAAATCACCAGTTCCATCAAATATGGCCACCTCGACCCGAGAGCTACTCATCTTGACTGTCTTCTTAAAACAATAGATCTGACCTCTACAGTAACCTTACACCAAGCCTGGTGCTTTGATACCACTTGTTGAGAGAAGAGTAAGAAATGGTTGCTTGTAAAGAAAACAACACACATAAATAGGTAAACGAGTTCACGACCTCTAACTGCTACGTCTCGGGGGAGAACTCTTGCTCCCAAGGTCCACTATATGAAAGAGATTATACCACTGAGATTTTACAGGTTCTCTTACACAGATCTAGGATCAAGATACAAAAAATGCTTAATAAAGAACACTCTTTTGTTTCCTTCTCTAGAACTCTCTCTTGTCCGTGTATCTACGTCTTCTCATACCTAACGACACAAAATATGTATGTGTATGGGCACTCTGGAATTTCCCCCCTTGTCTCACAATGCTAATTTCGTATGGCCTAATAAAGGCCCATTTATGTGTGCTTGCGGAGAACTCTAGCTCCCAAAATCCACTATACGAAAGAGATTACACTTACACACACACCACACTAAACACTTGTGATATTATTTCATTACAGGTTCTCTCTCCCACAAGGATCAAAGATTAACAAGAAGAAACAACGCTCTCTAGAACTCACTCTTAAGTGTGTCTTCTCAGCTTCCTCTCTTCACCCTTTTTATCTAACATCACAACAATTATATATAAGTTAGTGGGCACTAGAATCTTCCCCTTGTCTGTCAATTTTGTATGGCCTAATAAAAGCCCATTTATGTGTGCTTTGTCAAACCCAATAACATATAATAAAGATATTTTTTTTTTTGAAACTCTAACATGGCCTCACCGTTGAAGATGGCCTAAGAGCGAATAATAGAGAGTCTCTTAATTAAGAGACAAAACTACCATTTCTTATAATGTTCTTACAAATTTAATATTAAATTAATGTTAAGAGCCAGTATTAACATACTCCCAATAATGTTGCTCTAACCAAATTAAATTAATAAAGAAAGAACAAAATGAAGAAAAAGGAAGAGAGATTGCTAAATTAGGGGCTTTTAGAAACTAATTATAAGAATTATATACACATGGCAGATTTATAAAGATTTGAATAATTAAAAAATAGGAAAATACTTAATAAAAAAAAAAAAAATCTTTTTGAAACCCCTCATCGGTACCAACTGTTGGCGGTGGTTAGTAATTTCGAGTGAGATTTACATTCTCTGATCATTCGCAACATGGAGTAGAGGGCTCCTCTTTAGATACGTCTTCCAAACTATTATTTACATTAAGTGAAAATGTTTTAGAATATAGAAAATAGCATATTTCCTAATTCATGATAATGTCTAATCTGTAAATAATTTATTTCTAGAGCACTTTTGTTATGCTTATATAAGGCTTATGTTCATATTATAACTCTCCACAAAGATTCAGAATCTTACATGGTATCAGAGCTAACCCTAGCATAAAACAAAAAATGTAAGTGCAATTTACATGAACCCTAAGATCTTTTAAGCAACATGATTAATCACATGATAAAACTTAAAGAAGGGTTAGCGGAGTACCTCCATTCATTGTAACTGAGATTCTTGATGAACGGTTTCCAGAAGTCTTAATCTTTTAGTTAGGTGATTAGGTTTCTCTCTCCTTGCCTATAAACTTATTTGATGTGTTGTGTTTGTGATTTCTTTTTCTTAGGATACTTTTATGATGAACAAAATGCATATATTTATAGGCGGAGAGAGGACCTAGTTCCTCTTTAGGGTTTCCTTAAGATTTTAATCTCAACCGTCCATCAAAGTAGAGATTGATTAGGAAAAACTCATTCATTATCTATTTAATTAGTTACCAAATATATTAAAGAGTAAAATTATTACATAGAAAACGAATAACTACAAGACCACATAATAGGGGAAGGAAATTTTTCCTTACAGTCTCCCACTTGGTCGTTAGTAGAATCCATTAATGTTTTTTCTTAGGAATCATAAGGCTGGCATAACATGTTATTACCAATATCTTTCATTTGGTCATCATAAGTGTCTTGACTAATCTAGTAATCAATGGGAGTCATGGTAGTCGCATATCATTCTGCAACATGATCCCTTCCATGTACTTCTACATTGACTACCTTCTTAGCTAAACCGTAACATAAGTAGGAGTTATCATAATGGTCCCTTTAATGTCTTTTAAATAAGGGATATTTCAATGAAAATGCACTTTCTCAAAAGTAATTACACAATAAGGCACTTCCCAAACCTTCACAACTATAGTAAAAATATAATTCCATCTGCCTAATAAAAGCTCATTTATGTGTGCTTTGTCAAACCAATTAACATATAATAAAAATATTTTTTTTTTTTGAAACTCTAACATGGCCTCACCGTTGAAGATGGCCTAAGAGCCAATATTAGAAAGTCTCTTAATTAAGAGACAAAACTACCATTTCTTATATTTTTCTTACAAATTTAATATTAAATTAATCTTTTTTTTTTTGTTCAAACATATTAAATTAATCTTAAGAGCCAGTATTAACATACTCCCAATAATGTTGCTCTAACCAAATTAAATTAATAAAGAAAGAAGAAAATGAAGAAAAAGGAAGAGAGGGTTGCTAAATTAGGAGCTTTTAGCAACTAATTATAAGAAATTATATACACATGGCAGATTTGTAGAGATTTAAATAATTAAAAAATAGGAAAAATGCTTAATAAATAAAATATTTTTTTTTTCTTTTTGAAACCCCTCATCGGTACCAACCGTTGGAGGTGGTTAGTAATTTCGAGTGAGATTTACATTCTCTGATCATTCACAACATGGAGTAGAGGGCTCCTCTTTAGATACGTCTTCCAAACTATCATTTACATTAAGTGAAAATGTGTTAGAATATAGAAAATAGCATATTTCCTAATTCATGATAATGTCTAATATGTAAATGATTTATTTCTAAAGCACTTTTGTTATGCTTATGTAAGGCTTATGTTCATATTATAACTCTCCACAAAGATTCATAATCTTACATGGTATCAGAGCTAACCCTAGCATAAAACAAAAAATGTAAGTGCAATTTACATGAACCCTAAGATCTGTTAAGCAACATGATTAATCACATGATAATACAGTAAAAAAGGGTTAGCGAAGTACCTCCATTCATTGTAACTGAGATTCTTGATGAACGGTTTCATGAAGTCTTGATCTTTTAGTTAGGTGATTATGTTTCTCTCCCCTTGCCTATAAACTTATTTGATGTGTTGTGTTTGTGATTTTTTTTCTTAGGATACCTTTATGATGGACTAAAGGCATATTTTTATAGGCGGAGAGAGGACCTAGTTCCTCTTTAGGGTTTCCTTAAGATTTAATCTCAACCGCCCATCAAAGTAGAGATTGATTAGGAAAAACTCATTCATTATCTATTTAATTAGTTACCAAATATATTAAAGAGTAAAATTATTCCATAAAAAATAAATAACTACAACACCACATAATAGGGGAAGGAAATTATTCCTTACAGTCTCCCACTTGGTCGTTAGTAGAATCCATTAATGTTTTCTCTTAGGAATCATAAGGCTGGCATAATATGTTATTACTAATATCTTTCATTTGGTCATCATAAGTGTCTTGACTAATCTAGTAATCAATGGGAGTCATGGCGGTCGCATATCATTCTGCAACATGATCCCTTCCATGTACTTCTACATTGACTACCTTTTTAGCTAAACCGTAACATAAGTAGGAGTTATTATAATGGTCCCTTTAATGTCTTTAAAATAAGGGATATTTCAATGAAAAGGCACTTTCTCAAAAGTAATCACACAATAAGGCACTTCCCAAACCTTCACAACTATAGTAAAAATATAATTCCATCATGGCCTAATAAAATCCCCTTTATGTGTGCTTTGTCAAACCCAATAACATACAATAAAAAAAAAAATTTTTGAAACTCTAACATGGCCTCACCGTTGAAGATTGCCTAAGAGTCAATATTAGAGAGTCTCTTAATTAAGAGACAAAACTACCATTTTTTATAATGTTTTTACAAATTTAATATTAAATTAATGTTAAGAGCCAGTATTAACATACTCTTACTCCCAATAATGTTTCTCTAAACAAATTAAATTAATAAAGAAAGAAGAAAATGAAGAAAAAGGAAGAGAGGGTTGCTAACTTAGGAGCTTTGAGAAACTAATTATAAGAAATTATATACACATGGCATGTTAATAGAGATTTAAATAATTAAAAAAATAGGAAAAATACTTAGTAAATAAAACATTTTTTTTCCTTGAAAGCTAGTCCCAGTCTTATCAGGAGGGGTCCTTGGGTGGTGAGAGTGTGAGTGCCGTGTGAGTCGATTCGTCCAGGAACGGTACTAGTGTGGCTGGAAATGATCGACTTGCGGATCTGCTGACGCAGCTTTTGGAGCGGTTACCGGGAGCGGTACCGGTGCAGGCTCTAGTTGGACCACCAGGAGTGGGGTGTGCAGCCTGTTAGGCCTGGTGTGCAGCTCGTTGGGCCTGGTGTGCAGCCCGTTGGGCCTGGTGTGTAGCCCGTGTGGCCTAGTGTGCAGCCCGTTGGGCCCGGTGTGCAGCCTGTTGGGCCCGAAGTGCAGCCCGGTGTCAGGTTTGTGCAGCCTGAGGGGGTAGGTGCGGTGGTCGAGTAGCCGTACTACCTGTGGATGTTAGAGCAGCTGCAGCGGTTCGGGATTTCCTTGTTCTTCAGAGGTTCTGATCCGACTGTAGCGGATGAGTGGCGGGTGCGATTGGAGCGGTACTTCCAGTCGATATGGTGCCCGCAGGCGTACCGGGTGTCGATTGACACTACTCGTCTGATCAGATTGTATAGTTATTGTTATGGTCTTTTTTGATTGTTATATGTTGCTCGAATATGAATTAGGCAGTTTGTATGTTTAGTCTGTTGTGGGGATGAATGTCTCACTAAGTATTGATGAAATAGTTATGCATCTCTTTTCTATGATGCAGGTAAAAGCAAAGTGTGATCTGTGGAATCATGGCGTGGAGAGGAGGATGATCTAGGCGCTCATTGGTGTTTTAGAATATTGTTGGATTTGTTAGGGTGTTAGAATGGAATTTAGAAACATGTTAGGATGATCACGTTTTGGAATAATGTTGGGTTGAACTTGCTGGTTTAATGGAATTGTTTTATTTGATTTTTGGTTAAGTCTCCCGCTGGTTAATGTTGATTGGTTTGTTTTTAATGAGATTGCTTGGTTTAATTGATTTAAATTATTTAGGGCCGATTTAGCTGGTTTAGTGGTTTAATTTGATTAGAGCTGGTTTAGCTGGTTTAGCTGGTTTAGCTGGTTTGATTTTAATGGGTTAATCCGGTTTTGCATGATATAAAAAAAAAACGGGCTGGGTTCTTTCACTTATATTGTGTGTGTTTTGCTATATTTTTTTTTTTTTTTCAGAAAGTGCCTTATCGTGTAAATCACCATTAAAATAAAGACTCATTATGTTATTATAAATCCAACAACAATAATGTGTGTGCACATTGGAAACAGAATATAATAGATGGAAACAATCATCAAAAGCTCAACATAAATGTCAAATATAGGTCAATTAAAACAAACTACATACTTAGGAACTATCCTCAAGATCCATACTTTCAGCCTGCTTTTTGGAAAGTCTTGGGAGGTAGCCCTTTTGGAAATATGTCTGCGACCATAAGTTCAGCACCTATATGTTCAATGACAATCTTTCCTCTTTTGACATCTTGCTTTAGTGATAGGTATTTAAGGTCCATATGCTTGGCTCCCTTAGATATCCTATCATGCTTAGAGAAGAAGATTGCAGCTTTATTGTCACAGTAAAGAGTCAAAGGCTTGTCAACAAAACTCAAAGCCCCAAACTCAGAGACAAAATTCTGCAACCATGCTCTTTGAATAGAAGCTTCATTACATGCAAACCTGTGCATACATCAAACTTCCCATCAAATATGCATACGAATATTTTTGCATTTCTAGACGTTCCAATTCATTCTGCGGACATTGTTTAAGCTTAAGTTTTTCACCTTTTTGCAGAGGAACAATACTAGAAGAACATGCCATCATGCCAAATCTCTTAAGAACTTTATCAATATATGCTTTCTAAGACAACCCTAAAATTCCAAGTGATCTATCACAAAATATTTCAATTCCAATCACATAGGATGCCTCACCCATATCTTTCATTTCAAATTTTTGAGAGAGATAACCCTTAGTCTCATGTAATAGACCAAGATCACTGTTGGCCAGTAAAATATCATCAACATAAAAAACCAAAAATATGAACTTTCTCCCACTGATCTTGAGGTATATGCATGGATCTACAATGTTTTCTTTAAAACCGAATTTCGTAAAGGTTTCATCAAATTTTATGTACCATTGCCTCGAAGCTTATTTCAGTCCATAAATTGATTTCTTTAACTTTCAGACCATGTTTTCCTGACCTTCGATTATGAAGCCTTCAGGTTGACGCATATAGACTTCTTCTTCTAAGTCACCATTAAGAAACGCAGTTTTCACATCCATTTAATGTAGTTTGAGATCATATTGAGCTACTAATGCCATGATTTTTCTGAGAGAGTCTTTCCTTGACATAGGAGAAAAAGTCTCATTATAGTCGATACCTTCCTTTTGATTAAACCGTTTGGCTACAAGTCTAGATTTATACAGTTCAATATTGCCATTACAGTCGAGTTTGGTCTTAGAGATCCACTTACGCCCAACTGGTTTGTGTCCTTCAGGCAACGAAACAGCATCTAAAACTCCATTTTTAGCCATAGAGTTCATTTCATCCTTCATGGCATCAACCCACTTATCAGAATTAATATCCTTAATGGCTTGTGAATAAGAAACCGGATCTTTAAAATTTGCTTCTCCTCGGACGAGTAGATCTTCTTAATGCTGGTTCTTCTTGTACTTGATTATAATTATTAGCGATGTTTTCTTCATGGAGTGTATGATCATTCACTGGATTTTCCTCATTGTTTAACGGTTCAACAATGGGTGGACTTCCAACATTTTTTCAGAACTAAGGGCAAAGGAATATGAACCCGAATTTCCTGAATGACCACATCTTGAACTTTATCACTCCCACTAATTTCGCCATTCTCATAGAATCTAGCATTACTGGTTTCCACTATTCTTCTACTATGGGTTGGACAATAAATTCTATATCCTTTGGATTTATTAGGATAACCAATAAAGTGACCACTAATCGTTCTGAAATCCAGTTTCTTTTCATATTGGTTATATATTCTTGCTTCAGCTGGACATCCCCAAGCTTGGAGGTGTTTCAGACTAGGTTTCCAGCCTTTTTACAGTTCAAAAGGACTTTTTGGAACTGCTTTGCTAGGAATTTTATTCAAGATAAAGACTGCAGTGCGTAATGCATCCATCCACAAGGATATATGTAAGTTAGCATGACTCATCATGGATCTAACCATTCCCATATGTATGGTTTAGTTCTTCTTAATGACCGTTTAAAAGAGAGTCTCATCAATTTAACTAAACCAAAACTTACAATTAAACTAAACCAATATTATTACAATTTAAACCAAGCGAAATTCATTACATGATTCTTTCCTTGACGTTGAAGCTTCTCTGCTATCACATAGGCATTGATCTGTTCTAAAATGTTTTTGGCAATTCGAAAGAAACTAACTATTCAAGCAATATTATTATAAAGCTGTAGTAATGAAGTAAGATTGAGAATCCTTTTACACAATAGATTGGTGCGTAAGTGATAAGGAATAATTAAAACATCAAAGGGAGATTAGCTTCGGTCTATGAGTGATTCTAATTACTGTCATAATATCTTGTTTCCTTTGAATTATAAGTATACTTTGTGTTTTTGTCTATTGACTTTTGAAAAACACATTCAAGTCACAAGGTCTTAAATCATTTGCTTCTCAGGTGTTTGACTTTGTTTACAGAAGAAAAAGCTCTTTAAATAGTATAACATTGTGTTGACTGTTGAGAAGTTTGATATGTCTTGAGAAATGAAACTAAGTACAGAGGCTATTTGTAATGCTGGAAAAATAAGTTGTGATGTTATTCAAAGGTTTCAGGAGGTCACAAAATTTTGTCTCCACGATCCACTCTTCTTCTGTAGACAATGAATTGTAACCTCTCTAATACAAATTCAAAATAGCAAATGCTAAACTAAATTCCAAGGCTCTAGCAAGCATCTCATATGTTGAGTTCCAACAAGTAGAGACGTCAAGAGACAACCCAACACCACTTTTTTTACCTACATTCTCAACGCTTGTTACAAAGTTCACACTATCTCGAATGTTCTCTGAAGACTTGCGCTATCAAATTCAGAACATGTGTACCACACCTTATATGCAAAAAAATTCCAATGCATTGTAAGATCCCTCAAGTACATCCCCCTTAGTTGAGATGCAGTTTGTGATGCCTAGCATCCTGAGAAAGAAACCAGAGCTTTGCAGAATAATCCTAGCATGTTGTTGTACACCGCAAAAGCCAGATTTTTCTAAGGCATAAGACAACTATCACATTAGATAGTGCTTCTGCAAACAATAGTATGCAAACTATTCATCTTTAGAGTGGTAATGGGATAAACTTTTTTGCATATAAGAGCATCTCCAACCCACCCTTATTTTTGTCTCTAAATTCTATTTTATAGCAAATTTTGCTCCAACCCACCTCTATTATGGAGATTGCTATTTTTATCTCTATAAATAGAGTTGAACTATTTTGTTTGCAAAGTTGTCCTTTTAATCTTAAGCTTCTTTTATTTATAAACAAAATAAATAAAATAAATATATTAAATAACTAATATTATAACAATTAGTAAGAAACTTAACTTCTCTAAAGTTGTGGCAAATCATGCACCTCATATCCCATAACAGCGCTTCTACTTCCGTATGGAGTGCAGAGAGGCTTCGTCGGAGCTTTGATGCACCCATGGTCGTCATAATACTGCGAATGTTGACAAAACCATCCTTGACCTGAAAACACATAATTTGCCTTCCAAAACCCATCCACAAAACACCGATAACCATTAAAAGCTGTGTCCAAAGACTCCGATCTTCCTTGGCCCCCAGTAGACCTTATTGGGTTAGGCAAAGATTGGTCTGCACCATCAACTTGAGCCTGTAGCCAAGACCAGCTGGCTTCATCCCCAACTAATTTGGTTACATGTAGTGGACATTCGTCTATACTCTCAAATATCTTGGCATTTCTAATCTTCCAAATATATTATATTATTCACGGGAAATTAACGTTTGGGCCCACCTTTGAGATTAGCCGAAAAAAATAAGCCATATTAGCATATACAAAATCTATTCGAAAAGAATTAGGACCCGCATGTATATTGGCTAAAGCTTAGGATTGCCGCGCTGGAGGACATTCAAATAGTGCATGGTTAACCGCACCTAGAGTCACAATTTATTCCCGGTAAGAATCTATGAAAATAAGAGATTTACAACATGATCTTATCTAAATGTGTGGATGGATAAGAATCCAGCTCCGACAAACTTGTAAAAAATATACTTGAAAAAAGACAATGCATAGAGGTTCAAAGCGTGATTAATAATGGACATTTATCAGTGGAGCTGGTGGTTCTCTAAAGTGTTATTGTAAGAACTAACAACGATGACACCTATAGCTGATCTCGTTCACACACTAACACCAAAGTAATGGTGTATTTACCAATGGTTCTAGAACGCAAACCCATCCAAGAACAGCTAAATCATGTGGCAAAAACTAAACCTATCTTTCGTTGTGAATTTAGAAGCAAAAGTAATAAGCTGATTGCTCGGTAGGTGTTGGATGCGGAGGGTTTGGAGGTGAAGGAAGCACTTGTGAAATAGCCAGAGCAAAGATATAACCATGAGAGGAGAGGAGATGGGGGAAAAGGCACAGCTCTTGCTTTTGTTTGTGTTTGACTGATAGGGCCATGTGATAGCAGAGAAGCTTCAGCGTCAAGGAACATGTAAGAAATCATGTAATGAATTTTTTTTGGTTTAGTAAATTAGTAAATGAAAAGTACCGGTTCGGAATTTTGTTTGGTTTAGATTGTAGTAATAATTTTGTTTGGTCTGCTTAAAGAGACTGTTTTTGTACTTAGGAGCTATTTTTGTATTCTGTTGTTAGGCTGGTGGATCTACTATTCTAGGATCGGAAACACTCACACAAATAGCTCAAGCACCTGCAACACTCACAAAAGCAACTCAAGCACCTGAAACAATCACACTCACACAAAGAAGTAGTCAATTGGAGTTGTAGCTGCATTTTTTAAGTGTTGATTTGTGATTTTTGGATGAATTATGTAGCTGCAGGTTTAGTTTGTTTTTTTGGATTCCGGTGATGCTCTGATTTCAATGAATCTATTTGTTTTTTTTTGGATTCAAATTCTATCAAGTTTATAAAATGCAGGATTAAATGCTATTAGATGTTTATTTTTTTAGCTACAGGTTTTAAGTGAGTGTTCGCAGGTTCAAATGCTATTTTTAGTTGCAGGTTTTTATATTTTTCAAGTTTAGTTGCAGGTTTGAAGAATTTTCAAGTTTAGTTGCAGGTTTTTATTTTTTTCATGTTTTGTTGCATGTTTAGTTTGTTCGGACCATTTAAATTTCATTGACATCGGAATTGTTACAGCATATAAATCACATAGACACCAACAAGTCAGTCACATAAACAACACGATTTAATCTAAAACATGAACAAAGGAAGACCTAAATCCTTCCCCAAAACCAGACCATTAAGATCATTACAACAACAAAACCAATGGTCTTCAAAGCTGACTTGTCAATCTTCTCATTCATCTTCTTCTTAACCATATCCATCACTTGTTTCTTCAAATCATCAACAGTCTCTTTGACCACGTTAATATCTTCTCAGTATGCTTCATCAACCCATTTAAACAAATGCTTTCTCTATGACAAAACAGATGCTTTCCCAAAAACTAACCATCTCCAACTTTACCATTGAAATCACGAATGAGATTGTGTTACCTCTGGATTGTTGTAAAGATACTTGTCTAATAAGCGCTCATACTTCTTTTCCTCATCACGATGTAGAACGCGAGGAAGATGATAGAAAAGTTCAGAGATAGTGAAATCAAAGGCATACCGATTTTGTAAAATTCAGAGATTTGTTTCGGCTCGAATCGAGGAAGCTTCAGGAGTATCGATAACGAAAGCATCGGAGCTTCTCTGTTTAACGAGAAAATCCATTCGACTTCGAAATGCTCCGAGAGAACTGAGCATGTCGCAAATGAGAAACACACGAGTGAATGAACCCCAAATCCCAAATTTTTCAGCTTAACAAATGACGACGTCGTATCAATGTCGGATTATTTGATTAGTGAATGGGTTATCCTAATCGCGATATAGTAAACGCTATTTTATGGTTAATCACGGTTTAGGCATCGTTATTGTAAGATTGATAGGAGGCGTATTAATATGTAGGAAAACAAAGTGTATGTAGTTTTATAAAGGATTAAGTTCTTGATGGTGTTATATTAAGGGCAATAAAGTTTGGGAGGATTGATATAACATGGTTTTACGGGTTTTTGGCCATGATATAAGTCTTATTTATAGAGCTTTTATAGTGTTTTCGAGTCTTTTTGAGTCCTTTCGGGATTAGGAGCTATTTGGCATGGATTGAAGCATTTGGGAGCATTTGGAGAAGGTGTGCCGAAGGAACGTACTGGGAGAGCATATTTGGTGTGAGTGTCGATCGACACCAATATCTGACGGCAATTGAATTTCACGCTTAATTGAAGTTCAGAAGATTTGTAGATTCGGCCCAGAAGTTTCCCTTATTTGCAATTAAGCTCAGTTCGTGGTTAAGACATATATATTGAGTTTTTAGGGTTTTGTTAAGACTTAAGCTTTATTTTGGAGAGAGAGATTTGTAGAGAGCCAGGAGAGAAGAATCAAAACCTCCTTTAGAGAAGATTCAGAACTCTTTTACTTCTGCTATTACTTTCTTTTATGATACCTATTTTATTCATGATGTTTGATTCATTCACCATGTCTGAGTAGATTTCTTGTTAGGTTTAGGGTTTTCAAATAAATTCATGAATTGTTAGGTTGTTACATTGTTAGGATTGAATCAATAGAGTTCTTCATCTAGATTGTGGTTAATTTGTTTTAGAGTAGTGAAAGCAACCTAGAATCTGATCTTAGGTTAATTGGTAGACACGTAAGTGTTATTGATTTCCTGAATATAATCTAGATGAGCAAAATACCTATTCGCAAAGAGATTTGGTTTAGGAATTTTGTGAACTTATCAAACTTGAATTAAATGCATGTCTTAAACTTATAAATTTGCAAAGAGATTTGGAATTTAGGGTTCTAGACATAGATAGTCTTTGCAACGAAAGTTGATTGATTATATTTTTGTGATTTGAGTTCAAGAACGGTGCTTTATAAATCTTGACAATTCTTTATTTGCAATTCTGAATTTCCTGAGAATATCCCTAGGCCTAGCTTTTCCTCATTATTGTTTTAAAACCAATCGTTAATTTAATTTGCTGTTTTTAATATTAAAACCTTGCTTGCTTAGCTTAATTTAATACCGAATATTTATTGTGTAATCTTTGAGTCTCTGTGGATTCGATCCCTAAGTACTACAATGATCTCTTAATTGAGAGAGTAGCTCAGGGTAAATTTGAGCCGATCAAATTTTGGTGCCGCTGCCGGGGACTTAATATTGATTACCATTAGATTAAGGTTAACAGTTTAGTCTAAGTGTTTTTTTAAAATTTTATTTTGTTACTTACGCTTTTCTTTTTCTTTTCTTTTTGGTGTTTCAGGTTTATGCCTAATACCAGAAGCCAGCAGAACAAAGAGTTAGTTGATCTCAACAGTTCAGAACTAGCGGGTTTAGAAAGAGGAATTCGAAAAGCTAAGAAAAATGCAGCAATGGCACCACCAATGATTCTCATTCAAGATGCTGAGGGTACTCTCAGAGATGGAGATGGCCATGTGAGAATTGCACAAGGGCAGAAGTTGAATGCTGACGAGACTGTAATTCTTGAACCAGTCGCCATTGGTATCGAGCGACACCAGGCTGGTGTCGATCGACACCATGTCTCAGCTGACAATGCACAATTGGCGTTGAATGCTGAAGTAGAGGATGAGAACCGTACACTTGGAGAATACAACAGGCCTGCTCTGTTTTATTCTAACCGCTCTGCTATACGTCCTCCTGTATTTCAGAGGAACAACTTTGAGCTGAAGCCTGGGTACTACACTCTTGTAGGACAACACCCGTTCCTTGGCCATACTCATGAGCATCCAATGGACCATATTGACAAGTTTGAAGACTTGGTATCTAGCATTAAGGCAGAAGGTGTGTCTTTGGATTTACTGCTCTGCAAGCTTTTCCAGCACTCCTTAGCTGGAGAAGCACTATCGTGGCTTAAGGAGTTAAAACCTGCATCTCTTACGAGCTGGAAGGATGTAAAGGTGGAGTTATTGAACAACTTTTATGATGATGCGAGGTCAGAGGAGCTGCGGAAAAAGATTTCTACCTTTTCTCAAGGGATCTCAGAGGCTTTCAAGGCTGCTTGGGTGCGTTTTAAGGGATATCAGAGAAATTGTCCACACCATGAGTATGACAAATTTCAGCTTCTGGGCATTTTCTATAGAGGATTGGATTGGAGGTACCAGATGGCTTTGGATGCTGCTAGCAACGGTAATTACAACACAAGGTCTCCAGCTCAAGCCACCAAACTAATTGAGAACTTAGCTTCCAGCAACAGCACTAAAGTTGCTGATTTTGAGAGGAAAAAGCTAGCCCAAAACATGGATGGGGTTCAACTCGCTGACGTTAAGGTAAAACTCGATTCTGTGCATAACCTTCTTGTTGCCAAGAACTCTGTTAAGTTTGCTGCTGAGGTTGAGGCCTTTGAACTAGGTGTGGATAAAGAAGAAGGTGTGAACTACGTTAGTGGAGCTGGATATTTGGGTTAGAAGTTTGGTAACACACAGGGTATCCGGTACGACAATGGGTATGGTCAGAAAGGCACCAGCAGTTTCGTCAGAACCTATGGAAATTCTTCTTACCCGTCGCCTCCTCCTCCATCTACAGATACTGTGATGAAATCCATGCTAGAACAGATTTTAGCGGGTCAGCAGAACATGACAGTGGACTTCAACGGGAAGATGGATGCCATGTACACTGACTTGAATGGCAAAATCGAAGCCCTGAGCACTTATACCAATAAGTTAGAAAATCTTGCTGCACAAACTACTGGATCTGTGAAGAAACGATAAGGGTGTAATGCCATTTTGATTAGGGATGGAGATGATGTTTGGGTGGAGGAAACAAGTGACGATGATAAAACCGCACTTGCACAGCAGGTGTCGCCCAACACCATCTCACGGTATCGATCGACACTGACACCAGTTCTCGTGGATTCGGTTCCTGACAGACCAATATCGACCGCGATCGACACTTCCATGTCGACACCAGATCACAGTGTCGATCGAAACCTTCCCTCTGGCGATAGACACCCCTTACAGACAGAACCAAATTTTCTTGAAACTCTACGATCATCTACAGAAAAGATCTACAAGCCTAAGGTTCCTTTTCCAAAGCCTAGGAAGTCTAAACAGGAGATGGAAGAATCTCGATGCAAGGCAATGATGGAGAAGGTGATAAATGAGATAATCTAGATCATGCAGATCAAGATTCACCTATGCTTAAGCGGTGTGTTAAGAGGATGGTCATAAATGATGTGAGCCCTGAGAAAGGAACTTTGCTGGCTAGAGACATGGGTGTTATCTTCTTGAAACAAACCCCACAGAGTAACAAAGAAAAGAATAAGGAAGTGTTTGTTTCTGAAAAGGTTAGTGCCATGATTCAAAGCAGGATTCCGGAGAAGTTACCTGATCCAGGAAGTTTTGTGCTAGACTGCTCTATCTTCACAGAAAGATTTCCTCACTCTCTTTGTGATCTTGGGATGACAGATTTCAAGCCGACTAGGATCTCTCTTATCTTAGCTGATAGATCAAAAAGGATTCCCGAAGGTATTTTAGAGGATGTTTGATAAAAGTTGGTGAATGCATGATTCCCGATGATTTTGTTGTTCTTGAGTATGTTGAAGAACCTAAGGATCCTATTTTCCTTGGGAGATCTTTCTTGGCTACCACTGGTACTCTTATAGATGTTCAAAAAGGAAAGATTGGACTGCATGTGGGTGATTTGGTTATGAACTTTGATATGGACAAGTTGAGGCGAGTGCCTACTATTGATGGCCAGACTTTTTCTGTAGAGGAAGCCATGGGTGACAAGGCAGTCAAAGAGTATTCATAAGAGATTACTGCTAAGGACCAGAGCGAGGTTCTATCTACTTATAAGTTGCTGGAGGATGAAGTTTTTGTGCTAGAGATGAGGATCGCCGAGACGAATTGCAGAAAAAGTACAGAAACACGAGCAGCAGGCTCAGTGTCGATCGACACCACAAGTGTGTCGATCGACACCCCTCGTCACGACACTCCAAACTTGCCAATTGTGCATTGTGGATTGGAGGTACCAAATGGCTTTGGATGCTGCTAGCAACGGTAATTACAACACAAGGTCTCCAGCTCAAGCCACCAAACTAATTGAGAACTTAGCTTCCAGCAACAGCACTAAAGTTGCTGATTTTCAGAGGAAAAAGCTAGCCCAAAACATGGATGGGATTCAACTCGCTGACGTTAAGGTAAAACTCGATTTTGTGCATAACCTTCTTGTTGCCAAGAACTCTGTTAAGTTTGCTGCTGAGGTTGAGGCCTTTGAACTAGGTGTGGATAAAGAAGAAGGTGTGAACTACGTTAGTGGAGCTGGATATTTGGGTTAGAAGTTTGGTAACACACAGGGTAGCCGGTACGACAATGGGTATGGTCAGAAAGGCACCAGCAGTTTCGTCAGAACCTATGGAAATTCTTCTTATTCGTCGCCTCCTCCTCCATCTACAGATACTGAGATGAAATCCATGCTAGAACAGATTTTAGCGGGTCAGCAGAACATGACAGTGGACTTCAACGGGAAGATGGATGCCATGTACACTGACTTGAATGGCAAAATCGAAGCCCTGAGCACTTATACCAATAAATTAGAAAATCTTGCTGCACAGACTACTCGATCTGTGAAGAAACGATAAGGGTGTAATGCCATTTTGATTAGGGGTGGAGATGATGTTTGGGTGGAGGAAACAAGTGACGATGATAAAACCGCACTTGCACAGTAGGTGTCGCCCAACACCATCTCACGATATCAATCGACACTGACACCAGTTCTCGTGGATTCGGTTCCTGACAGACCAATATCGACCGCGATCGACACTTCCATGTCGACACCAGATCACAGTGTCGATCGAAACCTTCCCTGTGGCGATAGACATCCCTTACAGACAGAACCAAATTTTCTTGAAACTCTACGATCATCTACAGAAAAGACCTACAAGCCTAAGGTTCCTTTTCCAAAGCCTAGGAAGTCTAAACAGGAGATGGAAGAAGCTCGATGCAAGGCAATGATGGAAAAGGTGATAAATGAGATAATCTAGATCATGCAGATCAGGATTCACCTATGCTTAAACGGTGTGTTAAGAGGATGGTCCTAAATGATGTGAGCCCTGAGAAAGGAGCTTTGCTGGCTAGAGACATGGGTGTTATCTTCTTGAAACAAACCCCACAGAGTAACAAAGAAAAGAATAAGGAAGTGTTTGTTTCTAAAAAGGTTAGTGCCATGATTCAGAGCAGGATTCCGGAGAAGTTACCTGATCCAGGAAGTTTCGTGCTATACTGCTCTATCTTCACAGAAAGATTTCCTCACTCTCTTTGTGATCTTGGGATGACAGATTTCAAGCCGACTAGGATCTCTCTTATCTTAGCTGATAGATCAAAAAGGATTCCCGAAGGTATTTTAGAGGATGTTTTGGTAAGAGTTGGTGAATGCATGATTCCCGCTGATTTTGTTGTTCTTGAGTATGTTGAAGAACCTAAGGATCCTATTTTCCTTGGGAGATCTTTCTTGGCTACCACTGGTACTCTTATATATGTTCAAAAAGGAAAGATTGGACTGCATGTGGGTTATTTGGTTATGAACTTTGATATGGACAAGTTGAGGCGAGCGCCTACTATTGATGGCCAGACTTTTTCTGTAGAGGAAGCCATGGGTGACAAGGCAGTCAAAGAGTATTCATAAGAGATTACTGCTAAGGACCAGAGCGAGGTTCTATCTATTGATAAGTTGCTGGAGGATGACGTTTTTGTGCTAGAGATGAGGATCGCCGAGATGAATTGCAGAAAAAGTGCAGAAACACGAGCAGCAGGCTCAGTGTCGATCGACACCACCAGTGTGTTGATCGACACCCCTCGTCACGACAGTCCAAACTTGCCAAAAACGAATGGTTTTCGGGTTGATCTTATTGCTGCAAGCTTGAGCCCTGTTCTAAATCGGAAAGCTTCACCACCCATACTCCACAGACCTCGAGAAAAGCAAAGGTACGCAACTTCTTTACCCACACCTTCTCATATCATCAATAAGACTTTCAAAGGTACAAAGACTGTTTTGCAATTAACCAAGCTACGAGATTATCGTAGAGCGCTTGTTGGTTCTTTTCATGATGTTGCAGGTAGAAGAAGTGTCCCACCCATACCTAGATCATGCCCTGCTGCTGTTCCTCGTGTAATTGGTCGATCTCCTATACCTAATGCTTATACACCACCTTGGATGATGAGACACTATTCTCGGAGGCATTCAGTGCCGCTTCCCGACCCACCGGATGCATGAGCCCCGACAAAGTCAAGCTAGTGACTGAACACAAGCGCTTAGTGGGAGGCAACCCACTTGTGAGTTTTTCTATTTCTTTTGCATTTATTTTAGTTTTATTTTCTTTTATTCGCCAATCTTAGACTTGGTAACACTAGGGACAGTTTTGTTTAAGTCTTGGGGAGGCAATTACTAACCTTGTTTATTGTTTTGGAGTTTTATCGAGTCAGTAAAAAAAAAAATTGTTTTATTGAGTCAAAATTTTTGTAGGGAACTATGAACTCAGTCTAAGATCAGTTTCTCTGATTTGGATTAACACTCTTATGACTCTTGATTATGCTTGATCTCATAACCGAAGTTTGGAATGACTATGAGCTGTATGAACAATCCTGAAAGCCCTTATTCATTGGATTTCCAGTTAATCTAAAGTTCTCTCTAATTTTATCAGGACTTAATATCTTACCTTGGGAGTTGGTATACATTGGAATAGAGTTCTTCTTCAAGCCGCACAAGACACTGCACTTCTTCAAAGTATGATTCCTTTTCTTTAAAAGAAACTGTGGAAAAGGCTATAGGTAGAAGTGATATGAGGGATGTCGCGTAAACCCGTGCATACTTCGGATCTCATGGATACCCGCCGAATAAAAAAAAAGAAGAAAAAGGAATCGTTGAAAAAATAAAATGATACCCTAGAAAAGTAGGGAGATGTCGATTACCTTAGAAGTGAGAAAAGGGAGAAGAAGTGAAATAATACGAAGAATGTCTTGGTTTGAGAAGAGTCCATATGCCATTGATCGATATTCCCTCGGTAAGAATTCATCTTTACTTGTTTTAAATTATGTAAAGAGATGACAATGGAGAGACTGGAGATTTCTAAGGATTGTGGGATTAGAGTAAGGAATGTTGATGCTTCTCATAGGCAAAGTACATAAAGTAAGTTCTAGAGTCAAGGCGATGAAGAGTGCAAAGAAGAGTTTCCTGTAGTTAAGTGAGTTCCCGCGTTTTCAAACTTCTTTTACAAGTTAAGTTTATGTTTTGATTGAGGGCAAGCAAAGGCTTAGTTTGGAGGAGTTGATATATCATGGTTTTTAAGGGTTTTTGGCCATGATATAAGTCTTATTTATAGAGCTATTTGGCATGTATTGGAGCTTTTTGGAGCATTTGGGAGCATTTGGAGAAGATGTGCCGAAGGAACGTACTGGGAGAGCATATTTGGTGTAAGTGTCGAGCGTCACAACTTAGGGTGCGATCGACACCAATATCTGACGGCAATTGAATTTCACGCTTAATTGAAGTTCAGAAAATTTGTAGATTCGGCCCAGAAGTTTCTCGAATTTGCAATTAAGCCCAGTTCGTGGTTAAGATATAATATTGAGTTTTTAGGGTTTTGTTAAGACTTAAGCTTTATTTTGGAGAGAGAGATTTGTAGAGAGCCAGGAGAGAAGAATCAAAACCTTCTTCAGAGAAGATTTAGAACTCCTTTACTTCTGCTATTACTTTCTTTTATGAGACCTATTTTATTCATGATGTTTGATTCATTCACCATGTGTGAGTAGATTTCTTGTTAGGTTTAGGGTTTTCAAAGGAATTCATGAATTGTTAGGTTGTTAGATTGTTAGGATTGAATCAATAGAGTTCTTCATCTAGATTGTGGTTAATTTGTTCTAGAGTAGTGAAAGCAACCTAGAATCTGATCTTAGGTTAATTTGTAGACACGTAAGTGTTATTGATTTCTTGAATATAATCTAGATGAGCAAAATACCTATTCGCAAAGAGATTTGGTTCAGGAATTTTGTGAACTTATCAAACCTGAATTAAATGCATGTCTTAAACTTATAAATTTGCAAAGAGATTTGAAATTTAGGGTTCTAGACATAGATAGTCTTTGCAACGAAAGTTGATTGATTATATTTTTGTGATTTGAGTTCAAGAACGGTGCTTTATAAATCATGACAATTGTTTATTTGCAATTCTGAATTTCATGAGAATATCCCTAGGCCTAGCGTTTCCTTATTATTGTTTTAAAACCAATCGTTAATTTAATCTGCTGTTTTTAATATTAAAACCTTCCTTGCTTAGCTTAATTTATTACCAAATATTTATTGTGTAATCTTTGAGTCTCTGTGGATTCGATCCCTAAGTACTACAGTGATCTCTTATTTGAGAGAGTAGCTCAGGGTAAATTTGAGCCGATCAAGGATAAGCTGAGAAAGCTAAATGTACATGGTGTAAAAAACCGGCCACCCTCCTTTAAACGGTCGTTAAGAAGAAGAACTAAACCGTGGACGTGAAAACGTTAAATTAAATCCTGAAAAAGTATCTTTTTCAACTACGAAATAGAGAGATGAATGAAATAGAGAGAGAGTTTCGACCGTTTGGGTTAAAAACCCAGAAAATATCAAAAATCACAAAACACCGACCTTTGAGAAAATATCTTTCTTTCTCTAATTGAGCCATTGGAAACGCAACAGTCCTTTTTCAAATTCGTATATATAACAAAAATCATTGTGCGATCTCTCAAAGTCCGATTGTGTTGTGTGGTTCTCTCTCTCTCTATCTCTGCAGCAACGACGACGATTGAGAAGATGAAGACGGAACTCAGAAACGCTTGATCGTGAAGATATTCAAAACCCTAACAATGTTCGTAACTCTGAACCTGAAACTCCCTTTTGTTATACTCTGGGATAGATTGTTTTAAATCGGATTGATTTTGTTGTTAAATTTCATCTCGCTCTGGTTTTGGTACGATCGTTTTAGTTTTACTATCATGATCGTTTTAGTTTTACTATCATGATCGTTTTAGTTTTACTGTCATGATCGTTTTAGATTGGTTATTGTGTTCTCTCTGTACTTAAGTTATGATGCAGTTTGTGATTCCTAAGACTTGTTAACAATACGTCAAAGTTGTATCTAATTTATAGAGATTGCTATTTTTATCTCTATATATATAGAGGAACTCTATTTTAGTTGATTGATTTGTGATTTTGGATGATGATTTTAGGTGATTGATTTGTCTTTTGGATGATGATTGTGTAGAATTTTATGGATAATTGCAGATCAGTGGAATGGCTAACAAAGCATCTCTCAAGGAGACCCTCAGCCTCTATTATGTTTTCTCTTTATTTTAGTTATGATGCAGTTTCTGATGCGTAGATTTGTTAACGAAACCTTAAAGTTGTATTGAAATTACATGATTAAAAGCATCTTTCGAATGTCAAAGGAAGCTAAGGTGTCTTCAAGAAAAGCAAAGCTCTGGTTTTGTTTCTCAACTACAACCTTCCTTTTCGATTTCTAATCTTCGAAACTTGTTTGCTGCATGAGTTCATTTCAGATATTATTTAGGCATAAAACATCATTTATGCGAATTAAGGTGTATTGTTTGCTGGAAATTGCACTTCCTAAAACATATGCAGGAATGGTTTTCATAACAGCTATTAGGTAATTTGAAAGCCTTAAGTTTTTGGTCTCTCTGTCTCTCTCTTACAGTATTTGCCAAACTTGTGATGGATATGATCATGGAGATACTCAAACGAGTACCGGCGTATCGAAGCCCTTGGCATCAATCATACGCGACCGTCATTTCAAGCAACTGTTCCTCACCCACTCTTCTTCTCGATGAGGTCGTTTCTTCGTCTCCTTCAGACGTTCAGATGGTTATAATTTACTCTCTTTGCCGCTTCCAACACAAAACCATAAGTGTAGAACGACCAAAGCAATAAAACCTATAGCAAATCAAACCACGAATCCATGAAGAGTTGATTGGGCGTAAACGTGAAGGAAGTTGCCTAAGGTAAGTATCAGCTACAGATAAGGCTTCTCCTTCTTCACTTTCTACACTTGGGTGGGGGTTTTGTCTTGGGAGCGACGAAGATAGTAAATTATAACCATCTGAACGTCTGAAGGAGACAAAGAGACGACCGAGTCGAGAAGAAGAGTGGGTGAGGAACAGTTTCTTGAAATGACGGTCGCGTATGATTGATGCCAATGGCTTCGATTTGCACAAGTTCACTAGGGTTTCCGCCGGTACTGGTTTGAGTATCTCCATGATCAGATCCATCGGAAGCTTGGTGCTCGTAGCGCCATCTGAGATCTTCCATCTTTTAATCTTAGATGAGGACGACGATGCTGATTCCATCACTGCCTCGTTGGTTGAGTCGCTCATCGAAACCTAATTCGCTCGCTCTGGTGGAGAGGAACCCAAAGCAAAAAGGATCATGTTGGCCGCCTTTTTTAAGAAAACGCCATTTGATTTGTAAAACATGTTTGCCTTTTTTACTTTTTAATCAAGAGAAGAGTGACGGGTCATGGGGACTAAAACGGCAAACGTTTCTGATAACAAGAAAATGAATTTTCTCTTGCTTTTCTAAATATATACTTCCAAATCTAAAATCTCAATTAGATAGGAAATAAATCTAAATTTATTCGAAGCAATATGGGTTGCAATTAACTAATTAAAACCGACCCGTTACGAATATTGTCACAATTATACTTAATGATAATAGATTTTTCTTTTTGGTGTGATGATAATAGACTGTTCAGTTAAAGATGAGGGGCATTTGATGGAAAAACAATTAAACCAAAGGTGGCCAGAAAATTGTACTTCAAAAATGTTATAATAGATGCATTTAAAAAAAAATTTGGGAAGTAAGTAATTTACCAATTTTTTTTTGGGAAAACGATCTATTTCCCCTGAAAATAATGTATAAATCCCGATAGATCCCGAACTTTGATCCCGATGAAGATATTTCGGAAAAAGAGTTTGAATCCTATTTCCCCCCGAAATAAAAGTTCTAAACATCGGGATCAAAGTTCTAAACATCGAGATCAAACATCGAGGTTAAATAAATAGTAAACCAGTGAAAACCCATAATTGGGGAGAATTAGATATCGAACTTTGATTTCGGGGGGAATTAGGTTTAGAACTTTTATTTCGGGGAGAAATGGGATTTGAACTTTTTTTTCGGAGATTTCTACATCGATGACAAAGTTTGGGCTCTATTTGGATTGATATGTTAGTTCTCAAGAAATCGACGAGGCAAGAGATAAGTTTCGAGAGGAACTCTCACTCTCTTAATTAAATCTGAAAAAATGTAGAAATACAACGATCCTAATTATTGAACCTAAAAACAAAAAGAAAAAGGAAAAAAAAACAAAAAATTTCAAATCTAATTAAACTCTTCTTAAATTACATAATAATGATAACACAACAAACCTGTTATCCAAATGGATTACAGACCAAAGTAAATCATCGATAAGACCTTACATCAATTTCATTTATCTTATGTGTCCTCGTTTTGTTTACCTTTCAATTTCCAATGTGCCTTCTTTTGTGTACTAGCTAGCTTGGAAACGCTTTTTTGCGTTATGAGACTAGTGAGTGCGTTCTATCTCATAATGCTGCTCTAGGGAATTCGTTTAGTCCATAACATGTATTTTCTCATAGTCAAGCTTTTCTTATGCTTAAATCTTACCAATGGGGCATAAATAGCTTTAGTATATAGTGCTTAGTAACATAGTGAAAGGGGTTAAGCCTATGTCACTAGTTCCATCGAAATCAGCATTTGTGGCCAGCAAGATCCTTTTCCGTTAATGGTAATCTTGAGTTGAGTCCCAAGAAAATATTTGTTGAGTTTTCTAAGGTTCCCAATCAATCAAGTGTATATAGAGAGCATGGATCTTGTTGTATCAAAGTTCTGAAGAGGCAATAAGTGCATTATTGAGCTAGGATGACAAGAATAATTGGTAATTAAAGTGATAAAAATAAATTACCAAAACTTGGGAAGATAATTCACATGACTAAATTAAAATATTATATTTATAGTTTAAAATAAGATTAAAAACATGCATGACATACGATATTAAACATATTATTAGATTCAAAGTCGGCCTTAACCATTTGGACATCTATCTATCTATCTTATTATATAAAGTTGGGTTTTTAAAAGTTAGCCATTAACAAAACCGTGGCATGTGTTAATTGAACTGATAAAATATTGACAAATGTCAAAAAATTAGTGGTAAAAATTCTATAAATTAGTTTTCAAACAAAGAATATTTTCAAAATAGAAAGAAGAAAAAAAATTCAGGAAATTTAACAATTACTTAGTAGTAATCTCCTAAAGGAAAAAGGATAGTAATTGTAAAAAAAAACTAAGTAATAAAAGTTTGAGAATTTTTGAGAAATGCCCCTTTTGGTGTACCCCTTTTTAAAAATATCCCTCTTTTGGTGTACTCCTTTTTAAATATACCCCTCTTCTCTATCCATTTTCAAAAATACCTTTTTCAAATATGAAAAATTATAAACTTTTATATGATTGATACGGTACATCAAGATCATCATTACTACTAGGAGACTACATCCAAATATTTATAAGGTTTTAAAAGGTTTACAAATTTTTATAAGGTTTTGAAATGATTTTTAAAAGGTATTTATAAGGTATTTATGAAATATATATGTAAAGTTACACACATATAAAGATAATTTGTGTCTATAAATATAAGCTTACAACTATCTTTTTGATAAATTTCAAATTTTATATTGACTTTTTGATAAAATTAGAAAGAGGAGTATTTTTAAAAAGTTATAATGGAAAATAATGTATTTTTCAAATTCCCCCTAAAAATTTGTAAATATTAGGTCTAAAACAAAAATAAACAAAGAAATAAAAAATATAGTAAATTAGTCAACTATAAGTTAATCTTAGAAAATATTTGCATTATCATGAATATTATTTAATATTTAAATATTTTCATTTAGAAAGTTAATCTAAATAAGTTAGTCATTAAGATCGTGACATGTTTCAATTGTATCGATAAGTTAGTCATTTAGAAAGTTAATCTAAAGTTAATCTAAATAAGATCGTGACATGTTTCAATTGTATCGATAAGATATTGACACGTGTAAATTCAAGATACATATATTAAAAATATTTTAATATAAAATTTATAAACTTATCAAAAAGAAAAATTATTCATGTAACAATCAACTAATTTTAAGAAGTACGATAAATTACGCAGTCAAAAATATATGCGAGAATAGTTTTTTAAAATTCTGGAGGGTAGGAAATAATATTTTATTTAGAATAATGGTATAATCATGTTTAAGGTATAATTGCAAAATTAGGTTTACAATATATATTGTATATCAATTGATAAATCAGTCTAATGTTTAATTACATTGCGCAGTCAAAAATATATGTGAGAAAAGTTTTTTTAAAAAACAGGAGGTTAGGAAATATCATTGAGAATTTGAGAAATACCACTTTTGGTGTACCCCTTTTTAAAAATACCCCCTTTATCTATTCATTTTCAAAAATACCTCTGTTTAAATATAGAAAATTATAAAGTTTTATATTGACTATAAGGTACTTCTATATAATAACTACTATTGGGAGATTCGATAAAAATATTTTATAATATTTTAAAAGGCTTTAATTCGTTTTTACAAGTTTTATAAGGTTTTTAAAAGGGTTTATAAGGTTTTAAGAGGTTTTTTTAAAACAAAAAAGTTATTTTAACAGTGTTTATGAAAGTTATATAAATTTTTATACACATACAAAGGTAGTTTGTGTCTATGTTTATAAGTTTACTCACATATTTGGATAGATTTCAATGTTTAGGGTATAATTACTAAATTAAGTCTACAATATATACTGTATATCAATTGATAAAATAAGTCTAATGTTTAATTACATATGTTTATCTTTTACAATTTGAATGATTATATTTATGCTTAAAAATTACATTGACATAAGAGGTTCAAAAAATAAAATCATGTGCAACGTGCTTGAATAATATATACTCTAATATAATTACTCTCGTAATAGAGGCAAGTGTCGTATACAAACTTTTAAGCTGGGTAATGAATAATTACCAAAATTCTTGGAATACACTATTCATATTTCAAATACTTTATAATAATATTGTATGAAATACTATTTAATTATAGTTTTGGAAAAATGTAAATGTACAAGAGTTGAGCATAAGCATGGTGGTGAGGTAATTCAAGATTTGAGACCACCATCCTTCAAGCCTAACCATTTTAAGACTGCACAAGGTGTAGCTTTCCACTTCTTCAACAAAACACATCTCATGATCAAAAGTGTCATAAGTTTTTTTTCTATTGTGATAAGGAATTTTTTTTTTCTTGCAATCCATATTTCCTAAACGTATATCAATCAAAGAATCTTATTTACTTCGACCATTTTTATTCAAGTATTGTTGTCATATTGAATGTAATCATCAATCTGATTCACAACTTTCTTGAGTTGTATCAAAACACCTGAAACGATCCATTTCTTAGTTTATATTTATGAATCTTACAAATATCGTGGGAACAACTCCGGCAAACCCACAAATGGTTGTAGATGATTTTCTAGGACTATCATCAACAA
Source organism: Capsella rubella (assembly GCF_000375325.1). Classification (NCBI taxonomy): domain Eukaryota; kingdom Viridiplantae; phylum Streptophyta; class Magnoliopsida; order Brassicales; family Brassicaceae; genus Capsella; species Capsella rubella. Next base: position 5,202,736 of record NW_006238920.1, on the reverse strand, counting down.
CTTCGGCAAATCCATAAATCAGTTAGCGTCTATAGAATGATGATCTAATATGTAAACATATGCATATGTTATCTACTTTTTTCATTTCCTTTGCAACTCCTGAATAAATATCTAACTACTCCTTTTGCAAACATGTGGTCTATATTCAGGCAATATATCATGTGAATTTTCATATTCCAACCAATCGATCATGTGTCGGAGATTAGTAGAAAGCCCCACTAAAATCTCACTGAGTGTAAGAAATACTATATCCATCAAATGAAAATAAAAACAATTGATGATAAAAATAAAATAAGATTAGATATAAGGAAATAAAATAACAGGCAACGTTGTTAATGAGTCATTTGAGAGAACTAATAGAATGGCAATAGAACTGATGCATCCAAAATACAAAACCTTTGTTTTACTTCTAATGGAATCATAAACAAAAGAATTGTGGAAGGATATTCTAATAAAGTTATATCCATATTAAGTTAGTACATGCATGTGTGTGTAGGAATGTTTGTTAGCTAATAAGGTAACTAAAAACTACATGTGTAGATTGCAAACATCTTTGTCTGTATGGGAACTACAGTATAACCTTTAAAAATTAATACTCGATAAAGTAATATTCTCTATAGATTAATAAATTTCTTTGGTCCCAACTTGGGACTAGTGTAATTTTAGTCACATTTCGATAAAATAATAAGATAATAATTTTTTTCAAAATCTTTTGTAAATATATAGTCCCATCAATATTATAAATTTATAATTAGGTCAACTTTTCAAAATATATGTATATATAGACACATTAGTTTTTGTTATATTTTATTTATAAATAGTTTTTTTAAAAAAAACTTTCCAAATTAGGAAACTCTCTCTATAAATTTATCGATAGATTAAAATCTTTATAAATTAATAGATTTTTATAGTCCCAACATTATTAATTTATAGAGGTTTTACTGTATGTTAAAAAAACGTGAATTTGTAACAATGAAAATGAAATTTATCAACTTAGGAACATGTACATAAATAATTAGATTGATTATAATCATGGTTAATTAAAAAATTTAATATGGGTAAATCCACCCCATTTAAACCCACCTCATTTAAAACTCACTCTGCTTAGACCCAAACTCATTTAAAACTCATTTAAACTTATCATCCCCATATTTCTTTCTCCATGATAATTCCTCTTCCCCACCTAGCACCCACGTATTCGTTTGCATTTATTTCATTCTGATCTATTTAGAATGCTTCGAAAGAGAAAAACCAGTGACCTTTTTGTATCCCTTTGCAAATATTTCATCCCCAAAAAAATTCCGAATAAGTAGCAATCAACTAATATTTGGATCATCTTCATCTAATCTCTGATTTAGTCGTTGAATCTCTGGGAAACGCTCCGTCGATACGGCCAACTAGAAATACTTGCCAGTGTTGTACTGTATGTAAGTGCAACAAGGATGTGGACTTGTTGGAACAAGCTGGAAGCTGTTTCAGATTGAAAGCGTAATAAGCAAGGAGCCAAAGCTGACGTGGACAATATGCTAACAGACCTGATGACGTGGAGGGTCTAAGGAAAGAAAAGTATTTTTTAAGAAAGAAGATATTCGCATGAAGATTTGGTGGTATCCAAAATCGTAATGCTAACCTAGAAGATCCAACAATCTGATGAATATAAAAGGGATTGGTGTGTTGCTTGCTAGGGTTAGCCGTTAAAGTGAAGAAATAGTATCGCTAAGCTTTTTCTTTTAAGAGAGTAGTGTTACTCTGGTTCAGATTGAAAAAAAGGATAAGAAAGAGTGTTGTTTAGAGATTCGTTCTTGTTTAAGATTAGAAATCTCAGGTGACAAGCTGGATCATTTCAGGCTGTGTGTAAAACCAATTGAGAAAGTTGTAAACGTTCTTAATCAAATTTCTAATAAAGAGTATAACTCAGTGGTTATGAGTTTTGGTTATTGGTTGTCAGTTCATCTGGTTTGTCATTTGGTATCAGAGCGGGCATTTGTACCAAGTTGTATCTTTACAACATGTGAGGTTTTTGCGGAAGGGATGGACTCAACCAAAGAGTCTGTTGCTGTTGGGCGATCAATTATGCTTGAGAAGTCCAACTATGGTCACTGGAAGGTGAAGATGCGAGCTCTCATTCGAGGACTTGGAAAAGAAGCTTGGATTGCTACAAACTTGGGATGGTCTCCACCTGTCATGAAAACTAAAGAAGGGGAGGATATTCTAAAGCCTGAGGATAGATGGACTGACTTAGAAGAAGCTAAATCTACTGTAAATTCAAAAGCGTTATCTCTGATACTTAATTCTGTAAGTGAGAATCAGTTCAAGAGGATTCAGAACTGTGAGTCAGCTAAAGAAGCATAGACAAGCTGGCAAAAGCATATGAAAGGCAAGCAGTGTCAAATGATCTAGGATTGATATGCTGGCATCTAAGTTTGAAAATCTAAATATGGAAGAATCTGAGACGATCAAGGAGTTTAGTGGAAAACTCAGTGCAATCGCAATTGAAGCACAAAATCTTGGCAAAAAATACAAAGACAAGAAACTTGTCAAGAAGCTTCTTCGATGTTTACCAATAAGGTTTGAAAGCAAGAGTACTGCAATGGTTACATTGTTAAACACTGATATTATCGAGTTTGAAGAAGTAGTAGGCATGCTGCAAGCCTATGAATTGGAAATCACTGCTGGAAAAAACAATACGTCTAAAGGAATGGCTTTCACGGCATCTAGTGAGAAACAGGAAAATCAGAATCTTAAGGAGGAGATGAGCTTGATGGCTAAGAATTTCACAAGAGCGGTAAGAATGGTTGAAAGAAGGGGATTTGTGAAGAATCAAGGCAATGAACGTGATAAAGACAAAGAAAGATATGGCAAGAAAAGTGACATTCAATGTCATGAATGTCAAGACTATGGATAGATTAAGGCTGCGTGTCCATCACTAAAAAGAAAGGAACTAAAATGCACTGGATGCAAAGGAGTTGGCCACATGAAGTAAGACTGCATAGGTTCACTTACTAGGAAAGAAAAGTCATTTATTGTGGAAAGCGAGAATGAGTCTGAGGACGTTGATTCAACGGATGAGTGTACTAAGTATGTTGCATTCATGGGAAATCTTGAAGATGAAGATTCATCTTTTGATAGTGAATCGGACACGGTCAACGAGAAAGCTCAGTCAAGAAGTAAATCAAATGCAGAAAAAGAGTTTGATATTAATTATGAGTTTAGAAATCTGTATGATAGCTGGCATGCACTAGGAAAGGAAAAGGTGTCTTTGTTAGAAGAAAAAATCGTTCTTCAAGTTTAGAATGATTAGCTAACCAAAGAACTCATTTCTGAAAAGGAAAATAACTCAAGAGTGTCTCATGAACTTGCTGCTGAAAATGAGAAGAACAGAAGTCTTACACAAGAGTTAAATGAAACAAAAAGGAAGATCTACATGATAAATAGTGGGACTAAGGATCTTGAGAGTATTCTTGCTACTGGAAGAGTTGGAAAATCTAATTTCGGACTTGGCTATCAAGGAGGTGAGTCAAGTGGATAAACTAACTTTGTGAAGAGCCAGAATGTCGTAACAAATTCTGTTCAGACTAAATCAGAAAACAGACCAAGAGCTGTTCTAACAAAACGTGCAACAGGGAAACTACATAATCATCGTTAGAGAACAATTAGTGGTTTTGAGTGCTACTATAGTGGACTTCAAGGTCACATCAAGAGGTACCGCTATAGATACAATTTGCTGCAACAAGGGAAGTTCTACCCACACAGGTTAAGAGAAGCACAAGTGTATGTTGCAAGATCGGACTTGTACTATCATGTTGTTTATACTTCGTCAGAAACTATGTCTTCTAAACCATGGTACTTCGACAGTGGTGCTTCAAGACACATGATTGGAAATCAGTAAAATCTCAGTAACTATAGAGCAGTTAGAGAAAGCAAGGTAACTTTCGGTGGAGGAGCTAAAGGAAAAATCAAGGGAAAAGGTGATCTAAATGAAGTTGAGAAACCTCAAATCACCAATGTGTACTTTGTTGAAGGCTTGACTGCAAATGTGATCAGTGTTAGCCAATTATGTGACGAAGGTCTAACTGTGAATTTTAACAAAGTGAGATGTTGGGCAAATGATAAGGAAAACCGCACTAAAGTTTGAAGAAGGAAAGAACTGTTTTAAAGCTGAGAAAGACGATCCAGTGTTATGGCACCAACGTTTGGGACACATGAATGCTAGAAGCCTATCAAGACTTGTGAGCAATGACATGGTAAGAGGAGTACCTGACTTAAAGCATGTGGACAAAATTGTGTGTGCTGCGTGTAATGAGGGGAAGCAAATAAAGGTGCAACCACGGGCGGACCCAAGAAAATAATTTAATGGGGGAAAGATGTTGCAAGGTGGAATCGAACGTGGCACCTCTACCTTTTATTGAATACTTACTTAACCATATCACCACTTAAACAACATTGGTTAATAATAATTGTTCTCAGTTTTATATGTTACTTGGGGAAGTGCCACCACTATCGACAATGTGGGTCCGCCCGTTGGTACAACACAAACGAGTAGAAGGAATACAAACATCTAATGAGCTGGATCTTATTCACATGGACTTAATGGGTCCAATGCAGGTTGAAAGTATTGTTGGAAAAAGATATGTCAATGTCCTGATCATTTTCGGATGTGCTTGCTACATCTTGAATGACAAATACCAACTAGGAAAATTTGATTCTCGAAGTGAAGAAGGTATTTTCCGAATAGTACTGCTTACCGGGTTTGGAATAAAAAGAGGTTAAGATTTGAATAATCCATGAATGTGGTCTTTGATGATGGGAGTATTCCATAGTTCATGTCTTAACAGAAACAATTACTTGAGGTCCGAAAGAGAATAAGATTCAAGAAGTAATTCTTGAAGGCACTCAAGTGCAGCTTAATGATATTGATACAGAAAACGATGAATTAGAAGAAGAGAAACAACCATTGCAATTGCAAGTTCACAAAAATCATTCTGATGGTGATGTGATAGGGGACTTAGACGGAGAGCGAAAAACAAGAGGCATTAAAAAAGATTATAAGAAGATGGCCTCATTTGCATCCTTTGATGTTGTCATGTTCTCGTGCTCTGTCTTGATGGTTGAAACAAAGAATGTGAATGAAGCTCTTGCTGATTATTTTTAGACTCTTACTTGTCATGAGAAGCTAGAAGAGTTCATCAGAAATGATGTGTGGAATCTTGTTCCACGTCCTTCAAGAATAAATGTCATCGGAACATAATCGATCTTTAAAATAAGAGTGATGAAGAGGGCAATGTTACTAGAAACAAAGCTCGGCCTGTAGCTCAAGGCTACACAGAAGTTGAAGGTGTCGACTTTGATGAGACATTTGCCCGGTGGCAAGGTTAAAATGCATTCGTTTCTTACTAGGAACTGCGTGTTACATAAAGTTCAAACTGCATCACATGGATGTCAAAAGTGCATTTCTAAATGGTGTTATTCAATAGTAAGTATATGTTGAACAACCAAAATGATTTGAGAGTTTGGAATTTCCAAATCACGTTTACAAGCTAAACAAGGCATTGTACGGATTGAAGCTAGCTTACTTCATTTTTGATCAGTCAGAATTACGTGCGTTGAAGTGTCGACTAGACGTTATTTGTCAAAAACGATGCAAAATGATTGCACATCATTCAAATCTATGTGGATGACATTGCATATGGAGGCACTTATAAAAAAATTGGTTTAAGAGTTAAACGATGCAAAATGACTGCACATCATTCATATCTATGTGGATGACATTGTATTTGGAAGCACTTCTGAAAAATTGGTTCAAGATTTTGTTGAGGTAGTGACGTCTGAGTTTAAAATGAGTATGGTAGGCAAACTCAAGTACTTCTTGGGACTACAGGTCAACCAATCGGATTCGGGAATCACTATATCTCAGAACACTTATGCTATGAATCTGGTAAAACGGTTCAGACTGTGTTCGACCAAGGCTGCTAAAATCCCTATGAGCACGACGAAGACTCTCTCCAGAGATGAAAGTGGAAAAAGTGTTGATGCAACACAATATTGTGGAATGATTGGTACCTTACTGTACTAAGCTGCTAGTTGTCCAGACTTGCGTTTTAGTGTGGGACTATGTGCTCGTTATCAAGCAAATCCAAAGGAATCACATCTTATGGCAGTAAAATGGAATATCAAGTATGTAAAAGGGACCGTCAACTATGGTCTGAGCCACACAAAGGACACACACTCGAGCTTAGTTGGTTATTGTGATGCAAGGAGGTTCTCTTATTGACAGGAAAAGTACAACAGGCAGTGGTTTCTTTCTTGGAACAATCTTATCTCATGGCATAGTAAGAAGCAGAACTGTATCTTGCTGTCATCCATTGAATCAGAATACATAGCCCTCGGGAGTTGGACTTCACTTCACAAATTTCTCGATTTCTATCTCTCACAAGACCTGATCTGAACATCTTACACAAAACCATGCATGACAAGGTCCCACTTTTTTCTACACTTAGCTGCCGAATACGACCATCCGGACACACTTCCATTCCAACTATCGGCTTGCTTACATACTTGCATACGAATATGCTCCCTTGCCATCCTTTCTTTAGCCGATAGACCTTTACATTAGTGTAACATTTCGAACCCTTCGCGGGAGAATCTAAACTTACCCGAATGAACTTACCTCCTTTACATACTTAACCATCCTTAGCATTAAACATTTCCAAATGCTCAACACGTAACCATTATGCATCCTTCCCGAACATATCCTGCTTATCATACCTTTATTTGAATTTTAACACGCTTGACACTTCATACCGCAAAACAACCAAACTTGATCACTTCCACTCTTGATCTCCGAGAACATTTTGGTTCACAATCATGCCTTAGAAAACTTTCCGAGTTCTCACGGCAACACTTGGTTTCACCTCAACACTGAATATTGGCTTGTACCAACTCTCACGGCCCGATACTTCAGCCATGACCTTGGTATTTACTGATTTTTTTTTCCAAGCCATAACTTCTATGGATGAGGCAAATGGCACTGGATTATGGTATGTCTTTTTCTGAACCTTTACTTGTTTTATGTGGTAACAAAAGCGCCATTGATCTGTCTAACACTCCTATGCAACACTCTAAAACGAAACACATTGATATTAGACACCACTTTGTTAGAGATTTAGTTGAAACCAAATAAGTTACCATATACCATGTTAATACTAAGATTCAACTTCCTGATATATTCACTAAGCATTTGGGCCGCAGCACATTTGTGCATTTGCAGAAGTCTCTGGGTATTTGTGAACTCTAACCATCGTCCTATTGAGTGTGTGTGCTGAAACAAGGGGAGATTGTACATTTTTTTTTTACAAATTTTTTTTTGGATTGTCTTTGTTGTACCGGTTCTTCTAGATAAATAGCTACTCTTCATGGCTTGGAGTTGCAAAGTGAGTAACGTGTGTGATAGACACAGTGTGGAGGATGTTCATGAAGGGATAATGCGCAGAAAGGAGCAGAAAAAGGCACTTTACTTCATAAGATGAAACATGAGCTTATTTAAGTCACGAGGGCAAAGGAGAAATCTTGTCACTAACCCGAGATAACAAAGGAGAAATATTGTTTATCTGTGGGAGAAACTCTTCATGCAACCAACAAAAGGGAAAAACAACAAAAAGAAAAAAAAATCAAATAATAAAACAGAGCTCTTCTGCCATTGCAGAAATGATCAGTAAGAAGCATCAATCAAGGTCTGGTCTTTCTTTTCCAGCCTTGTATTACTATGCGCCTGAACATGGCTTCAAAGTCTGTCTTACATCCTTGAGAGAGGACCTGCTTGAACTATGAGATATGACAATGTGAAGACTACTCTTGAATATTTCCACAACAGTGATGGTTCACCAACATATAAGTTGTTTTTAGTATTTTTCTTGTGGGTTATGGTTTTTGGACATATGGCGTGTACAATCTCTCTTCATGTTGCATCTATCTCATAACTCAATTAAGTTTTATCACATACTGATGGGATAAAGAATGTTGGTGATGTGTTCCTGATAGGTTTGAAAAATTCAGTGTCTTAATGTCCTGCATTTTTTTCCAGCTGTGTTTCTGTAATTTTTGGTGTGTTCCTGCATTTCAGGTGTTATTTTTTCTTCAGAAATCTGATTAAATTGAGAAAATCAAGTTATCCGGTTAAAAGCCGGTTTGAAGCACATAGTTCAGGAAAGTTTCTTTTGGGATAACATCACGTGGGATTTCATTTGTTTCTCTAAAACAAAAGTGACGATCTTAATTCCCTGTAAACCTTAGATATGCCGCGTACCCGAGCTTCGTTAACTCTTAATTTCTGAGAGAATGAGGCTTCGCAACTCCGATAGCTCGATTGAAGATGTACTCCTGTTGTTAAGTAGCATCCCAAGTCTGAGCTTCATCGAGTAACTCTCACTAAGCATGCCTTAGCCAAGTATTTATTTAACGAGCAAGTGGTGACTTGGAAAGATTTGAAGACTTCGGTCATGTCTCAGACTCCAATATTCATTTCTAGATCTTACCAAGAAATAAAGGTGGAACGTTGTCCATCTGATCCGAAACATCTGACACGTCTACACGAATCTGCATCTCCAAATGTGTGTTTGCATCTCAAAACGGCTCATTTTATTCCTGAGTAACGTAAAACCTGTAAAGATTCTATAATGGACTAGAAGACTCTAAAAACACACTTTGAATCAATAAAAGTTATAAAGTGAAAGAGAAAAGAAACACCTAAAACCGATAAAAACACAATATATCAACTCCGCCCGACTTAGATTCTTGCTTGTCCTCAAGCAAAACAAAATATTAACCAAGAGAAGAGGTTTGACAACCTGAGAACTAACATGTTCTTTTGGGATCATGCTTTCAATCAAGTGCCTGCAAACCACTATCACAAAGTTTCTATCAAACCGTTCAATAATGTACTTCACCATGACATCATGATATCCCTAAATCACAAAAAGCTTCAGAATCAAATAACTTAATGTAATACCCGTGTCTGAAATTTTGGTGGTGTCGACCGACACCAGTTTTGGGTGTCGATCGACACCAACAAAATTGGATAGACGATTTAGCTTTTAAATTGTCGGTTTGACTAAATTTTGGTTTGGAGAAACCCTAGGTCAACTTAAACTAGAGCAACCATCTTTGTTCTTCACTTTTTGGTGTTTTGTCGCTTTCTAAAAGAGAGAAGAGAGAACTGTGAGTGAAGGTGGATCCTAAAGTGCTAAGGTGAGGCTTGTGAGAGGTTTCTCGAGGTTGTTCTTCAGTGGAATTCGTGGCTGTGGGTGTGAAGAGAGGTTGCTGCAGTGATCTTCTTCTCTGTTTCGTCCATCCTTCCAATCCAAATCAGAGGTGAGTGTGTGACCATGGCTTATCTAAGCGTTAAGATTGAGTGATTTGTGTTAATGTGATGTGTGAATTGAATCCTTTGCGTTTGTGATGTTTTCTGGTGTTTGTGTGGCCTTGTGTGACTGTTATTGGGTTGTGTCGTCGTGGGAGGTGATGTGATGGTGCTATTAGGATTCTTGGTTGGCTGAGATCGTCGTACAGGGTGTGGGTGTCGACCGACACCAGGTGGGTGTCGATCGACACCATTCGGTTGATCGCAGTGCAGTAGGGTGGTGTTGTCTGTGGTGTCGACCCATACCAGTTTTTGGTCACTGAGTATTTGTGATAATACTCACGCATCTCATTGTCTTTGTGGTGTAGGTAAAGTGTGACGTGGAATCATGGCAATGAGGAGGAGGATGATCTAGGGTCTCGGTTTTTATATATTTATTATTATGTTAATTGTTGTTGGAACCTGGTTTAGAGGCATGCTAGATTGCTGGTGTAAATTGTGGTTATTGAATGATTGGTTAATTAATATTATGATTAATTGGTGTTGGTTTAATATGTTTCCGCTGTGCATGATGGTTTATTGTTGGGTTGATTTGGTTAAAGTAATTAGTAGGTATGAGACTATTAATTAATGAATTAAAAAAAAACGGGCCGGGTCTTATGTCGGTCTGAATACTCCGTAGTTTTTGCACATGAATGCACATGATGACAATGACATAAGAATGTATGTGGTCTGAAGCATGGATAGGGTTAACAGTGTTGTACTAGACTAAAAATGAGTCTAGCCATTCAGAGTTTACAAAGAGTGGCAAAAATAATGTGGACTAAACTCTGAATGTATGATCCATTACATGATTACCAACCTCCTAAGTGAGATATAATAAGTCCAAATTAAGTTCAAATTGGCAAGGTTAAGCTCAAATCATCCAAATTTCCAAGTGAGTATTATACAAGTGATCTAGTCATGAATTTTCTTGAAGTTCCAAGTTATCCTTAAACAATGCTAAATGGTCTCAAGGCAATGAAATCAAGTAAGGTGCAATTCCCTAAGAAAAGCTCATAGTTCTCAAACAAAATTTTGACTCAATAAAATATATACGATTTTGACTCGATAAAACAAACTGACTAACTCAAGAAAACATCAAAATGAAAAATAAGTAAAAGCAAACTGCATCAGTAGACCAGTGAGCTCCTCCCCCAGACTTGCTTCACACCATCTCGGTGTGAGAACAATTCCAAAAGTAAACATCACAACAAAAAAACAAAAATAAATGAAGATGCGGAAAAGAAGAATGAGAATAAGAAAACTTATTGGGGACATCTAGTGGGTTGTCTCCCACAAAGCGCTTATTTTTTGTCTTTAGCTTGACCGTTCAACACAAAACATTAATCACAAGAATCAAAAGGTTGAGCCAATGCACCTTTAGCCCTTCTCCTGTTACCGCACACAACAATATGTACAAAATAACACACAATTATCCATGATAAGGAGGTAAAATAACCATCCACCAAATTTACTACAAATATAGCACATATCTTGAAACCTTCTTTAATGGTTGGATTTTCATGAGGATCAAATGTATTTGGTGGAAATATAAAATCAATTTCAGGTCTTAACGAGGTTTTAACAAAATTGTCAACTTCATCCCCATTAATTTCATAGCACAATATTTCCATCCATATAATCAACATCGGCATCCTCAGTCTCATGCAAGATGTTATCATCATGACATTCAGAGTTTACAAAGAGTGGCAAAAATTCTTGAAACACACTACTCATATTTCAAATACTTTTTATAATAAGATTGTATGAAATACTATTTAATTATAGTTTTGGAAAAATTCTTGTAACACACTATTTATAAGATTTTATTACTTATGTTTGATATGTTTCTAATTGTTATTATTTGTGTGCAAGAGGCTGTATACATTTATGGATCCATCAACTTTACAAACTGCAGCTTCACAACTTGTAACTTCACAGGCTTCATCATCACTTAAGCGAAATCCTAATGATGTTGGGTGGGAATATGGAATTTTGTGTGATCCTAAGAATCTAGATAGAGTTAAATGCAAGTTGTGTTCAAAAGATATGTCTGGAGAAGTGTACCGGATTAAAGAACATATTGCTCACATCACAGGAAATGTTTTATCATGTGGGAAATCTCTAAAAGATGATCAAGTTAAGTGTAGAAATGCCATCATAGAAGCAAGGAAGAAGAAGGTGAGTAAGAAACATGAAGAAAAATTGTTAAGAGCTGAAGTGAATATGGATATGTACAGGCTTGAAGATGATTAGAAGAAGACCTTGGGACTCTAAAACCTTGTAACTTACAAGGTCCTATGGATAAGTTTGCTACAACAATTCGTCATGAAGTCCCGTTGGTACACAAAAAGACAGCAAAATATCAATTATGTACTTTTCAAGGAAAAAACTCATCAAGTGCATCAGTATTGTGCAAGGTGGATGTATCAATCATGTATTCCTTTTAATGTTATTGATAATGATTCTTTCAAGACTCTTAATTCTTTCAAGACTCTTATTGAAAGATAACTTTGTTTTTTGAAATGTTAATAAATAAATTATAATTTTATTTGAGATTGTATTTACTTTTCATTTCATATTGTCAGTGTTAGATAAATTATATGTTTTCACTTCCGAACATGTGGTCGGTTCGATTGGTTAATTTGCTACCTGAAAACTAGACACTTTTTGGTTTCGAGATTTTTGCAAATAACCGGTAATCTTATAACTGACAAAAACCATAAAAATGTCATTAACCAAAGACCATATGAACCAATTGGACCAGTCATATTTTAGAACTCATAGCATTTCTTTTTTTCTCGAACGACAACACATACGATGAAAATTGGTTATCGTAAACTCTTGATGTATTATTATTGTTCTTTAGGTTTTATTTGAATTAAAAAAAATTGAAAAAATATTATTATTGTTAGAATACGTAGTTTGTTAAACATGCTACATTTTACATACATTTTTTTTGTTTTGATCTGTAACGCCCGTGTTCGAAAATAGGTGGTGTCGATCGACACCAAGGGAGGGTGTCGCTCGAAACCAACAATTTTCTGTTTGGATGGGTTCGATTTTTATTGCGGTTTGCTTGGGGTTGGTTTGGGATTAACCCTAAGTGACGCTTTAAAAGAGAAAAGGTCGTCCTTGTTCTCTTTTCAGCTGCTTTTAGAAGCTAAGAATAGAGCAGAGAGTGTGCGTTGATCCTTTGGTGCCTTTGAGTGAGTGTTTGGTGAGTTTGAAGCTTGTTTTTGGTGGTTCAAGGCTAGAGGAGATTAGATCCGTAGTGTTTGGTGTCTGTGGAGGTTGTTTTACCCTTGCTAGTCCCTGTTTCGTTGCTGTTCCTTCTTGTTTTCGAGGTGAGTGCGCGACTATGGCTGATCTAAGCATGTTTAACCCTTCTTTTGTGTGTTTGATTGATTTGGATGGCTGGATTTTTTGTGTGTGGCCATGTTTGTGTGTTTTGGTTACTGTTATTGTATGTTTGAGTGTTAGGGCTCATGGCTGGAGCTTTGAAGGTGATGGATTCGTTCTCTGGGAGTTGAGAGGCGACTTCAGGTTTTCTGCGTGGTCGGTGTCGCTCGACACCAAATTTGTAGACAGTTTTTCTGGACAGCGTGTAATTCGTGTCTTTTTATGCCTAGTTTGTTTGTTATGGTTAATCTGATGCATGTTAGATTGGTTTAATATGCTTGTGTGTATAGCCCAGTAGATGGGAAGATCGCTTCACTGAGTATTTGTGACAATACTCACGCATCTCATTGTGTTTGTGGTGCAGGTATAGTGTGATCCGTGGAATCATGGCGAGGAGAGGAGGATGATCTAGGGTCTCGGTTGTTCTGTTTATAATTATTTTTAATTGTTGTTGGAACCTTGTTTAGAGGCATGCTAGGTTGCTGGTGTACATTGTGGTTATTGAATGATTAATTGGTGTTGGTTTAATATGTTTCCGGTGTGCATGATGGATTATTGTTGGGTTAATTAGGTTAGATTAATTAGTAGGTATGAGATTATTAATTATTTTTTTTAAAAAAAAATGGGTCGGGTCTTTTCAATTTGGTATCAGAGCCCTTACAGTTTTAGCCCAGGAGTAAAGTGGTGATTTTTAGTGTGATATGTGAATTTCGTTGATGAGAAACGATGATGTGGATTGTATGCTGATTGATTTGTGTGTTTAATCAATTGTGTGAGCATGACGACCTAGATCATCCTCTCGAGCCGTTAATGAGATTTCACGGTAAGTTGTGATGTTGTAATTGAACTATGTGAGTATTTCTTGGATTTGACTTGTTAGTGTCATGTGAAGAGAAATATGTGTGAGTTTCTAAAAATATAAAGTGTTGGGTTTTACAGTTCTATTTTTAGAAAGTTTTGGGATTGTGCTTAGTATAGCATTGCGATGCTATAGGGGAACCACAGAGGTATATCTAATCTGGAGATATGTTCGGAGGCGTTTAGACTTATTTGCTCGGGTGTTATGTGATTGTCTCGGATGACGATTCTAGAACACGCTTAGGGTGACGACCCGAGAGCGAGTGTAATACTTCCCGGATACCGTATCTTGAAGGCTTGTGGCCTAATAGTGAGCCGGTATGACTCAAAGGTTGCGACCTGAGAGCGGGGGAGTGGTGAGACTTCTCGGATACCGTAGCTTGAAGGCTGGTGGCCTAATAGTGAGTCGATATGACTCGAAGGTTGCAACCTGAGAGCGGGGGGAGTGGTGAGACTTCCTGGATACCGTAGGCTAAGGCTGAAGCCTAAGGACGAGCCGGTATGATTCATGGGTTGCAACCTGTGGACGGGAAAAGTGGGTGTGTATGAGCAAATAGGGTCTGGAACGTGAGTATATTGATTAGATAGGGACCTCGGAGAAGCCAATTGTGTGCTGACGGACGGTGTTGAAGGATTCGAGGACGAATCCTAGTTAGTGGGGGAGAATTGTAACGCCCGTGTTCGCAAATAGGTGGTGTCGATCGACACCAAGGGAGGGTGTCGCTCGACACCAACAATTTTCGGTTTGGATGGGTTTGATTTTTATTGCGGTTTGCTTGGGGTTGGTTTAGGATTAACCCTAAGTGACGCTTTAAAAGAGAAAAGGTCGTCCTTGTTCTCTTTTCAGCCGCTTTTAGAAGCTAAGAATAGAGCAGAGAGTGTGAGTTGATCCTTTGGTGCCTTTGAGTGAATGTTTGGTGAGTTTGAAGCTTGTTTTTGGTGGTTCAAGGCGAGAGGAGGTTAGATCCATGGTGTTTGGTGTCTGTGGAGGTTGTTTTACCCTTGCTAGTCCCTGTTTCGTTGTTGTTCCTTCTTGTTTTAGAGGTGAGTGCGTGACTATGGCTAATTTAAGCATGTTTAACCCTTCTTATGTGTGTTTGATTGATTTGGATGGCTGTATTTGTTTTGTGTGGTCATGTTTGTGTGTTTTGGTTGCTGTTATTGAATGTTTGAGTGTTAGGTCTCATGGCTGGAGCTTTGGAGGTGATGGATTCGTTCTCTGGGGAGTTAAAAGGTGATTTCAGGGTTTTTGCGGGGTCGGTGTCGCTCGACACCAAATTTCTGGACCGTTTTTCTGGACAGCGTGTAATTCGTGTCTTTTTATGCCTAGTTTGTTTGTTTTGGTTAATTTGATGCATGTTCGATTGGTTTAATATGCTTGTGTGTATAGCCCAGTAGATGGGAGGATCGCTTCACTCAGTATTTGTGACAATACTCACGCATCTCATTGTGTTTGTGGTGCATGTATTGTGTGATCCGTGGAATCATGACGAGGAGAAGAGGATGATCTAGGGTCTCGGTTGTTCTGTTTATAATTATGTTTAATTGTTGTTGGAACCTTATTTACAGACATGCTAGGTTGCTGGTGTACATTGTGGTTATGGAATGATTAATTGGTGTTGGTTTAGTATGTTTTCGCTATGCATGATGGATTATTGCTCGGTTAATTAGGTTAGATTAATTAGTAGGTATGAGACTATTAATTAATGAATTTAAAAAAAAACGGGTCGGATCTTTTCATGATCGATCGAGTCATATACGTCCATTTCAAATAATTCAAACTGCACATATGCGGAAAAGTTCTATTTTGATTATTCATATGTTTTATATAGTAAAATATAATAAAGTATAAATAAGATCATTTAAAGTTGAAAGGAGAATTATAGTTGTTTTAATATATTAGATTAAATTAGGTAGAGATATTTTAGGAAAATCAAAATCTAATATGGATATGAGATAATCTATTGTAGAAATATCTGATTCATTATCCATACCCAAAGATAAGAAAATGAAGTATCCGATTAGATTGTATTTTATTTCAATTAGAAACTTTGATTATTTTATAATGGGTATTTTAGCTTTAATAATATAGATAGTTTTGAAACATTGTCTAAATTTTTATGTGATGTGAGACATTATACATATAATTTTTAAAAAAATCAATTAAGTAATATAAATCCGTTTAGAGAAGTTCAAATTGCAACATATGTGAAAAATTGTATTTTTATTATTTCATATGTTTAATTTAATAAAATAAATTAAAAAATGATACTGAAAAATGATATTAAATCTTTATTGGAGAGATTTTAGGAAAATGATAAATATTAATTTTTAATATATAATTAATGCTAATGGCATGGTTAATATTCAATGTTCATGGGTCATGTGATAGAGTGAGTTTGAGTATATATATATTTATGAGTTGTCTACATACAAACTATTTTAGTCCGTAATCAAATAACTTGAACTAAAAGATGTTATGTAATCATCAATTTATTGTTTTAAATATTATAAATATTTAATTAAGTTGATTAAATTAGAATTATGTAAAAAATTAAATGACTCGCGGGCCACAGGTTAAATTATAAAATAAATAATCAAAATACAATTGTACAAACTTAAATACAAAACTAAACAAACAAAAAAATACAACTTAATTTTTTTTAAATAGTTATAAAAACTTATATATCGAAATTAACAAACAAAATTAACAAATATAACTTCAAATTAAAAAATTTGTCTCGCGGGTTAACATCTAGTTTGTAAGGTAAGGTGAGAGCTGAAAAGTGAGAGGGGAAGTAATGAAAGTTATCCATCAGTCTTTCTTTATTTTATTTTACTTTCATCCAACTTTATTCTCCTAATGTTTTAGAAATAAGTTTGATAATTTGTCTTATATTTTCCTCTTTAGTTCTTTTTTCCTAATCTCTAGACTTATTACATGCAAGGTTTAGAACTATATAAGAAAGAACTATTAACCTTTCGTTTCTGAGCAACACATTCCTCAGAGGTCCTTCAAATGAGTAAACTTCCTGCAAATAGCAATAATACACAGAACTACATCATCATCATTAGAACTAATAAAGATGATATTGTTTCTTCATAGATTCTTAAGCAAAGAGATAACAAGTTCATATAAAACACCTAAAGCTGATATCGTTCACAAAGAGTAATGATGGATCTACGGATGATTCCAGAATCTATACCCATTCAAGAACAGCTAAATCATTGGCAGAAACTAAACAGTTCCATGTGATAGCAGAGAGGCTTCAGCTTCAAGGAACATGTAACAATCATGTAGTGATGATGTGAAAATTAGGAATTAAAAGTACCAGTTGTGAATTTGATTTGGTTTAAACTGTGTTAATACCGGTTTGGTTTATACTTTGTTAATTTCTGTTTGGTTTAATTGTGAGTTTTGGTTTAGTTAAATTGGTGATGAGAGACACTAACGCTTCCTTTAAACGGTCATTAAGAAACTAAACAGTGGACGTGAAAACCTGAAATTAAATCCAAAAAAGTATCCTTTTCCATTACAAAATAGACAGAGATGTTTTGAGTCTGAACCTCTCTTTTGCTCGCTTCTCCTTGAATCGGATTGATTTTGTTGTTTAATATCTTTCGCTCTGGTTGGTACAATCCAAACTTGGTTTTGGTTTATCCAAACTTCTTTTGATTGAAATATCCAATGCTTGATCACAGCTTTCGACGATTATGGATGACAGATTATAAAAACTGGTGATCGTTCCTGTTAGATAAGTTTCTATCCCTTTTACTCAATTTTGTTACTCTCTGAATTTTAATTTAGTTGACATTGCTTTTACATCAACGTGGAAGCTGTATTACCTTTTGCTGCTTGAATGGTTTAAAATAAGGTAACTGGACATTGTTGAGATTACCTTTTGCAGTATTATGAAGCTTTACATGTGTGTTTGATTCTTTACCTAGAGATTGAGGTATGTGTAGAAACTTTGCAAATTTTGGTCAGTTAAACGTTCTGTCTTTATCATATTTATGAAGTAGATTGTGATTCCTAGACCTGTTAATGAAATTGCAAACTTGATTCATAGGGAAGCTAAAGGGTTAAGGTTATTTACTATACAAAAAGTACTTATTTTCTCTTAAAGTATTGAGCCTTTGATATTTTCAAGCAGAACATGACTATATGTTGTGAGCTTCTCAAGAAGGCTCGGTCTGAGGCTGAGGGAAAACCTTCTAAGTCTAAGGAGCCAAATGTTGAGAAGTATGGTATTAACCATGTGAGGTATCTTCCCTTCCTGATTAATTTAAGTCGCACTCGAAATTAGTTAGCTTTCTGCAGGAATCATTTCTGAATCCTATATTAGATATGTTTCTGTATTTGTTCTTTTGGGGATGCAGATCGTGGACCAGTGGAATGGTTTCCAAAGAATTTTACGATCTCTCAAGGTCAGCCTCTATAACAATGCTGAAGCTGCGGTTAGAGTTTACAGAGACGTCAAGAGGAGTTGATGATTTCCAGATCATGAAAACTGTTTCAATGGTATTGAAAAAATGCAATAAAAACTGACATCATTCTCGTTTTCTAGATAGCTAAAGGATTGCATACACAACTCGTATCTGCCTACCTAATATATGAAATTAAGAAGCTAAGTTGTGCAGATAAATTTTTATGTTTAGATGATTGATTTTTTTTAAAGCTTCGTATAAGAAGTTTTATGTTTTAGATACTAGGAAGCATAATTTTAGGCAAATTTGATGGATGATGATTTTGCAGATTGATAAACCTACTGCTTGCTTGCAACTTGCAAGGGATGGATCCTTCTCATATAAGGTTTTGGAGCTTGTTGAAATTACCGTTTACAGTGTTCTGAAGCTTTCCATTAGCGTTTGATTCTTTACCTAGAAATTGGTTTTTGTAGAAATTCTGAAAAATTTGGTCATGTAAATGTTCTCTCTGTACTTTATTTATGATGCAGTTTGTGATTCCTAAGACTTGTTAACAATACTGCAAAGTTGTAACCAATTTACAGGATTTAAAAGGGTAATTTACAGTATTATCTTTTGAACTGCAGGGAAGCTAAGGGGATGCTGTAATTTCAGAAAGCAAAGCAAAGCTCTGGTTCCTTTCTCAATTACACCCTTCTTTTTCTTTTTCTAATCTTTAAAATTTGTCGCCTGCGTTTGATGTTTGTTTGCAGGTCCCATGAGTTCATTTCACATTTTAATTCTGAAGCTAAGTTGTGTGTGGATGAATTGCTATGGTTAGCTATTTAGTTCTGAGGCACTTTTAGTGATTGATTCTTCTTAAGCTCCTTATAAGAAGTTTTATGTATCTTATGTTCAGCTATCAAATAACTTGAAGCATATCTTTAGGCATCTATCCAGACTGAGATTTTGATGGTGATGATACTGTAGGAATTTTATGGATAATGCAGACTGCAGATCAGTGGAATGGCTACCAAAGCATTTTAAGATCTCTCAAGGAGAGCCTCTATGAATTTTTCTCTTTATTTCAGTTATGATGCAGTTTCTGACTGGAGCAGTAACTATGATTGCTTACTTTGAGGGCTTTATTCAATTTATCTAAAAAAACATGTAGTTGATCCGTGATATCCTTCTTTTTTAGGTGTTTTGCAGATTGTCCACCAGAAAACAGCATCTTGCATATGTAAAGAACGAGATTAAGCTGAATTTCATCAAAATCCTGGAGGGCATAAAGGTGAGAATGATGTTTTACATTTGTGTTTTAGAATGTTTTGTTTAAAGCACTTTAGGTGGTTGATTTTTGTTAAGCTCCTTCTAAGAAGTTTTATGTATGTTATGTTCAGCTATCAAATAACTTGATTCCTTTTGTTTTAGATACTATGAAGTATAGCTTTAGACTTCTATCTTGGACTAAGATTTTGATTAAATGATGATTTTGTAAAATTTGATGGATAATGTAGATTGCAGATCAGTGGAATGACTACCAAACGATTTTAAGATCTCTCAAGGAGGGCGCCTATGTAATGTTCTCTCTTTGTTGGACCTTGTTAGTATTACCTTTTGCAGTATTCTGAAGCTTTACGTTTGTGTTTGATTCTTTACCTAGAGATTCTGCAAATTTTGGTCTGTTATGATGCAGATTGTGATTCCTAGACCTGTTAACTAAACTACAAAGTTGTATTGAAATTGCAGGATTTATAAGGGAAGCTAAAGGGATTTAGGTCATGTCTTCTACAAAACCAAATGTTACTATACAAAAATACTTATTTTCTATTAAGTATTGAGTCTTTGATCTTTTCAAGCAGAGCATGCTTTAGACTTTGTCTTATGCCTTAGAAGAAGATGGCTTTTGCGGTGTACAGAAACATTCTAGGATTTTTGTGCAATGCTTTGGTTTCTTTCTCAGGTACGCCCTTCTTCTTTCGATGTATGGATGTATCATGCAGTGGGGGAAAAGATTTAAGTGGCAACATAAGGACTACTGAAACTCATTCTTTTGATCAAGATTTTATATATTCTAATAAAGCTTCAATACTTGTTGGCTGCGTTTGATTTTAGTATGGCTGCGTTTGATTTTAGTAAGTTACTTACATCTTCCTAATCTAAACCTGATGCTTAATGTCTTTTGTGATTCTTTTCTTATATTTGGGGATACCATTATACTCTTTATATCGGATATATTTCTTTGTTAGCATCTCAGGTTTCTCAAGGCTTACAATTTAAGGTTTGTTTGATATGAGAACTGATTATCTCATATGAGAACTGATATCTCATATCTATTCTCAGTAACTTTTGATTGAATATCCTGACAAAAAATTGATTAGAAGCTTGTATGTATGTAACTGTATAATTTTTCTTAGATTGTTTTCTTTTAAGTATGCGATTCCGAAGCACCTTTGATGATTGATTTTGTTTAAAGCACCTTGTAAGAAGTTTTAGGTATGTTATGTCCAGCTATCAAAGAACTCGATTCCTTTTTTTCTTAGATACCATGAATACTAACTTTAGGCTTCTACCCTCTTGGACTAAGATTTTGATTGACTTTTGCAGATGGGTAAAAACTACTTCACATACTCAAGGGAGCAATCCTAGTCGATATTAGATAAGTTTCTGTATATTTTACTTTAATTTACTCAGAATTTGGCTCATCCAACTAACATGCGTTTTTGGGGGATGCAGATTGCAGGAAATGGGAATGGCTTCTAAGCATTTTTAGCATACAAATGCAAACGGGTGTAATAATCGTCATCATCATCTAGTTACACTCCAAACGAAAAATTATAAATAAACATAGAAAACAAAACGATACTAGACCATAGACAACGATGCCTAAGACAAACATTCCTCAAAACATTTAGACACCAAACTCCTTTTGAGAATCCATTTCAGCAACAACAATGCTCAAGAGGATTCAGTGCCTTCACTAAACCAAACTGCATCTATTTTTTCAACAACAGCGTCCCTACCTGTGACGGTTTTCCCAGTACCATGTCCATCACCATTTCCGCTATTTCAAGAAACCAATAATCATGATAATGTTCTTGAGAAAGGTTTTAGAACATTATAAGTATAAATCTTTACTTACCATGGAAAGTCCTCCTCCTTCATGCCCAGCTGCCGAGTACAAGTTTTGTAATCCCGGTTCAAAGACACATTCTTTCAGGTTTTGTGATCATTCCAAACACCAGTTTCAAGTATCTATGACGCATTAGAAACAAGAGGCTTACTGTAAGGCTGCAACCCGACACTCTCACTTTCCTGTTACGGATGAAATCCTTGAGGGAAATATCTCGTAACTTGGCAAAGAATTCTGCTGCACGCTCCCATATGCACCGTATTATAACTCAACAGCTTCAGTGTCAAAACCAACAAATTCACGACTGCTCCCTGAAATTAGAGATGGATTTACTGGTTCAGGAGTTCAAGAGGTGGACTCATGAAATTAAAAATTAAGTATTTTAAGTATAGTAAATAATAACCTTTGGTTTTGTAGAAGACATTACTTAGTAACACTTTAGCTTCCCTGTAAATCCTGCAATTTCAATACAACTTTGCAGTTTCGTTAACAGGTCTAGGAACCACAATCTGCATCATAACTATGAAAGAGAGAACGTTTAACTGACCCAAATTTGCAGAGTTTCTACAATACCCCAATCTCTAGGTAAAGAATCAAACACATGTAAAGCTTCAGAATAGTACAAATGGTAATTTCAACAAGGTTTAACTCCTGCAAGAGTTCAAATAACAGCAGGAAAATAGAATATAATGATAATTTTAACACTTTGCTTACCTCCAAAATGGTCTAGTTATCTTCTCGTAGAGCAGCAGTCTACTTGATTGCATATAGGTAGGCAGCAATCCTTTAGCAACCTAGAAAACGAGAAAGTGGATTGCTTTTTTTCTAATATAATTGAAACATCTTTCATAATTTGCAAATCATATTCAGAGATATTTGTACAATGCATTTTGAAGCCAATCAACTGATCTGTAATCTATATTCTCCAAAAAAACAAGGATGAATAAAATTCAGAGAAATAAATTAAAATATAAGGTAGAGAAACTTATAGAATATGCACTAGCATCGTTCCCTTGTTGCAAGCAAGCAGTAGTTATATATATCTACTCAAATTTGATTCTCTCGCAGTCAAATTTGATTTGAAGCGTAAGAAAACACAGTCTTGGTCATTCTCACCTTTATGGCCTCCAGGATTTTGCTGAACTCCAGCTTGTCCTCGTTCTTTACTGTGGTCGAACCCATGCAAGATGCTGGTGAACCAAAAAAAAAAAAAAAAGGATATCACAGATCAACTAGTAAAGCCCTCAAAGTAAGAAATAACAGTTACAGCTCCCAGTTGTGATTTCCCTTTGACAATGCTGTAAAGAACTTACAACGCGTGAAACCAGACGACTAACTCAATCTGATCTACATCATGAGAAATTGCAAACAACATTTTGATGAGGTAGGTTTCAGAAAAGATTCCTGCAGCGAGCTTACTAGCGAGCTTACTAGTTTCTAAAGGGACGATTAAATTAATCAGAAACGGAATATACATGTTGATGAGGTAAGTCACATGATTAAGACCATAATACTTCACAACAATTGGCTTCTTCGACTTAGAAGGTTTTCCCCTCAGCCTCACACTGACCCTTCTTGAGAAAACACTCCTTCTTGGTAGCTTTGTCTTCAGACCTATTTTTGAGACGAACCTTGAACAGAGGAGTGGTAATAAAAACAGAGAAACAGGAGGAATAGAGAACATTATAGCCATTCCACTGATCTGCAGTCTGCATTATCCATAATATTTTACAATATCATCTTCTAATCAAAATCTTAGTCCAAGATAGAATCTAAAATCAAAACGAATCGAGTTATTTAGTAGCTTAAAAAATTAAGATACATAAAACAACTAAAAAATACGGAAGATCTCAGATGATGGAATCATCATCGAGGCAGTGATGGAATCAGCATCGTCGTCCTCATCTAAGATTAAAAGACGGAAGAACTCAGATGGCGCTACGAGCACCAAACTTGTGAAGGATAGGATCATGGAGATACTCAAACGAGTACCGGCGGAAACCCTAGTGAACTTGTGCGTATCGAAGCCCTTGGCATCAATCATACGCGACCGTCATTTCAAGAAATTGTTCCTCACCCACTCTTCTTCTCGACCAGGTCGTTTCTTCGTCTCCTTCAGACATTCAGATGGTTATAATTTACTCTCTTCGCCGCTTCCAACACAAAACCATAAGTGTAGAGCGACCAAATCAACAAAACCTATAGCAAATCAAACCGTGAATCCAGGAAGAGTTGATTGGGCGTAAACGTGAAGGAAGTTGCCTAAGGTAAGTAGCAGCTACAGATAAGGCTTCTCCTTCTTTACCTTCTTCACCTGGGTGGGGGTTTTGTATTGGGAGCGGCGAAGATAGTAAATTATAACCATCTGAACATCTAAAGGAGACGAAGAGACGACCTGGTCGAGAAGAAGAGTGGGTGAGGAACAGTTTATTGAAATGACGGTCGCGTATGATTGATGCCAAGGGCTTCGATTTGCACAAGCTCACTAGGATTTCCACCGGTACTCGTTTGAATATCTCCATGATCAGGTCCATCGGAAGCTTGGTGCTCGTAGTGCCATCTGAGATCTTCCGACTTTTAATCTTAGATGAGGACGACGACGCTGATTCCATCAATGCCTCGTTGGTTGAGTCACTCATTACAACGTAATTCGCTCGCTCTGGTGGAGAGGAACCCAAAGCAAAAAAGATAACGTTGGCTGCTTTTTTAAGAAAACGCCATTTGATTTGTAAAAATGTTTCCCGTTTTTTCTTTTTAATCAAGAGAAGAGTGATGGGTCATGGGGACTAAAACGGCAAACGTTTCTGGTAACAAGGAAATGAATTTTCTCTTGCTTTTCTAAATATATCCTTCCAAATCTAAAATCACAATTAGATAGGAAATAAATCTAAATTTATTTGAAGCAATATGGGTTTCAATTAACTAATTAAAACCGACCCGTTACGAATATTGTCACGATTGACCTTAATGATAATAGATTGTTCAGTTAAAGATGAAGGGCATTCGATGGAAAAAAAATTAAACCAAAGGTGGCCAAAAAATTGTACTTCAAAAATGTTATAATAGATGCCTTTAAAAGAAAAAAACATTTTGGGAAGTAAGTAATTTACCGATTTTTTCTGGGAAAACGATCTATTTCCCCCTGAGAATAACGTATAAATCCAGATACATCCCGAACTTTGATCCCGATGTAGATATTTCCAGAAAAAAGTTTGAATCCTATTTCCTCCCCCCCCCCCCCCCCCGAAATAAAAGTTCTAAACATCGGGATCAAAGTTCTAAACATCGGGATCAAACATCGAGGTTAAATAAATAGTAAACCAGTGAAAACCCAGAATTGGGGAGAATTAGATCTCGAACTTTGATTTCGGGAGGAATTAGGTTTAGAACTTCTATTTCGGGGAGAAATGGGATTTGAACTTTGTTTTCGGAAATATCTACATCGAGGTCAAAGTTTGGGCTTTATTTGGATTGATACGCTAGTTCTCAAGAAAACAACGAGGCAAGAGATAAGTTTCGAGAGGAACTCCCATTCTCTTAATTAAATCTAAAAAAAAATGAAGAAATACAACGATCCTAATTATTGAACCTGTAAGCAAAAAGAGAAAGGGAAAAAAAACAAAAAAATTTCAAATCTAATTAAACTCTTCTTAAAATTACATAATAATGATAACACAACAAACCTGTTATCCAAATGGATTACAGACCAAAGTAAATCATCGATAAGACCTTACATCAATTTCATTTATCTTATGTGTCCTCGTTTTTTTTTACCTTTCATTTTCCAATGTGCCTTCTTTTGTGTACTAGCTAGCTTAGACACGCTTTTTGCGTTATGAGACTAGTGGCGTTCTATCTCATAATGCTGCTCTAGGGAATTCGTTTAGTCCATAACTAGCTTTAGTACATACTGCTTCGTAACGTAGTGAAAGGGGTTAAGCCTATATATGTCACTATTTTCCATCGAAATCAGCATTTGTGGCCAGCAAGATCCTTTTCCGTTAATGGTAATCTTGAGTTGAGTCCCAAGAAAATATTTGTTGAGTTTTCTAGGGTTCCCAATCAATCAAGTGTATATAGAGAGGCAACAAGTGCATCATTGACGTAGGATGACAAATAATTGGTAATTAAAGTGATAAAAATAAATTACCAAAACTTGGGAAGATAATACACATGACTAAATTAAAATATTAGATTTATAGTTTAAAATAAGTTTTAAAAAAATACATGGCATACGATATTTAACATATTATTAGATTCAAAGTCGGCCTTAACCATTTGGACATCTATCTATCTATCTTATTATATAAAGTTGGGTTTTTAAAAGTTAGTCATTAACAAAACCGTGACATGTGTTAATTGAACTGATAAAATGTTGACAAATATCAGAAAATTAGTGGTAAAAATTATATAAATTAGTTTTCAAACAAAGAATATTTTCAAAATAGAAAGAAGAAAACAAAAATTCAGAAAATTTAAAAATTACTTAGTAGCAATCTCCTAAAGGAAAAAGGATAGTAATTGTAAAAAACATTAGTACTAAAAATTTGAGAATTTTTTAGAAATGCCCCTTTTATTTTACCCCTTTTTAAAAATACCCCTCTTTTGGTGTACTCCTTTTTAAAAATACCCCTCTTTTCTATCCATTTTCAAAAATACCCCTTTTCAAATATGAAAAATTATAAACTTTTATATTGGTGATAAGGTACATCAAGATTATCATTACTATTGGTAGACTAAATCCAAATATTTATAAGGTTTTAAAAGGTTCTAAACGGCATTTATAAGGTTTTTATAATGTTTACAAAGTTTTTATAAGGTTTTGAAATGATTTTTAAAAGGTTTTTAAAAGGTATTTATACGATATTGATGAAATATATATGTAAATTTACACACATATAAAGATAATTTGGGTCTATAAATATAAGCGTACACATATTTTTTAATAAATTTCAAATTTTTAGTGACTTTTTGATAAAATTAGAAAGATGAGTATTTTTGAAAAGTTATATTAGAAAATAATGTATTTTTGAAATTCCCCCTAAAATTTTACAAATATTAGGTCTAAAACAAAAATTAACAAAGAAAGAAAAAAATATAGTAAATTAGTCAACTATAAGTTAATATTAGAAAATATTTGCATTATCATGAATATTATTTAATACAAATATTTTTATTTCGAAAGTTAATCTAAATAAGTTAGTCATTAACATGATTGTAACATGTTTCAATTGTATCGATAAGATATTGGCACGTGTAAATTCAAGATACATATATTAAAAATATTTTAATATTAAATTTATAAACTTATCATAAAAAAATATTCATGTAACAATCAATTAATTTTAAGAAGTACGATAAATTACACAGTCAAAAATATATGCGAGAATAGTTTTTCAAAATTCTAGAGGTTAGGAAACAACATTTTATTTAGAATAATTGTATAATCATGTTTAGGGTATAATTGCAAAATTAAGTCTACAATATATATTTTATATCAATTGATAAAATCAGTCTATGTTTAATTACATTGTGCAGTCAAAAATATATGCGAGAAATGTTTTAAAAAAAAAACAGGAGGTTAGGAAATATCATTGAGAATTTGAGAAATACCACTTTTGGTGTACCCATTTTTAAAAATATCCTTTTTATCTATGTATTTTCAAAAATACCTCTATTTAAATATAGAAAATTATAAAGTTTTATATAGACTATAAGGTACTTCTATATAATAACTAATAGTAGGAGATTTGATAAAAATATTTTATAATATTTTAAAAGGTTTTAATTCGTTTTATAAGTTTTATAAGGTTTTTAAAAGGGTTTATCAGGTTTGAAGAGGTTTTTAAAATGTTTTTATAAGTTATTCTTACAGTATTTATGAAAGTTATATAAATTTTTATACACATACAAAGGTAACTTTTGTCTATGTTTATAAGCTTACACACATATTTGGATAGATTTCAAAATTTTTAGTGATTTTTTGATAAAATTTGAAAAGGGGGTATTTTAAAAAGTGGTATTTGAAAAGGGGAAAAATGTTTTAAAGTACCTCATTTAATTTTAGTTTGGACGTTTAATATCTGATCTTTTTTAGTTTGAAGAATAATACTCATATTAATAAAAACATGTAATTTAATATCCAATAAATTAAATATTGTCATTTTCATACTTACGATTTCAAAACAAAAAAAAATATTCCAGTTTTACCCTTATTCATTTCTATTAATTATTAATGCATAAATGACATAAAACTAATTTTAGTTTTATTTGAATAAAAATTATGATAAAGTTTGATATTTCAATATTTTTAGTGATTTTTTGATAAAGTTTGAAAAGGGGGTATTTTAAAAAAGTTGTATTTGAAAAGGAGTAATTAAAATAATGGTATAATCATGTTTAGGGTATAATTACTAAATTATGTCTACAATATATATTGTATATCAATTGATAAAATAAGTCTAACGTTTAATTACATAGGTTTATCTTTTACAATTTGAATGATTATATTTATCCTTAAAAATTACATTGACATAAGAGGTTCAAAAAATAAAATCATGTGCAACGTGCTTGAATAATATATACTCTAATATATTTACTCTCGTAATAGAGGCAAGTGTCGTATGCAAACTTTTAATCTGGGTAATGAATAATTACCAAAATTCTTGTAATACACTATTTATATTTCAAATACTTTATAATAATATTGTATAAAATACAATTTAATTATAGTTTTGGAAAAATGTAAATGTACAAGAGTTGAGCATAAGCATGGTGGTGAGGTAATTCAAGATTTGAGACCACCATCCTTCAAGCCTAACCATTTCAAGACTGCACAAGGTGTAGCTTTCCGCTTCTTCAACAAAACACATCTCATGATCAAAAGTGTTTCTATTGTGATAAGGAATTTTTTTTCCCTTCCCTCTCCACTCTCTTCTTCGATTATCTGATATTTACTTTTTCTTCTTCTACATTTAATCATTGGTTGCAACAGCTAAAAGCTCTGTTTGGGATCACTCATTTCACAAAGCAAATGAGTGTCGTCCTTGTTCTCTCCTCTGTTTTACACCACACCAACAAGGTTTCCTCTCATCTTCTTCTCCCTATATAATTCCTTAACTCAACAACTGTGTATTTACTTACAATGTCATCAATTAATACGCAGTGGTCATGGCAAACAATTGTAATGGTGAAGGTTCTGATGAGATTTTTGCTAACTTTATATATGTCTCTTCTCCGGAGATAAAAGCTAATGCATCTTCTATATTCTACGTCAATAAGTTATGAATAATTGAAATTGCAGAGAACATAACATCACGTAATAAATCCTTGCTTGAATTTGGTGGCTATGAAGTGTCTAGACTTTACATTGCTTTGTTAGTAGAGCCTTTAAGAACGTGAAATCATAACTGTTTTTTTACTTCTATAGACACGTGATATTGATAAGAGCATCATGGTATTTTTAATGGGCTGTTCTTTTTGGAAGAAAAATTGCTATAATATATGGGCTTTTTATCTATACTATGATCAATTGGTTTCTTCTCCCCTGCTTTCTTCTTCTCTGCAAAGTTGCTTTCATTCTTAAAGGTGCATCTCCGTGCTGTAAAGGTGAGTATTTTATACTTTAATGTTGTTTATTTTCACATTTTGTCTAAAAGAGCAACAAGCTTTAGAACATGTGACGAAGGAGAAAGCAATTTCATATTTACAAGAGAACATGTTGATAGTAGTAATTACCATCGAAAGCGACTTCATATATAGTTAAACTTATAAAAGTATCAACGACCATTAAATAATAATACTTATTTGAGATCTGTGATTGGGATCTATCATAACTCATATGAATATCTTTGGTTATTTTTGTATTGTGTAGACACGAGACCAGGGAAACTTCACAGATTATGGAAACAGACTCACAGGTTGTGAAACCTAAAAATCCATATAATCATTGGTTAGAACCTGAAAGTAAGATGTTGGTGCGGCTGCTAGTGGATGCGGTCAATGAAGGTTTCCGTGATGCTAGTGGAAAGTTTAGCAAATTAACAGTGGAGACAAGAGTATTAACAACTCTAAACAAAAATCTTGAAATTAACAAAACCTAGAAGGAGTACAAAAATAGGATGAAGGTCGTGAGGGGTAGGTACAATGGTTTGGCAGAGCTTTTTCATTTCAGCTCTGGTTTTGGATGGGACCCTGAAACAAAGAAATTCACAGCTAGAGATGAAGTATGGGATGACTATTTCAGGGTAAGAAATTTTATAGCATAAAATTTCTGAATATAGTAGTGTTTCTTATGTACCGAGGTTACTAAAATGTTTTTATTTTTTTAATGGGCTCATCCATTAAAAACTCATCTGCGTGATGACTCATTTGAATATTTCGGAGATTTACACATGATATTTTCAACAACTGTTGCAACTGGTAAAAATGCTATGGGATTAGGTGACACCATTGATGGAGATACATATCAGGTTGGAGACAATGAAAGGAGAAATGATTCAAATGGTGTACAAATAGAAGATGGTGTAGAGGAAACGACTTACTAAGAAACTTCTGTTCAGGAAGTTTTTGCTTCATTGGAGAATAGAAGAGGGGAAAAGCTACCTCCTAGAAAGAAATCTAGAACTGCTGCACTTAATTCAAACAAGAATTATGTTGAAGGAAACACAGCGATAGAAATTAGTCACCATATTGTTGACATGATACAGAAAAGGTGGGAAAAAGAATCCGAAGAAAAAGAAGCCGAGGACAAGGCTAATAATGTGTGGGATGCTATCAAAGAAATTCATGATTTGTAGGAAGATATATGTTATGAAGCCATAACACTCGTTCACAGCTTAGGTATGAAATTTGGGTTTGTTCATATGTCGATAGCAGCGCGCAAGGGATGGATTTTACGAAACCTTCGTAAACCATGAAAATGAAGTTGACTGCATCAACATGGACTGAAGCTTGTTTTTCATATTGGATATCTTATACCTTTTTGTTTTCATTTTAGAACTTCATGCACTTGCCTTCTTATTTGTTCTTTATTTGAGACTTGGTTTATTTTCTTCTTAATTTAAAATAATTTATGCGTTTAAGGTTCCATACTTATATACATACATATATATATATATATTTAAGTAACATACACACGTTAAGGTTCCATACTTATATAATTTATGCGTTAGGTTTTTGATATGTTTGCATTATTTAACTAACATACATTTTTGCCGGATAACATAACTATGTGGCGGGTAAATCATTAGAATAACATGAGTGATGCTCTCCTCCATTGTGTTAGGGTTAGGGTTAATATATATATTTATGGGTTATTAGCATCCAGACCTACTTTAAAGTAAACTATTCACCATTAGACCCACTTTTTGCTACATGTATACTTTCTATAAAAAAATGACTATTCTATTCCTCGAATTCTATAACTGCTTCTCTTCCTCTCCTTCCTCTCGTTCCTCTTCTCTCCTCTCAAATATAGCTTTCATTATTTCAGTAAAAAACTTAACTTCAAAAAGAAAAAAAACCCAATTCCTCACTGAAAAATTCTTAATTCCATCCTTAATTCTCAATCTCTCATTGCTAAAACCCTAGGCAAAATCTTCATCCCATTGTCTAAACATTCCCCCTCCACCTCATTGTAACATTAACAAACAAAATATTCCTCTTTAGCCCGTCGCAATCGTAGATCCACCCTCTAAACTTTATCCTCCAACCGGTCGAAGCACTAGCCAACCAATCCCAACCTTCATCGCTGTTTTCGTACCTTCCGTCGTTAGATTAAAAGCTCCATCTTCATCCTCCCTTCCCCTGGGACCGTTGACTTTCTTTTTGTGTGCTATTACGCTCTCCCAAGGTTAGTTTCTGCCCTTGGGAGAGCGTAATAGCACACAAAAAAGACTCCATCTTTCTCCTTTTCTTCATTCTCAGCCACATCTTGAATCAATCGCTCTTGCGAGCACCCATTCTCGTCTTCAACATCTAGTTCACATAGCCTTGTCGTCGTCGATAACGGGACAATCCTTGACAGGAAGATCTGGTCTACCTTGAACTCGGCGGCGTTACCGCTTGAGAACCCCCATTATCCAGACACTACCACACAAAACCCAGATATTTCAGCCTGCAAATACCAAAGAAAAAAAATTAAAAACTTACCCAATCCACAAAATACTCACAAAAGAAACATAAATCCGTCTCCACTAAAGCCTACCTCTACATCTACATAAATCCGTCTCCACAAAAGCCTACCTCTACAACAATAAACCCTAAACTGTTTTTATATGGGGTTCTTTATCCACAGAAAACCTAGATTTTTAATTAATATGAAGGTCAAAACCATCTCGTTACTATTTTTCAATTTAAAAATAGCAACCGTCCGATTTCAGTTAGTACTCATGATCTTATGGTTCACAATCTATTAAAAACATGAAAACATTACACCACTTTAAAACTCACTTGAGGACAGTTTTGTCTTAACACATCTAAGCTTCTTCCTATAGAAAGAAGAAAAGTAAAGCTGGAGTGGAAAGTATGTCTATTTGCAAGACAACTTCACAGAAGTAGGTGTAAGTGTAATTAACCCTATATTTATATGCTGCTCTCCTTCATTTTTTCCTCTCCACTAGCCGTCACTTCTATCTCTCGTAAGTTCAAAGTTTTTCTTAATATCATTGCTTTTATATGTATGTATTGTACAATACACGTCTTATATATTTGCTGCTTCTTTTTTCTCTTTTGATTAAGAGCTCTTTGTTATGATTTATAGCTGTGTTTTTTGTGTAGGATTTCGTCAATGGATCGTATCGTTCAAGAGAGTGAAGCGATGCAATCAAGAAGAAAAAGAAAAAGAATGAGAAATCTGAAGTTAGATGTTGATATCATGTTACTGGTCTTGTCCGGGAAACTTCGAAACTTCGTACGGCAGATACCACGTCAGATTAGAAAATCAACAACAACACTTGGACATGAATATATACAAAATGCGTTGGTTGGAGATGATCGTGATCATTTTCGACAGCTATATCGTATGTATCCAGAAGCATTTCTCAAACTATGCTCTATTTTTGGATTGAAGATGGATTTAAGAGACACAATATATGTTTCTGTTGAAGAAATGCTTGCCACATTTTTATTTATCGTTGGTCAAAATGCGAGGTACGTTGTAGCTGAAGATAGATTCCAGAGATCAAAATTCTCAATAAGTAAGAGCTTTAACACAATTCTAAAGGTGTTAAAAGCTCTTGCTCCAAGTTTTATGGCTAAACCTGGACGTGCAGTTCCAGCAAAAAAAAAAGACAGCACAAGATTTTATCCTTATTTTAAGGTATGAGAATTATTTTTTCTTTTTTCAAGTATTTCAAAAACTATGATGACTGATATGTTTTTCTTGCATTCTTAGGATTGTGTGGGAGCTATTGATGAAACTCATATCCTTGCAATGATACCAGGAGAAGACACGGCTAGCTACCGTAATCAAAAAGGCCAATTATCGCAAAATGTGTTAGCTGCATGTAATTTTAATTTAGAATTTACATATGTTCTTAGCGGGTGGGAAGGTTCAGCTCACGATGCGAAGGTATTACACAATGCTTTGAAAAGAAACACAAACAAATTGATAGTTCCTGAAGGTACGCATCACTTATCTTTTTATAAAACTAAATTATTAAGTTGGTTATTCGCAATTTATATCACCTATTATTTTATTCATTTTAAACTCCAGGAAAATTTTATTTAGTTGATTGAGATTCGCCAATCGACGAAATTTTTTAGCTCCATTTCGAAGTACTCGCTATCATCTTCAAGACTTTCGAGGACAAGGAAAACACCCTATAAATCCAAATGATTTGTTCTACCATCGTCATTCTAGTTTGCGGAATGTAATAGAGAGGATTTTTTGCATCTTCAAGTCAAGATTTCTCATCTTCAAATATGCACCACCTTTTCTATATAAGACGCAAGTAGAATTAGTGATTGCTTGTGTTGGTTTACATAATTATCTCCGCAAAGAATGTCGTTCAGATTTTTTTTCTTCCAGAAGACGATGTTATCGAAGAAACTAGTGTTGATGAAAGAAATGATGACGAGAATAATGAGGAAGAACAACTTCATGATACTCAAGAACAACAAAGAGGACATGCTAATAACTGGAGAGCAAATATAGCTGCAAGCATGTGGACTGATGCTATGAATATGGAGTCATAATGCAATATTATAACTATGATTTAGTTAGATTGTTTTCGTTCTTACGGTTGGGTAATTATATATATATATATATAAACACTCGTTCCCTCCAAATAAATAAAATTTTGACATTTGCTTGAGACATATATATTTTATACAAGAATTGACTTGTACTTTACACATGTTTGGTATTTGGCAATGTAAATATATAGTCAAACGTATTGATATTGTGCTTCACGTACGTAGTCAAACGAATTGTAATTGTGCTTCACATACGTAGTCACAGTTACTCCAGATGGCAAGATGTTCTTGATAAGCTTGATGATCGTTTTTCAATGGAAATGTGAGTTGAGACTTTGAACCAGATTTTCCTTTTTTGTGTTATAAACATCCAAAGTTAATAATAAAATCTCACATAAACATATTTCATTTTTTAAAAGAAAAATTATAAAAGCTCAGAGTATAATCAAATCTCTTTAAAACCAATTCAAATCTTTCGAAATTCTGAAATATTAAAAATCCTACCAAATCCTTATAATATCAAATTCAATACCCCCCTCTGAGAGATGGAGAAGGACATGTGAGAAATGCACAAGGGCATAAGCTGAATGCTGACGGGACTGTCATTCCTGAACCTGTCGCCGTCGGTGTCGAGCGACACTAGCTGGGTGTCGTTTGACACCAAGCCGCAGCAGACAACAATCAGTTAGCGTTGAATGCTGAAGCAGAGGATGAAAATCGAACACTTGGAGAATACAATAGGCCTACATTGTTCTATTCTAAGCGCTCTGCTATACGTCCTTCTGCATTTTAGAGGAACAACTTCGAGCTCAAGCCTGGATACTACACTTTCGTATGACAACACCCATTTCATGGCCAAATTCATGAGCATCCAATGGATCACATTGAGATATTTGAAGATTTGGTATCTAGCATCAAGGTAGAAGGTGTGTCTTCGGTTTTTCTGCTCTGCAAGCTTTTCTAGCACTCTTTAGTTGGAGAAGCACTATCCTGGCTTAAGGAGTTGAAGCCCGCATCTCTTACGAGCTGGAAGGATGTAAAGGTTGAGATCTTGAACAACTTTTATGATGATGCGAGGTCAGAGGAGCTGCGGAAAAAGATTTCTACCTTTTCTCAAGGGATCTCAGACGCTTTCAAAGTTGCTTGGGTGCGTTTTAAGGGGTATCAGAGAGATTATCCACACCATGGTTATGAAAAATTTCAGCTGTTGGGAATGTTCTATAGAGGATTGGATTGGAGATATTAGATGGCCTTAGATGCTGCAAGTAATGGCAACAACACTAGAGTTGCTGATTTTGGAAGGAAGAAGCTAGCTCAAAACATGGATGGGGTTCAACTTGCCAACGTTAAGACCAAGCTCAATTATGTGCATAACCTTCTTGTTGCCAAGAAGACTGTTAAGTTTGCTGCTGAGGTTGAGGCCGTTGAACCATGTGCGGATGAATAAGAAGGCGTGAACTACGTCAATGAAGCTGGATATTTGGATCAGAAGTTTGGTAACACACAGGGGAACATGTATAACATCGATATGGTCAGGAGGGCACCATCAATTTCACCAGAACCTACGGAAATTCTTCTTACCAGTCACCTCCTCCTCCATCTGCAGATACTAAGATGAAGTCAATGCTAGAACATATTCTAGCAGGTCAGCAGAACATGGCAGTGAATTTCAACGGGAAGATGGATGCCTTATATACTGATCTAAATGGCAAGATAGAAGCTTTGAGCACCTTGAGCAACGTTAAGGTTGCACAGACTACTGGAACTGTAAAGAAATCAGAAGGATGCAATGCCATTTTGATTAGGGATCGGATGGAGATGATGTTTGGGAGCAGGAAACAAGTGACGATGATGAAACCGCACTTGCACAGTAGGTGTCGCTCGACACCATCTCTCGGTGTCGATCGACACTAACATCAGTTCTCTTGAATTTGGTTCTTGACGGACCAATATTGACCGCGATCGACACCAGATCACAGTGTCGATCGACAACTTCCCAGTGTCGATCGACACCCCTCACAGACAAACCCAGATGCTCTTGAAACTCTGCGACTATCTAAAGAAAAGATCTACAAGCCTAAGGTTCCTTTTCCAAAGCCTAGGAAGTCTAAATAGGAGGTGGAAGAAGAAGGATGCAAGGAAATGATGGAAAAGGTGATAAATAAGATACATTTAGATCATGTAGATCAGGATTCACCTATTCTTAAGCGGTGTGTTAAGAGGATGGTCCTAAATGACGTGAGCCCTGAGGAAGGAGCTTTGCTGGCCAGAGACTACTATCATCTTGAAACAGACCCCACAGAGCAGGATTCCAGAGAAGTTACATGATCCATGATTGAGAGCAGGATTTCAGAGAAGTTACATGATCCAGGAAGTTTCGTGCTCGACTGCTCTATCTTCATAGAAAGATTTCCTCACTCTCTTTGTGATCTTGGCTCAAGTATCAACTTGATACCATACTCTGTTGTTGTGAGACTTGGGATGACAGATTTCAAGCCGACTAGGATCTCTCTTATCCTAGCTGATAGGTCCACAAGAATTCCCGAAGGTGTTTTAGAGCGCTTGTTGGTTCTTTTGATGATGTTTCAGGTAGAAGAAGTGTCCCACCCATACCTAGATCTTGCCCTGTAGCTGGTCCTTGTGTGCTTGGTTGATCTCCTACACCTAATGTTTATACACCACCTTGGATGATGAGACACTATTCTCGGAGGCATTTAGTGCCGCTTCCCGATCCACAAGACGCTTGAGCCCCGACAAAGTCAAGCTAATGACTAAAAACAAGCGCTTAGTGGGAGGCAACACTGGGGACAATGTTGTTTAAGTCTGGGGGAGGCAGTTACTAACCTTGTTTATGTTTTTGGAGTTTTATTGAGTCAGTCCAAAATTTGTTTTATTGATTCAAATTTTTTGTGTTGAATTATGAACTCAGTCTAATGGTTTCTCTAATTTGGATTAACAATCTTATGACTCTTGATTATACTTAATCTCAGAACCGAAGTTTTTGGAATGACTATGAGCCATATCAACAATCCTGAAAGCCCTTATTCATTGGATATCCAGTTGATCTAACGTTTTCTCTAATTTTATCAGGACCTAATATGTTACCTTGGAAGTTGGTATACATTGGACTAGACTTCTTCTTCTAGTCTCACAAGTATGATTCCTTCCTTCTCTCTTCCCTTCAGCCTTTAAAAGAAACTATAGAAAAGGCTATAGGTAGAAGTGATATGAGGGATGTCACATAAACCCGTGCATTCTTCGGATCTCATGGATACCTGAAAAGAAAAAGAAAAACAAAAATGAAAAGAAAGAAAAAAATAGAGAAGAAAAATGGATCGTTGAAAAAATAAAATGATACCCTAGAAAAGTAGGGAGATGTTGATTACCTTAGAAGTGAGAAAAGGGAAAGGAAGTGAAATCATATGAAGAATGTCTTGGTTTAAGAAGAGTCGATATGCCATTGATCTATTCCCTCGGTAAGAAGTCATCTTTACTTGTTTTAAATTATGTAAAGAGATGACACTGGAGATTCCTGAGGATTGTGGGATTAGAGTAAGGAATGTTGGTGCTTCTCATAGGCAAAGTACATAAAGTAAGTTCTAGAGTCAAGGCGATGAAGAGTGGAAAGAAGAGTTTCCTGCAGTTGAGTGAGTTCCCGCGTTTTCAAACTTCTTTCACAAGTTAAGTTTATGTTTTGCTTGAGGGAAAGCAAAGGCTAAGTGTGGGGGAGTCCATACATAAAAAAAGAAACAGTTGTGGCTCAATGTTCTTAAAGTTAATCCTAGGGGAAACATTGACGGAGAATACGAAAAAAAGAACCGACTCTTTTGCAAACAAAAAATGATGATGATGTACTAATGACTACAATTGAAGACCTCATAGTTGACAACATGGATGTGGGAGGTGCAATCAATATAGGTTATGATGTCGGAGATGCGGAACCTCAAGATGAATTCCAGTGTAATTTATGTTCTTCAGATGATGAAGAAACATATGATGAAGAACTCTTTTAATATTTCATAATTATGCATATTTTAAAATTTGCCTTCATAAATTGTGTAGTATAATTCAATAATATATATAGAAATAATCCTAGGGGAAACATTGACGGAGAATAGAAAAAAAGAACTGACTCTTTTGCATATTTTAAAATTTGCCTTAGTAAAATTTGTAATATAATTCAATAATATATATATGAAATTTAAAATTTGGCATAAACCGATAAACCAAATAAAAGGGGTGATTGGTGATGACTTTTAAGGTTTTAAAATGGTTTTAAAGCCTTAACAACTATATTTTTGCTAATCAAGTTTTTCCTTCTTTATTTTCTTTTTATTCTTAAAGCCTCAATATCACCGCTTTGAAACCAAAAAAATTTAAAAGCTATTTTTTCTCCCCATAATAATTACAATCTCTTTACAGATTTATATATATTTGTTTTGAACTTTTTTTGTAAATTAATTATCAGCATCCATTTCTCTTTATAAAAATTTAATATTTTCACTATCACCATTATATCCTTATAATTTTATTATTAATAAAGTTTATTAGTTGTCACTATGTTACATATGAATTTATCACCATGTATTTATAAAACTTATATATAATAGAAAAAATATTGCATCTTTTAAAATTATTACTGTTGACAATAAGATTTTAAAAAGTTAAAGTGTTTACAGCAAAGTTTTTACAGTTAAAGTCTCTACAGTCAAAGTCTTTACAGTCAAAGTCTCTACAGCGGGAAAACGGGAAAAATCAACCCAAACTATTTCCCGAAGGTATTTTCATACCCAAACTCACGTACTCTGAATTTTACAACCCAAACCAGCTTTCAATTCAAATAACCAACCTGAACCACATCAAATTTTGTCGATTTCAACCTCGACGTTAACAGTATCCTTGCCCATTTTTATGATTTGGACAATCAAGCTAAACTTCTATAAAAACCAAGAGAACTAGACTTGGTTTTTACAGAATCTTAAGCTTGTTAAGACAGAGCTTTATTTTGGAGAGAGAGATTTGTAGAGAGCCAGGAGAGAAGAATCAAAACCTCCTTCAGAGAAGATTCAAAACTCCTTTACTTCTTCTATTGATTTCTTTAATGATATCTATTTTATTCATGATGTTTGTTTCATTCACCATGTCTGAGTAGATTTCTTGTTAGGTTTAGGGTTTTCAAAGGAATTCACGAATTGTTAGGTTGTTAGATTGTTAGGATTGAATCAACAGAGTTCTTCATCTAGATTGTGGTTAATTTATGATTAAATTACTTAGATAGAGCACAATATTAGGTTTATTCTTTAAAGAGACAAAAAAATTTCTTATTCCTTAGATGTTTAATGAGATGGTTGTAATTACAATGAACACCCTTGATCTATTTTCACTTTAAAATTGCCACGTCAGATCTGACATCCCACGTCATACCCGATATTGCCACATCATTATTCTGTCTTTAATGATAAAAGAGGAAGAAACTGAACAGTTTCGTCACTGTTCACAAACAAAAAAAAACTGTTTTTTCTCTCTCGAAGCCAACGAAGAACCCTAACTCTCGCCGCTTTTCTTTCTCGTTTCTACCGGCCACTTATCCTATTATCGGTGTGTCTCTCTCTTTCTCGTCTCTGTCGCATTTCTTCTCAACTTGGATGGAGACTTTTCGTTTTCCGACAAAAATAACAGGGAAAGAAAAAACGTCGTTTACGGCTGAGTTATGGTACATTACGGCGGCTGAGTTGTGCTACATTGCGGCTGAATTATGGTACATTACGGCTGAGTTATATAATGACTTATTGTAAGTTACAGCTGAGTTGTGGTTTTTTTTTTGTAATTGTTCACGCACATGAAAATATTTTTATATTGTCTCGTAATCTCATTACTGTCTTGTTATTTTGCCACTATATCAAAATCTCATATACCATTCACGGGTTTTGTTTCATTTGTTGCAAACAAAAAAATGGTGTCTATGTCAGATCGGAATAGGCCAAGGAAAAGGCAGAAGACTAAAAATAATAAGAAAAAACTCTCGAAGCCGACGAAGAACCCTACCTCTCGCCGCTTATCTTTCTCGTCTCTTCTGTCCGCTTATCCTATTATCGGTGTGTCTCTCTCTTTCTCGTCGTCATTTCTGTCGTATTTCTTCTCAACTTGGGTAAAGACTTTTTGTTTTCCGACAAAAGTAACAGGGAAATACGAAACGTCGTTTACGGCTGAGTTATGACACATTGCGGCTGAGTTATGGTATATTACGGATGAGTTATATTTTGACTTATTGTAAGTTACGGCTGAGTTGTGATTTTTTTTTTGTAGTTGTTCACGTACTGGAAAAATTATCTCTACCTCGGCGATTCCGGCAAAAAACCCTTAGAATTTCTGAAAAAAGAAGGTTAGAAATATAAACTGGTTGTTTGTACTAGAGTTATCTGTGTAGTACCTACCACTCTGACCCAAAATATAGTTCTGTCCCTTGTTGCTTATTTAAATGGCACAGCTCGAATTTAACCTCTTCTTATGTTGAGATTTTGGCTATGAAATCAGTACAGATGACACAAGGTAATCTAAATTAATGAGGTAATCTAAATTACCTCTCTAACAGTCCCTTGTGCCAATATAAATGCCTCTAAATCAGAACAGATTGATGGTGGTGCATGGCTGAGAAATTATGTCCCGTGTTGCCTATACAAATGCCTCGGCTCAGTTTTAGACTCTTCTAACGATGAGATTTGAAATGAGGTAATCTAAATTACCTCTCTAATAGTCCCTTGTTGCCAATATAAATGCCTCTAAATCAGAAACAGATTGATGGTGGTGCATGGCTGAGAAATGTCCCGTGTTGCCTATACAAATGCCTCGGCTCGGGTTTAAACTCTTCTAACGTTGAGTTTTTGGATATGAAATGAGGTAATCTAAATTACCTCTCTAACAGTCCCTTGTTGCCAATATAAATGCCTCTAAATCAGAAACAGATTGATGGTGGTTCATGGCTGAGAAATTATGTCCCGTGTTGCCTATACAAATGCCTCAGCTAAGTTTTAGACTCTTCTAACGATGAGTCTCGAACTCAGAAACAGATTGTTGGTGGTGGATGAATGAGAAACTATGGACAATTTCAAATGCCTCGGCTCAGTTTTAGACTCTTCTCAGGATAAGTTTTTAAATATGAAATTAGGTAATCTAAATTACCTCTTTACTAGTCCCGTGTTGCCTATTCAAATGCTCGGTTTTAGACTCTTCTAACGATGAGTTTCTAACTCAGAAACAAATTGTTGGTGGTGCATGGCTGAGAAATTATGTCCCGATTACTTATACAAATGCCTCGGCTTGGTTTTTGACTCTTCTAGCAATGAGTCTTTAACTCAGAAACAGATTGTTGGTGGTGCATAAATGAGAAGCTACATCCCGTGTTGCCTGCCTCGGCTCAGTTTTAGACTCTTCTAATGATGAGTTTTTGGATACGAAATGAGGTAATCTAAATCACCTCTTTAACAGTCCTGTGTTGCCTATTCAAATGCTCGGCTCGGTTTTAGACTCGTCTAACGATGAGTCTCTAACTCAGAATCAGATTGTTGGTGGTGCATGACTGAGAAATTATGTCCCGTGTTACTTATACAAATGCCTCGTCTCAGTTTTAGACTCTTCTAACAATGAGTCTTTAACTCTGAAACAGATTGTTGGTGGTCAATAAATGAGAAACTACGCCCCGTGTTGCCTTTTCAAATGCCTCGGCTCAGTTTTAGATTACCTCTTTAACCTTCATGTGTTGCCTATTCAAATGCCTCGGCTTGGTTTTAGACTCGTCTAACGATGAGTCTCTAACTCAGAATCAGATTGTTGGTGGTGCATGGCTGAGAAATTATGTCCCGTGTTACTTATACAAATGCCTCGTCTCAGTTTTAGACTCTTCTAACAATGAGTCTTTAACTCAGAAACAGATTGTTGGTGGTCAATAAATGAGAAACTACGCCCCGTGTTGCCTTTTCAAATGCCTCGGCTCAGTTTTAGACTCTTATCAAGTACTTAGATAAAGAAATCGGCTTTACAAGGTGGAAATGACATTGCAAGACACTATGTGTGATTTATGTGGCTCGTGTTTACTTGGAAAGCAAGCAAGACATGTGGTTCCACAAGCTATAGCCTATCGAGCAACCAAAGTACTTGAATTAATACATGGTGATTTATGTGGCCCGATCATTCCAAGTACGATGGCTGGAAAAAAATATGTTTTTGTTCTCATCGATGATTATTCGAGATATATGTGGACAGGTTTGCTAAAAGAAAAGAGTGATTCTTGTAACAAATTTAAGATATTTAAGAGTTTACTGGAGCAAGAAACAGGGGAGAACATACAAACATTCAGAACTGAAAGAGGTGGTGAGTTTGTGTCATTAGAATTCAATGAGTTTTGTGCTAACTCGGGCATAAGAAGGCATCTTGCAGCCCATATACACCGCAGAAAAAAGGAGTCGTCGAGAGACGTAATATGACCCTTATGGAGATGAAACGCATACACGTTCCAAACTTTCTATGGGGAGAAGCAGTGAGGCATTCGACTTATATCCTCAATAGAATCGCTACAAGAGCACTCAAGGATAAGACTCCATATGAGAAGCATCGCACTTGAAGAAATTAGATGACAAATCACGAGTGTTGGTTCATATAGGTACAGAAACCAGGGTCCAAAGCGTATTGAAATTATGATCCACACGCACGAAAGGCAGTAGTAAGTCGAGACGTTATTTTTTATGAAGCAAAGGGTTGGAATTGGAATCAAAGTAGTTTGGAGCTTGGAGATTTCAGGATTAAGTTTGGAGTTTTTGGAAAGCACGGTATTCAAGGGAATAAACAAATCAGTGAAGAAACAGAGACTACATAACTTGTTCCTTTGAATACAACTGTTTTAGAATCAGAGAATGTGGATGCTGATATAAATGAGAAAGAAGGAGAGCGTTTGTTGATGTGCATAAATAACGAACCTAGAGATTTTGGAAAAGAAAACAAATCAGAGAAGTGGATGTTAGCTTGTGAAGATGAGATTTATTCTATCACAAAGAATCATACATGAGATCTTGTTGAACTTCCAGTCGGATCAAAACCTATAGGCTTGAAATGGGTTTTTAATCTTACAAATAAATTCTGATGGGAGTATAAATAAATACAAGGCTAGACTCGTTGCTAAGGGTTATGTGCAAAGAGATAGAGTTGATTATGAGAATGTATTTTCTCTGGTAGCATGG
The DNA here is from genome assembly GCF_000375325.1 of Capsella rubella. NCBI lineage: Eukaryota > Viridiplantae > Streptophyta > Magnoliopsida > Brassicales > Brassicaceae > Capsella > Capsella rubella. The sequence continues at coordinate 5,160,108 of NW_006238920.1, read as the reverse complement.
GTTGAGACAATTCGTCTTCTTATAAGTCTTTCAGCAGCTAATGGATGGGAAATCAATCACCTTGATGTCAAGACGGCGTTTCTTCATGCAGAGTTGAAAGAAACAGTTTATGTAACACAACCAGAGGGTTTTGTCGTAAGAGGGAGTGAAGCAAGCCTTGAGAGCTTAGAACGATAAGTTGAATCAAGTGCTTAAGGAACTTAAGTTCAAAAGATGCTCAAAAGAGCCATCGGTTTATCGCATAATAGTGAACCAAGATGTTCTTCTTCTCGCGGTGTATACTACAAGAAATCCTGCATTTAGGGACTAAACTTTGTGACGCTTATTTTAGTCGCAAATATGAGCGACCGTTTTGCAACTTAACTAAGACACTTTACCGACTACACAAATAATCGAAGCAAAATAGTTGTCAACTTGCGACGACAACAATTAGTCGGTAACACGTCTCTTATTTACGACGCTTAACTGACAATGGTGCAACCAATCTATATGGTCGCAAAATAATAGCAATTTGAGACTACTTAGTAACTAGATTTATATTAAGAACGAAGAATAGCAAATTCGCGTCTTATTTGCAACAATATTTTGGTCACAAAATTGTTTTTTTTTTGTTATAATAGTCAAGATTAAGATTTTTTTTATTTGTGTTATATGCATAGAAATGTTCAGAAGGTCTAAATCAATTTAAAGTGTTACATATTATTTTATAAGAAGGTGTGTAATTTTGTGAAAATTTTTATAAAAAACCTACTAAAACAATGTTTGAAACTCATAAACTGTTACAATATACTCTAGAATAACATCATAAGTTCTTATTAGTTCTTGGGTTCATTAGTTTTGATCAAAATGTATAGAACTCAAAATTTTGCTATGTGACAACTCTATATTTTCACATTCTTAAGCATGTTTTTTGTGCATAGTTTGCATAGTTTAAGCCATATTTCTTAGGAGTTCTAGTCTCTTTTCTTTCATATTGCATTTTTAGGAGTTTTAGCATAGGCATTTTCATACTTTTGCTTTTGAAGTTAAAGCAGGTACTCTCGGGACATTTCTGAGCATTCTAGGATGTGGACCCGATCGAGTGGACTGGACCCGACCCAGGTGGACACGACCGAGCGATCGGGCGGAGTGAAGGACCAGATTTGCAACTAAGGCATTGGACTCGACCGATCATCGGAGAGGACCCTAACGAGCCCAACTTGCACCTGGTCGGGCCCAATTGCAACCGACCTTTTATTTTGTCTCTAGTGAACTAGGGCTTCTCTCTCTCTCTCTCACTATTATAGACCTTTTCTCCTCATTTGTGAGAGATCTCGAGTTTTCATTAGGTTTTTTTTTATGCTTTAGCCACCAAACTTTCCAGAAACTCTTAATCTTAATATCTCTTGATCTATTGAGTTTTTGTTGTTGCTTCTTTATATTATCTTGCTCCTTAGATTATTATCTTTCTGATTATGCATAATTTAGAGATTTTTGGGTTTTGAGGATGGGATAGGTTAGTGAGGAATTATAGTCTCTAGAGGTGTTTAAACTTTGATTTCAATAGATCCCTTTTGGATTAGAGATTTAATAGCTATTTTTTGCATGAACCATGTGAGATTAGATCTTAAACATTTCAGCACCCAAAAAGTGTTTAATGAAATGTCTGATCCACTAATGCTAGAGATCTACTTGCTTACCTAAGAGATTAGTTGTTTAAGGAGTATTTTGACATTAATGATCTTGATCTTTAGGCCTATCTATTGCATGTTTCATCAATGAGAATTGAGATTCGGAATTTCTTTAGATTTGATAATCTTTGCCAAGAGATTGGACTGATTAGGTTAAGTGGTTCATTGTCTAGGACTAGATCTATTTGAGCATGTTAAGCACCCCAATGAGATTAAGAGGATTCATTAATCCATTAACCCCATTCTTGAGACCTTTATTCATCTAATTGGTTACTTGCTTTTCATTTCTGCTTTAAATTTTGCTTATGTAGTTCTTGCTTGCTTTAGTATTATTCTTAGATCCTTAGTTTCATTCTGTAATTTACTTTTATGCATTTGAATTGATAAACCAATCTGTTAATTGCTTGGCTTAATTTGTTAGCTTATGTTAAATCCTGCTTGTTTACATCTCACCCAAATTGGATCAATAAACCCTTTGTATTCATTGAACTAGGGAGATTGAAAGGATAGACAAAATCCTTGTTTCACTATGTGACTAAGAGAAAATTGTCACAAAACCGTAATGGTTTACGACAAATGTGTAACGAATTTTGCGACTAACACCTAAATTAATACTAACTTGCGACCGTTTACCAACGCTCGACGGTCACAAAACCATAAGAGGATTGTAAACATCCTAGTGTTTACGTATTTTACGTTGATATGATCAGAATCAGTCATATAAACCTTTTAAAAACTTTCTATTTGAATATTAAAATACAAAAATTTCAGAATATGCTAATCAATTGAAAGAGTTACATGTTACTTTATAAGAAGGTTCGTAATTTTATGAAAATTTCATTAAAAACAACCAACTAAAACAATGTTTGATACTCTTAAATTGTTACAATATACTCTAGAATACCATCTTAAGTTCTTATTAAAGCTTGGTTTAAACAGTTTTGATCAAATTGTATAGAATTCAAAATTTTGCTTTGTGACCAAGAAAACACCATCACAAAACTGTAGCAGTTTGCAACGAATGTGTAACGCATTTTGCGACTAACACCTGAATTAGAATACTAACTTGCGACCGTTTACCAACGCTCGACGGTTACAAACCATAAGAAGTTTGTTAACAAGCTTGTGTTTACGTATTTACGTTGATATGATCAGAATCAGTCATAAAAACCTTTTAAAAGCCTTCCATTTGAATATTTGAATCAAAAATTTCAGAAAAATGTAAATTAATTTAAGGGAGAATTACTTAGATAGACCACAATTGTATGTTTATTCCTTAAACAGCCAAATCTTTTTTTTATTCCTTAGATGTTTAGTGGGATGGGTGTAATTACAATAAACACCCTTAGTCTGTTTTCACTTAAAATTGCCACATCAGATCCGAAAATGCCACGTCATACCCGAAATTGCCACATCATCATCGATAGTTATTCTTTCATTAATTATCAAAAGAGAAACTGAACAGTTTATTTCTCGTCACTGTTTACAATTAAAAAAAAAAAAAAAATTTCTCTCTCGCGAAAGAGAACTTCCTCGCCGCCGACGAAGACAATACTCGCCTTTTACACAGTACTCGCCGCCGACGAACCATTACGCTCTCTCTGTTTCGCTCTTCAAACTCGCCTTCAGTCGCTGTGAAGAGAAGAAGTCTCCGTCAGTGAGTCGTCGTTTCGTTGCTACATTCGAGACCTTTCGTATTCCGGTAAGTGTCGAACTGTATTTAGAGTTTTTCCGACTATACTCGTGTTTGTTTTTGCTTATTATGGCTGATTGTCGCCGTCGTTTGCTCTATTCATTCGACGGCTGAGTTACAGTATTCTTGACGGCTGATTTGTCAGATCTATAGATTCGACGACTGAGTTACTTATCATGTTATGGTTGAGTTACTTATCATGTTATGGCTGAGTTGTCTTAGTTTGTTATTGATGCGGCTGAGTTATAATATTTGTTATGGCTCACTTATTAACTTTTTTTAAGTTGTGGCTGAGTTATAGTTTATGTGATGGCTGGGTTATAGTTTATGTTGTGGCTGAGTTATAGTTTATGTTGTGGCTGAGTTATAGTTTATGTTGTGGCTGAGTTATAGTTTATGTTGTGGCTGAGTTATAGTTTATGTTGTGGCTGAGTTATGATGTGTTTATACTTATTTCAGATGGCTGCAGAACAAGCAATGCGTTACCCACCGAGACTTTACGAAGAAGGGATGTCTAGCCTCAAGAATAAAAGCATGTGTACCTATTTTAGGATGGCAGATTTCCCTGGGGTTAGGGAATCAATTGGACAAGACGCGTGGGATGAGATCAATCAATTACCTCTTGGAA
>NW_006238920.1:5154999-5155929 GCF_000375325.1 Capsella rubella | reverse complement strand
TTTGAACCTTCAGTTGACTTCAAACAGTTCTTAACAGAAGAATTGAAAGTTCCCGGTGGGGAAGGTCCAACATATGATGAGCTACTTAAAGGATTATTAGTGTGCCGGTCATGGTCTGTTGAGAAGCGCAAGTGGTTGGGGCTATTGATTTTCTAGCCATTGGACTCTACTGCGTGCATCATAACTCACAGATACCATTTGAAGCTGCAAAAATAGTTTCTGATGATAAAGCCGTGAAGGCTTATCCATGGGGTCGGGTCGCATTTGAGACTATGGTTGATAATGTCAAGTGCTTGAATCCTAGAGGTAGTTCGTACACCCTTGGTGGGCCGGTTTACGTGTTACAAGCTTGGGCATATGATTCTATCAAATGCTTAGGAGAGCGATTCGAGAATTTAGTCGAGAATGAAGAGATCCCATTGTTTCGAAGGCCTGGGACCCGTACACGTTCAGCATTAGATGTGGCCATTGCTGAAGATATCAAAAAGTATAGTGAGGTAACTTATATTTTAGTGATCTCTGTTTTATGTTATGACTGAATTACGATTTAGTCATGGCTGAGGTATATATTAGTAATGGCTGAGTTATAGTTTAGTTACGGCTGAGTTATATATTAGTGATGGCTGAGTTATAGTTTAGTTACGGCTGAGTTATAATTAAGTTATGGCTGAGTTATAGTTTAGTAATGGCTGAGTTAGAGTTTAGTGATGGCTGGTTTATGTATTTGTTTTGTCTTTATGAGTTATACTTGTTGATGTTTGTCTTCTAATGTAGCTGCGTGTGAGTACAATGGTGATGAAGGGTGATGTAAGTGAGCTTTTTCATACGTGGCCAAATCAGACAGAAGAAGACCCAGAACTTGTCAACTTGGTCAATGACATACATGAAGAAAAACTTGTTAAAGGTTTTTGGGATGTGAAAGTGAATGAG
>NW_006238920.1:5153262-5154803 GCF_000375325.1 Capsella rubella | reverse complement strand
TAAGTTATATGTTATATAGTCATATAACTTTGTGTATGTTTTGATTATCAATTTTTGTGTATGTTTTGCAGGCTGATAGTGAAGAGGACGATGCTGGTGGAATGGCGTCACTTAAATTACTCGTGGGTATGGTTTCAGAAATGAAATCAAGTATTGAGACCATGAAATCAAAGGTTGAGACCTTTGATGATAAGTTCACACGTGTTGATGAAGAATTCGTCAATATGAAAGGCCTAATTTCCTTCGTTGCCAGAGGTGGAGGCCTAGCTGGTCTCATGAGTGGAGGCAAAAACATTCAGAATGACGACAAATTACCACTCAAAAGCATCTCCAATATAAGAATCAGGGATGCTTTTGGGAAAAAAAAAGAACAGACACCTGAAATTCAGAAGAAACCGTCAAGCCAAGACAACTCTGTTACTAGTCCCCCGGTAAGTTGAGTTCTCTTAATTTTATGTAATGGCTGAGTTATTCGATTTTTTTAATTAGTTGTTTATGTTATGGCTGAGTTATCAAATACATTACGGCTGAGTTGTTTATGTTATGGCTGGGTTATCAGATACATTACGACTGAGTTGTTGTATGTTATGGCTGAGTTATATCTCTGTTTTGGCTGAGTTGTTTTATGTTATGGCTGAGTTATATCTCTATTTTGGCTGAGTTGTTTTATGTTATGGCTGAGTTATACCTCTGTTATGTAAGAGTTGTTTTGTGTTATGGCTGAGTTATACCTCTGTTATGGTAGAGTTGTTTAGTGTTATGGCTGCGTTGTTTTATGTTATGGCTGAGTTATTTTGTGTTATGGCTGAGTTGTTTTGTGTTATGAAGTTACAGGAGAAAAAAATTCAGGAAGAAGAAGAAGAAGAAGCAGTTCTGGACAGTAACATTAATCAGTGTATCAAGAATCTAAATAAGGATTTCGATGAGGCCACTAATAAGAAAGATGATCTTCTTGATTTCATTGAGAAATCTCCCTCTCCTGCTAATAAGAAAACGCGGCCTGTGACGCGGAATTTAGAAGCACAGCAGAGGAAAGATGCCGAGGCTCAAAAGAAGAAAGAGGAGGCACTGAAAAAGAAAGAAGATGCACTGAAGAGAAGAGAAGCAGATGCCCAGAAGAAAAAAGAAGTAGAGGAAAAGAAGAGGGCAGATGCTGAAGCAAGAAGGAAAGCGAATGAGGAAAAAGACCAGCCAAAGAAGAGAGGTAGAAAGCCTAGAGCTGTTCAGCAGCTGAAACCAAGTGTCCCTTCTGATCTGGTGGAAGAACTTGCTGAAGATGTTGTAAAGATTCCTCTTGTCAAATTCAAACTCTCAAAGGTTGAGGTTGAGGACAAGAAAGGGGAAAGAAAAGGGGACAACAAGGGGGTTAAGAAAGGGGACAACAAAGTTTCTGACAGTGAAATAGAGGATATCACTGACAATAATCCTTTCCAGAACTTCAACGTATTACCTGAATCTGATGTTGATGAAGAAGAAAAGATTAGGAATGAAAGGATTAAAGACTTAAGGTTAGCAAATGTGAAGTTTGCTAAAGATGGGAG
>NW_006238920.1:5150614-5153162 GCF_000375325.1 Capsella rubella | reverse complement strand
GAAGAACTGTGTACCTTCTCTTGCAATATATGATCCTTTCGCCCTTGTTGATCCGGCCAGATTGGAGAGATTATTGGAACACTTAAGTCCACACAAGTAAGTCTGCGTACCTATTGACCTGTTGATTACTGCTTCTTTACCCCCTTTTTATGTATATTAAAGTGTGTTGTTTGTTAGGGATACCCCATATGGCAAGGCGGTCCCTGAAGTTGAATTCTACAAGAGAATCATCACTGAAAGAAAGGATTGGCCAGATTCGGACACTAAGTATGGCTGGCTGTGGGACGATGTAAGTTTTACACTTTTTTGTTGTGACTGAGTTATCATTCAGCTTGACGGCTGAGTTATTAGCTAGTTATGGCTGAGTTATGGATTAGTTATGGCTGAGTTATTAGCTAGTTATGGCTGAGTTATGGTTGAGTTATATATTGGTTATGGCTGAGTTATGACTGAGTTATGACTGAGTTATGATTGAGTTATGACTGAGTTATGACTGAGTTATGACTGAGTTATGACTGTGTTATGACTGAGTTATTGATAAATTATATTTGAGTTATATTTAACTTACCTGACGGTGTTTTTACAGCATGTGGCTGCGTATATAAGACTCCTCAGGAAACGGTTCCTTGTTGACCCCTGTCCATTCCACACCAAACGTATTGCGTTTATAGACCCGTGGTTTACTGCTTTACTCTTACATGAGTATACTACAACATTCAAGGAAAGACCACAAAGGTTTAAATTCGATGGTGGACCCTATGAGCTGGTTATGAACGGGAAAATGCCGCAAGATCAGCCCACTGGTTTGAAGTGGATAGAAGATGTGGGCAAACTGTATCTTGTTTTACAAACCGGAGGTGATCACTGGATTACGCTAGAAGCTGACCTGAGAAGGAGCCATATCGATGTATATGACAGTATTGTGGGACAGGTAACACCTGAAAGTGAAGCAAAAATCATGAACTCTGTTAAGCCGTTTGCGCAGATGCTTCCGGCAATGCTCAACGCTTTAGTCCCTGCTGAAATCCGTCCACATAGTAAGGCGATGTTTTCCTTCAGAAGGAAGAGTATATCAAAGGTCCCTCAAAACCGTAATCCCGGGGACTGTGGTGTGTACTCTCTCAAATATGTGGAATGCTTAGCACTTGGTGTTAGTTTCGATGGCCTCTGTGATGAAAATATCTAAGGTATACGGCTGAAGATGGCAGCAGACATTTTTGATGAGGCAGCGGATTATTACAGTCAGTTTTAGTAATAATTTGTTGTACTAGACTTATTATGATAATATGTAAATTATTGGAATCATGGATCATTTGTGGTTTTGTACATAAGTCTGTTATGGCTAAGTTATGGTCTCGTTATGACTAAGTTATGGTTATGTTATGTCTGAGTTCCGAAAGACAAATTAAACTCAACAATAAACAAGCATTTTAAATTGAACAATAAACTTAACATTATGGTATTAGAATATCTTAAAAAGTATCTTTAATGTAAAAAATAAAATTCACCCGAATATAAAAGATATAATGTATTAAATTATAGTATTACAAGATAGAATATACAATTATTACTAGGATTTATCTCTTTATTGGATACATAAGTCTTAAAAGGTATAAACAATAGCTAATTTGTTAATATTCATTTTCACAGTGAATAGAAACCTTAAATTCTTCTTATCTAAGTGTTCTAATAACATGAATGTATAAATAACCTTATATTTAAAATTCGAGGTTTGGCTGAGTTATGACTATGTTATGGCTGAGTTATAATCATGTTACGGCCGATTTATACGTTAGATATGGCTGATTTATGATTTTGATATTCAAATTCGGGGTATGGCTGAGTTATAGTTACGTTCCGTCTGAGGTATAACATAACGTTACGACTGAGTTATATAATGAGGTTTGGTTGACTTATCGTAAATTAAATTCGTGGTTTGGCCGAGTTAATTCAAGAAGACGTCGTTTACTTCTTTCTTCTCCCTTATAGTCATAATCGAGCGATTAGATTGGGGATTTAGGGTTCTTATCGATTTCTGGGATTCCCATCCGATTTCTTGGTTTATCTTCGATTAAAGAATTCTACTTCTCAATTTTAATATGAGCGACTACTCTTCGAGTACATATCGTTCAGCACATGGTGCTTACCCTCCAGATCTTCCGACGAATTGCGGATGTTGGTGTGGTAACGATATCATCACATACATATCGAAGACAAAGGAAAACCCTTACCGTATCTTCTATAGATGCTCGAATGCTTTGAAGGTACTAATTTTCATTTAATTTTTTATTGTTAACATATGGGTATCGATGTTGGTTTTTTGTTAATTAGAGGCCAAATGAGTCGCATTTCTTCAAATGGGTTGATGAGGCATCGGTTGAAGAAATTAAGATGGTCGACGCAAAGGTACAGAGAATAGAAGAAGATGTGACGGACTTAAGGCATCAACATACTCAAAATTTAGATCTCCAAAAAGAAATGTTTGACAAGCTTGAGGAAGAACTGAGTAAGAAGCTTGAAGAAAAATTGATGAAGAAGATTGAGGATG
>NW_006238920.1:5148468-5150442 GCF_000375325.1 Capsella rubella | reverse complement strand
GACTTATAATTATGTGATGGCTAAGTTAATGTGTTCAAGTTACGGCTGAGTTAAGAGTATAGTTATAATTTATAATTAGCAATTATATAAGTATATAATGGATATGACATATAATAAATATATATTACCAGCAAATATGCATGTTAAGATTGTTAATTTTGAAAAGAAAATGGGAAATTTACACAATTTCATCCAATTCAAATTATGTAGTGTTGGTTATGAATAGAAACTTGTTCTTGTGTGATAGTTTTCGAAATGTTACCAACAAAGTCTAAATTATTGATGAATAATATGGTAACATGATTGTATCATATTTAAACCTAATATTTATGTGATTTAAGTGATTTCATAACTTGATTATAACTAAAAAGTGAGATAACGCATATTTAGGGTATGGCTGACTTATACTACGTTATGGCTGAGTTATAGATAACATTACGGCTGAGTTATCAATAACCTATTAATTACATGATTCCGTTACGACTGAGTTATAACAAGAAATTGACATAACGCATATTTAAGGTATGGCTGACTTATACTATGTTATGGCTGAGTTTTTGATAACATTACGGCTGAGTTATCAATAACCTATTATTTACGTGATACCGTTACGGCTGAGTTATTGATAACATTACGACTGAGTTATATGTCTGTTAAAATGGCCAAAATGAAGAAAAATTGATAAAAACATGATTCAAAAGATAAGATATATGTTTGGGATTACAAAGAAGTTCAAAAGAAGTTCAGAAAGCACAAACAACATTCAAAAAGCAGAGAAATTGAGAACACATAGGAAACAACATTGAAAATATTCAAAAGCAAATAACTGTATAAGTTCAGTAAAAATAGTCCAAGCAGATATCGTCCATACCAAGTTGTTGGAACATATGGACAAATTTCTCCCAAACCATTGGCTTCAACCACTCGGGCTTATCGTAACCTCGGATCCAGCACTTCCTAATCCTACGCATATTCGACATGAAAATGCAACTCGCATCTTTATTAAAGTGTGTCCAAATGAGTAACGTTTGCCTTGGATCCCAGTTGTATTGGCGCTACATAAAAGGAAAAAATGCGAAGAGAAAATAACCATATGAATGAAAATGCTTTAAACGTGTTGCTTACCAGTAGCATCTTAAACCAATGTATCTTAAAGTGGACGGGAATCAAGCGATAAGTCGGCCACTCGTGGTGCCAGTTCTGACAAATTATAGGCTCGATCGCATCACCCATTACAAAATGGTATTCTCTCCATCTCGTTGTTCTTTTGTCAACGAAAGCATCATATAAACCCGGACCAGGGTATAGAATGGGAAGATCATCCCGACCAGGTCCGGCAAGAATCGCGTTAATCTCTGTAAAAACATGTCCTGGCATATGAGGAATGTCTTCCATATTGATGAAAGTTGAAATGAATGAGAAAAAGAATGAAATTTTGGTAAAAGAAAACTGATATATAAAGGGAGGATCAGATGAGAGAGATAAAGGAAGAAGACGGAAAGTTGCGTTGGTTAATGTAATGGCTTATTTATCGTACGAGAAACGAAGACGAAAGGTCGCGTTACGACTGAGTTATCTGTAACATAACATGAGTATATTCCGTATGCTGAGTTATGTTACGGCTGAGTTATCATATTAAAGAAGACGAAAGGTCGCGTTACGGCTGAGTTATCGTACGGGAGAAAGACGAAAGGTCGCGTTACGGCTGAGTTACATGTATGTTATGGCTGAGTTATCATAATAATCTAGAAATATGGATTACATAAAACAAACATTGTCTACACATAACCAAAAAACGAGAAAATTCATGCCAACAATATACCTACGATACTACTTCCGACAAGTTTTTGCATTATGCCCAACTTCTTTACATCGAGAACATGCGTGTGGTTTCCTCGGGCGTTTATTCTCAAGTGCAATTTTCACAGTTGATTTAATCCTGCTTTTCTTCGGCCTTCCTGGCTGGGTTGCAAC
>NW_006238920.1:5147983-5148368 GCF_000375325.1 Capsella rubella | reverse complement strand
GCACGCACGGTTGGTTAGTTACAATTGCAGGAACCGAGAGTGCAGTACCCGGAGGTGAGATTGAATCAGCGTACGCGTTAACCAAATAATTGCTCCGGTAGTTCGGATCGGCCAGTGAAATACGAGACACACCCATATGCTCTGCAGCTGCGATTGCATGGACGCATGGTATTTTCTCGTGCTCGAAACGGCGGCATGTACATCTTTTTGCATCCAAATTTACAGCATGCAAAGATGTCCCATATTGTACTTGTACACGTAAAGCATCAATCGGTTGTACTTCAAAAAGTCTTGATGCAGTTACACGACCCTATTAGAGGGAAGAACAAAACATAAAAGTTACGGCTGAGTTATAAAATAATGTAAACATGTTATGGCTTAGCTA
>NW_006238920.1:5145479-5147883 GCF_000375325.1 Capsella rubella | reverse complement strand
GCGTTGTTAGCTGTGATTTCGCATCCTCTCTCCGTTCAGCAAACCATCTAGTCATCATATTCCGTATGGATTCTAACAGTCGAACTATGGGAAGACTTCTACAATTTGATAGTGCTTTGTTCATAGATTCTGCAATGTTCGAAGTCATTAGGTTGTACCTTTCACCCGGGAAATGAACACGCGCCCACATTTGCACCCCAGCTCTTTCGAGATATCCATGTAGTTCAGGATGAAGCGCTTCAATCTCATTGAATGCTTCTGTAAAATCAGCCATCCGAAAACACCTAGCAGCTTTTTTCACAAGTGGGAACAAATGTTTCCCTTTGAACTTCACCAATATGTTCTTGTACAAATGATAAGTGCAAATTCCACGAGAAGCCAACGGATACACTTCACCAATTGCTTTCCCTATTGACTTATGTCTGTCCGAGATGATCGCAAGATTCCTCTCGTCTGGAATAGCAACTTTGAGTTGTGTAAAAAACCAACGCCAAGAATCATCATTTTCAGTGTCAACAACTGCGAAAGCTATTGGGAAAATTTGGAAATTTCCATCCTGAGCTAGGGCTGTTAGAAGCGTCCCTTTGTAACTACCGTGTAAAAACGTACAATCCACAACAACAACTTTCCGCATGTAAGCAAACCCAGCAACAATCGCACCAAAAGCAATGAAGACATACTTGAATCTGTCAGACTCGTCAATTTGAAGACGCGTTATTGTACCCGGATTTGCCCGTCTTATCGTGTATAGGTAGGAAAGCAATTCTCCAAAACTTCCCTCAGGAGTTCCCATATCGATCTGTCTTGCAAACCTTAGCGTCTTGTATGACTTCCAATAATCCATCTGTTGGCACCAATATAAAAATAAGTCAGCCGTAACTATATATAAGTCAAATGAAAACTCAGCCGTATCGTAATGATAACTCAGCCGTAACTATATATAAGTCAGCCGACACATAAATGAAAACTTAGCCGTATCGTAATGCTAACTCAGCCGTAAAGGAAAGAAAACTAAATGAAACTCAGCCGTATCGTAATGAGAACTCAGCCGAAAATAAATAAACTCAGCCGTATCGTAACGAAAACTCAGCCGTGACTCAAATATAAATCAGCCGTGACATTGTAATTACCTTTATGCCAAAATGCTTACTGATGATTATTCCAACACTTTTAGGTTTAACTAACGGACCAATGTCACCAAGAAAGTCCCTGTAAAGAGGTCCCAAAACATCAGGTGTAGCTTGTTTGGATCTCTCCGTCACAGAACATGTGTGTACCGAATCATATATACGAACAACAAAACCAGGCTGATCTCCTTCTTGAGATGCACGAACTCTCCAAAGACATCCTTCAACCCAGCACTTAATATTCACTATAGTCGTATTTGATTTTGGTACTGAAAAATCAAATCCATCTCTCACTGCAAGAAGTTTCACTCGTTTCTCCAACTCGTCTTTGTTCGCGTATCGTTGTCCTACGACGAGGTTTAGCTTAGCCATCTCCACCGTTAAAGACTCCGAGTTCCCAATCGATCCTACTTTGCCAAAGTAATGACCTCTGTTTTGACCTCGGTAAATCTTCATCTTTCTCCTCACGCTCGCCGTATATAGTAAAGTTATCATCATCAGCTGACGCACCATCGGAGTCGTCGAAAACGTCAAATCGGGTTGAAAACTCGTCATCTTCTTCTTCATCCTCTGATTCGTACTCTGCTTCATCTTCTTTGGCTTCATCTTCTACGTTTTCAGTATAATCATAACAGAAACCATCAAATCCTCTTGCGTCTTCATATGTATATTCTACTTCTGAAGCCGAACTGCGTGGCCGTTTCGTCCTTGAATTCGATCCGTCCTTCAACTTCGCGAACTCAACACAAAGTCGTAGCTGATCGATTGTCAACAAGCTTAGATAATTCTGCAATTGTTGATCGTTTGAGACATATACTGGGGGAGTATCATGCGACATATGTTTCATATGTTTGTACGAGAGCATGTAGCTAATCGTCACCTTATGGTTGAGTTGATGCAGTCCGTAGTAATCAAAAACCAATTTCACTAGCTTCTCGTGCGTTGTTTCGGCATCTATTTGCACAATTCTACAACCTCTATCGTCAGTGTTAAATACATATTTTTGTTTCTTTGCCCAGTTACCAGACACAACAATCATTGGAACCGGATGATCCATCAACGAAAATGAAGAACAGAAGTGAAAATGCAGAATAGAAGTGAAGAACAGAAGTGAAAATGAAGAACATAAGTGAAAATGAAAAACAGAAGTGAAGTGAAGAACAGAAAATGAAGAACAGAGCTAATGCGAGACCTTTCGTATTTCCCTCGTTTATGCTGACGTGGAATTGTGAATTTGAAGTCGTAAGTCAGCCACCAAACAACTTTGTAACTCAGCC
>NW_006238920.1:5128699-5135479 GCF_000375325.1 Capsella rubella | reverse complement strand
ATGTTGTGGCTGAGTTATAGTTTATGTTGTGGCTGAGTTATAGTTTATGTTGTGGCTGAGTTATAGTTTATGTTGTGGCTGAGTTATAGTTTATGTTGTGGCTGAGTTATAGTTCATGTTGTGGCTGAGTTATAGTTTATGTTGTGGCTAAGTTATGATGTGTTTATACTTATTTCAGATGGCTGCAGAACAAGCAATGCGTTACCCACCGAGACTTTACGAAGAAGGGATGTCTAGCCTCAAGAATAAAAGCATGTGTACCTATTTTAGGATGGCAGATTTCCCTGGGGTTAGGGAATCAATTGGACAAGACGCGTGGGATGAGATCAATCAATTACCTCTTGGAATAGTTGCTAAATTAGTTGAAAGCAAATTCGTTTGGTCTGCTAAGACTGTACACTATCTATTGTGTAGACAGTTGAGAATTAAACACAAAGAGCTTTGGTGTTTAGTTGGTGGCCAGCCTATAAGGTTTGGTTTGAATGAATTCGCTCACCTCACGGGGTTAAACATAGATCCAACTCCATCAGAGAATTTTGAACCTTCAGTTGACTTCAAACAGTTCTTAACAGAAGAATTGAAAGTTCCCGGTGGGGAAGGTCCAACATATGATGAGCTACTTAAAGGATTATTAGTGTGCCGGTCATGGTCTGTTAAGAAGCGCAAGTGGTTGGGGCTATTGATTTTTCTAGCCATTGGACTCTACTGCGTGCATCATAACTCACGGATACCATTTGAAGCTGCAAAAATAGTTTCTGATGATAAAGCCGTGAAGGCTTATCCATGGGGTCGGGTCGCATTTGAGACTATGGTTGATAATGTCAAGTGCTTGAATCCTAGAGGTAGTTCGTACACCCTTGGTGGGCCGGTTTACGTGTTACAAGCTTGGGCATATGATTCTATCAAATGCTTAGGAGAGCGATTCGAGAATTTAGTCGAGAATGAAGAGATCCCATTGTTTCGAAGGCCTGGGACCCGTACACGTTCAGCATTAGATGTGGCCATTGCTGAAGATATCAAAAAGTATAGTGAGGTAACTTATATTTTAGTGATCTCTGTTTTATGTTATGACTGAATTACGATTTAGTCATGGCTGAGGTATATATTAGTAATGGCTGAGTTATAGTTTAGTTACGGCTGAGTTATAGTTAAGTTTTGGCTGAGTTATTTTTATTTATGGCTGAGTTATAAATTAGTTATAACTTAGTTATAGTTTAGTAATGGCTGAGTTAGAGTTTAGTGATGGCTGGTTTATGTATTTGTTTTGTCTTTATGAGTTATACTTGTTGATGTTTGTCTTCTAATGTAGCTGCGTGTGAGTACAATGGTGATGAAGGGTGATGTAAGTGAGCTTTTTCATACGTGGCCAAATCAGACAGAAGAAGACCCAGAACTTGTCAACTTGGTCAATGACATACATGAGGAAAAGCTTGTTAAAGGTTTTTGGGATGTGAAAGTGAATGAGGACAAGAAGAAAGCTGGAAAAGTTAGAGCAGCGGTTGAGTCTGAATCTCCCGCTAAGAAGCAGAAAGTTGAAAAGGGTGGTGATTCTGGTGCAGAAGATGCACAGAAGAAGAAGAAGAAGAAGATAAATGAGGAGGTAAAGCCTCATGAACAGAAGAATAAGAAGAAGAAGAGTGAGGAGATAAAGGTAAGTTATATGTTATATAGTCATATAACTTTGTGTATGTTTTGATTATCAATTTTTGTGTATGTTTTGCAGGCTGATAGTGAAGAGGACGATGCTGGTGGAATGGCGTCACTTAAATTACTCGTGGGTATGGTTTCAGAAATGAAATCAAGTATTGAGACCATGAAATCAAAGGTTGAGACCTTTGATGATAAGTTCACACGTGTTGATGAAGAATTCGTCAATATGAAAGGCCTAATTTCCTTCGTTGCCAGAGGTGGAGGCCTAGCTGGTCTCATGAGTGGAGGCAAAAACATTCAGAATGACGGCACATTACCACTCAAGAGCATCTCCAATATCAGAATCAGGGATGCTTTTGGGAAAAAAAAAGAACAGACACCTGAAATTCAGAAGAAACCGTCAAGCCAAGACTACTCTGTTACTAGTCCCCCGGTAAGCTGAGTTCTCTTAATTTTATGTAATGGCTGAGTTATTCGATTTTTTTACTTAGTTGTTTATGTTATGGCTGAGTTATCAAATACATTACGACTGAGTTGTTGAATGTTATGGCTGAGTTATGAGTTATGTTATGGCTGAGTTATATATTTGTTTTGGCTGAGTTGTTTTATGTTGTGGCTGAGTTATACCTCTGTTATGGCACATTTGTTTTGTGTAATGTCTGAGTTATACCTTTGTTATGGCTGAGTTGTTTTGTGTTATGAAGTTACAGGAGAAGAAAATTCAGGAAGAAGAAGAAGAAGAAGCAGTTCTGGACAGTGACATTAATCGCTGCATCAAGAATCTAAATAAGGATTTCGAAGAGGCCACTAAAAAGAAAGATGGTCTTCTTGATTTCATTGAGAAATCTCCCTCTCCTGCTAATAAGAAAATGCGGCCTGTGACGCGGAATTTAGAAAGCACAGCAGAGGAAAGAGGCCGAGGCTCAAAAGAAGAAAGAGGAGGCACTGAAAAAGAAAGAAGATGCACTGAAGAGAAGAGAAGCAGATGCCCAGAAGAAAAAAGAAGTAGAGGAAAAGAAGAGGGCAGAAGCTGAAGCAAGAAGGAAAGGGAATGAGGAAAAAGGCCAGCCAAAGAAGAGATGTAGAAAGCCTAGAGGTGTTCAGCAGTTGAAATCAAGTGTCCCTTCTGATCTTGTGGAAGAACTTGCTGAAGATGTTGTTAAGATTCCTCTTGTCAAATTCAAACTCTCAAAGGTTGAGGTTGAGGACAACAAAGGGGACAGGAAAGGGGACAACAAGGGGGTTAACAAAGGGGACAACAAAGGGGATAACAAAGCTTTTGACAGTGAAATAGAGGATGTCACTGACAATAATCCTTTCGAGAACTTCAAAATATTACCTGAATCTGATGTTGATGAAGAAGAAAAGATTAGGAATGAAAGGATTAAAGGCTTAAGGAGAGCAAATGTGAAGTTTGCTAAAGATGAGAGTGCATTAGAGCCACAGCCAAATCCCCATGTTTTCCTTATTATTGGAGAGAACGGGCTGACATGTATGAGGAAGAACTGTGTACCTTCTGTTGCAATATATGATCCTTTCGCCCCTGTTGATCCGGCCATATTGGAGAGATTATTGGAACACTTAAGTCCACACTAGTAAGTCTGCGTACCTATTGACCTGTTGATTACTGCTTCTTTACCCCCTTTTTATGTATATTAAAGTGTGTTGTTTGTTAGGGCTACCCCATATGGCGAGGCGGTCCCTGAAGTTGAATTCTACAAGAGAATCATCACTGAAAGAAAGGATTGGCCAGATTCGGACACTAAGTATGGCTGGCTGTGGGACGATGTAAGTTTTACACTTTTTTGTTGTGACTGAGTTATCATTAAGCTTGACGGCTGAGTTATTAGCTAGTTATGGCTGAGTTATGGTCCTTGTATGGCTGGGTTATGGTCCCTGGTATGGCTGAGTTATGGCTGAGTTATGGTTGAGTTATATATTAGTTATGGCTGAGTTATGACTGAGTTATGGCTGAGTTATGGTTGAATTATATTTGAGTTATATTTAACTTACCTGACGGTGTTTTTACAGCATGTTGCTGCGTTTATAAGACTCCTCAGGAAACGGTTCCTTAAAGACCCCTGCCCATTCCACACCAAACGTATTGCGTTTATAGACCTGTGGTTTACTGCTTTACTCATACATGAGTATACTAAAACATTCAAGGAAAGACCACAAAGGTTTAAATTCGATGGTGGACCCTATGAGCTGGTTAAAAACTGTATCTTGTTATACAATCCGGAGGTGATCACTGGATTACGCTAGAAGCTGACCTGACAAGGAGCCATATCGATGTATATGACAGCATTGTGGGACAGGTAACACCTGAAAGTGAAGCAAAAATCATGAACTCTGTTAAGCCGTTTGCGCAGATGCTTCCGGCAATGCTCAACGCTTTAGTCCCTGCTGAAATCCGTCCACATAGTAAGGCGATGTTTTCCTTCAGAAGGAAGAGTATATCCAAGGTCCCTCAAAATCGTAATCCCGGGGACTGTGGTGTGTACTCTCTCAAATATGTGGAATGCTTAGCACTTGGTGTTAGTTTCGATGGCCTCTGTGATGAAAATATCCAAGGTATACGGCTGAAGATGGCAGCAGACATTTTCGATGAGGCAGCGGATTATTACAGTCAGTTTCAGTAATAATATGTTGTACTAGACTTATTATGATAATATGTAAATTATTGGAATTATGGCTCATTTGTGGTTTTGTACATAAGTCTGTTATGGCTAAGTTATGGTCTCGTTATGGCTAAGTTATGGTTATGTTATGGCTGAGTTCCGAAAGATAAATTAAACTCAACAATAAACAAGCATTTTAAATTGAACAATAAACTTAACATTATGGTATTAGAATATATTAAAAAGTATCTTTAATGTAAAAAATAAAATTCACCCGAATATAAAAGATAGAATTGTGTTAAATTATAATATTACAAGATAGAATAGACAAGCATTACTAGGATTTATCTCTTTGTTGGATACATAAGTCTTAAAAGGTATAAACAATAGCTAATTTGATTATATTCATTTTCACAGTGAATAGAAACGTTAAATTCTTCTTATCTAAGTGTTCTAATAACATGAATGTATAAATAACCTTATATTTAAAATTCGAGGTTTGGCTGATTTATGACTATGTTATGGCTGAGTTATAATCATGTTACGGCTGATTTATACGTTAAATATGGCTGATTTATGATTTTGATATTCAAATTCGGGGTATGGCTGAGTTATAGTTACGTTCCGTCTGAGGTATAACATAACGTTACGACTGAGTTATATAATGAGGTTTGGTTGACTTATCGTAAATTAAATTCGTGGTTTGGCCGAGTTAATTCCAGACGACGTCGTTTACTTCTTTCTTCTCCCTTATAGTCATAATCGAGCGATCAGATTGGGGATTTAGGGTTCTTATCGATTTCTGGGATTCCCATCCGATTTCTTGGTTTATCTTCGATTAAAGAATTCTACTTCTCAATTTTAATATGAGCGACTACTCTTCGAGTACATATCGTTCAACACATGGTGCTTACCCTCCACATATTCTGACGAATTGCGGATGTTGGTGTGGTAACGATATCATCACATACATATCGAAGACAAAGGAAAACCCTTACCGTATCTTCTATAGATGCTCGAATGCTTTGAAGGTACTAATTTTCATTTAATTTTTTATTGTTAACATATGGGTATCGATGTTGGTTTTTTGTTAATTAGAGGCCAAATGAGTCGCATTTCTTCAAATGGGTTGATGAGGCATCGGTTGAAGAAATTAAGATGGTCGACGCAAAGGTACAGAGAATAGAAGAAGATGTGACGGACTTAAGGCATCAACATACTCAAAATTTAGATCTCCAAAAAGAAATGTTTGACAAGCTTGAGGAAGAACTGAGTAAGAAGCTTGAAGAAAAATTGATGAAGAAGATTGAGGATGATATGGGTAAGACAGCTTTGAAGACAATTTGTCTACTCTCTGTAATAGGAATCACAATTGTATGGCTATGAGAGAGAATATAATTGTTGTTTCATGATGTTTAGACTGATTATGTTGTAGTTTGTGTTGTTTAAGATTTCTTTTCATGTTAAATGAGAAATGGGGTATGGCTGACTTATAATTATGTGACGGCTAAGTTAATGTGTTCAAGTTACGGCTGAGTTATGAGTATAGTTATAATTTATAATTAGCAATTATATAAGTATATAATGGATATGACATATAATAAATATATATTACCAGCAAATATGCATGTTAAGATTGTTAATTTTGAAAAGAAAATGGAAAATTTACACAATTTCATCCAATTCAAATTATGTAGTGTTGGTTATGACTAGAAACTTGTTCTTGTGTGATAGTTTCGAAATGTTACCAACAAAGTCTAAATTATTGATGAATAATATGGTAACATGATTGTATCATATTTAAACCTAATATTTATGTGGTTTAAGTGATTTCATAACTTGATTATAACTAAAAATTGAGATAACGCATATTTAGGGTATGGCTGACTTATACTACGTTATGGCTGAGTTATAGATAACATTACGGCTGAATTATCAATAACCTATTAATTACATGATTCCGTTACGGCTGAGTTATAACAAGAAATTGACATAACGCATATTTAGGGTATGGCTGACTTATACTATGTTATGGCTGAGTTATGGATAACATTACGGCTGAGTTATCAATAACCTATTATTTACGTGATTTCGTTACGGCTGAGTTATTGATAACATTACGACTGAGTTATATGTCTGTTAAAATGGCCAAAATGAAGAAAAATTGATAAAAACATGATTCAAAAGATAAGATATATGTTTGGGATTACAAAAAAGTTCAAAAAGAAGTTCAGAAAAAACAAACAACATTCAAAAGCAGAGAAATTGAGAACACATAGGAAACAACACTGAAAACATTCAAAAGCAAATAACTGTTGGAATTCAGCAAAAATAGTCCCATCAGATATCGTCTGCACCAAGTTGTTCAAACATATGGACAATTTTCTCCCAAACCATTGGATTCAACCACTCGGGCTTATCGTAACCGAAGATCCAGCACTTCCTAATCCTACGCATCAGCGACATGAAAATGCAACTCGCATCTTTATTAAAGTGTGTCCAAATGAGT
>NW_006238920.1:5126499-5127235 GCF_000375325.1 Capsella rubella | reverse complement strand
GTTATATAAACAACGACTGAGTTATAATCATGTTATGGCTTAGTTATATAAATAACTTATGTAACGTGATCAGTTACCTCTAACAGTTTTTCAACACCTCGTGAGAGCGTTGTTAGCTGTGATTTCGCATCCTCTCTCCGTTCAGCAAACCATCTAGTCATCATATTCCGTATGGATTCTAACAGTCGAACTATGGGAAGACTTCTACTATTTGATAGTGCTTTGTTCATAGATTCCGCAATGTTCGAAGTCATTAGGTTGTACCTTTGACCCGGGAAATGAACACGCGCCCACATTTGCACCCAGTTCTTTGGAGATATCCATGTAGTTCAGGATGAAGCGCTTCAATCTCATTGAATGCTTCTGTAAAATCAGCCATCCGAAAACACCTAGCCGCTTTTTTCACAAGTGGGAACAAATGTTTCCCTTTGAACTTCACCAATATGTTCTTGTACAAATGATAAGTGCAAATTCCACGAGAAGCCAACGGATACACTTCACCAATTGCTTTCCCTATTGACTTATGTCTGTCCGAGATGATCGCAAGATTCCTCTCGTCTGGAATAGCAACTTTGAGTTGTGTAAAAAACCAACGCCAAGAATCATCATTTTCAGTGTCAACAACTGCGAAAGTTATTGGGAAAATTTGGAAATTTCCATCCTGAGCTAGGGCTGTTAGAAGCGTCCCTTTGTAACTACCGTGTAAAAACGTACCATCCATAACAACAACTTTCCG
>NW_006238920.1:5116504-5126229 GCF_000375325.1 Capsella rubella | reverse complement strand
CTCAGCCGTATCGTAATGATAACTCAGCCGTAAATATATATAAGTCAGCCGACACATAAATGAAAACTCAGCCGTATCATAATGATAACTCAGCCGTAAAGGAAAGAAAACTAAATGAAACTCAGCCGTATCGTAATGAGAACTCAGCCGAAAATAAATAAACTCAGCCGTATCGTAACGAAAACTCAGCCGTGACTGAAATATAAATCAGCCGTGACATTGCAATTACCTTTATGCCAAAATGCTTACTGATGATTATTCCAACACTTTTATGTTTAACTAACGGACCAATGTCACCAAGAAAGTCCCTGTAAAGATGTCCCAAAACTAGCTTGTTTGGATCGATTAGATCTCTCCGTCACAGAACATGTGTGTACCGAATCATATATACGAACAACAAAACCAGGCTGATCTCCTTCTTGAGATGCACGAACTCTCCAAAGACATCCTTCAACCCAGCACTTAATATTCACTATAGTCGTATTTGATTTTGGTACTGAAAAATCAAATCCATCTCTCACTGCAAGAAGTTTCACTCGTTTCTCCAACTCGTCTTTGTTCGCGTATCGTTGTCCTACGACGAGGTTTAGCTTAGCCATCTCCACCGTTAAAGACTCCGAGTTCCCAATCGATCCTACTTTGCCAAAGTAATGACCTCTGTTTTGACCTCGGTAAATCTTCATCTTTCTCCTCACGCTCGCCGTATATAGTAAAGTTATCATCATCAGCTGACGCACCATCGGAGTCGTCGAAAACGTCAAATCGGGTTGAAAACTCGTCATCTTCTTCTTCATCCTCTGATTCGTACTCTGCTTCATCTTCTTTGGCTTCATCTTCTACGTTTTCAGTATAATCATAACAGAAACCATCAAATCCTCTTGCGTCTTCATATGTATATTCTACTTCTGAAGCCGAACTGCGTGGCCGTTTCGTCCTTGAATTCGATCCGTCCTTCAACTTCGCGAACTCAACACAAAGTCGTAGCTGATCGATTGTCAACAAGCTTAGATAATTCTGCAATTGTTGATCGTTTGAGACATATACTGGGGGAGTATCATGCGACATATGTTTCATATGTTTGTACGAGAGCATGTAGCTAATCGTCACCTTATGGTTGAGTTGATGCAGTCCGTAGTAATCAAAAACCAATTTCACTAGCTTCTCGTGCGTTGTTTCGGCATCTATTTGCACAATTCTACAACCTCTATCGTCAGTGTTAAATACATATTTTTGTTTCTTTGCCCAGTTACCAGACACAACAATCATTGGAACCGGATGATCCATCAACGAAAATGAAGAACAGAAGTGAAAATGCAGAAAAGAAGTGAAGAACAGAAGTGAAAATGAAGAACATAAGTGAAAATGAAAAACAGAAGTGAAGTGAAGAACAGAAAATGAAGAACAGAGCTAATGCGAGACCTTTCGTATTTCCCTCGTTTATGCTGACGTGGAATTTGTGAATTTGAAGTCGTAAGTCAGCCACCAAACAACTTTGTAACTCAGCCAACGATAAATCAGCCATCAACACAAATTAAGTCAGCCACAACATGAAAAATATTTAAGTAATTACTAAAATGTTTTTTAAGATGCCAAATTCAGTCGTAACGTCAATAAGTCAGCCGTAACGTAAAATAAGTCAGCCGTAACTGGAGGCTATATTAGCAATAAATCTTTTGTCTATAAGTCAGCCGTAACATGGTTGAGTTTTCCGTTAAGTCAGCCAATTACGACTGAGTTATGTCTCTGAAACATAATTCAGCCGTAACGACATTTGATAACTCAGCCGTTGTCGATAACTCAGCCACCCGGAGAAAGTTAAGTCAGCCGTGTCGATAACATAACTCAGCCAAACTTCTGATAACTCAACCATCCGGACTATAGCTCAGCCGTAACGGCGGCTGAGTTATTAGCCGTTTTCTCATAACTAAACCAGATTTTTATAAGTCAGTCGTAACTGTTGGCTGAGTTATGATCATAAGTCAACCGTTGACCCGAAACTCAGTCGTTGTCCCAGAACTCAGCCATAACGTGATAGAACTCAGCCGTAACGTACGTTATGGCTGAGTTATTGGTGGCACGCGCCTTTTTGTCTGACGTGGCAGTGGCATTTTCCGTAATTAGTTTTTTCCGGTAACGTGTAAAAAGGGCACGCTGGTAATTAAAAAACATTTAAGGATAAAAAAAGTTTTGGATGGTTTGCGTCAATACACCTAAAATGTAGTCCATCTAAGTAATTCTTTCTTAATTTAAAGAGTTACATGTTACTTTATAAGAATGTTTGTAATTTTGTGAAATTTCATTAATAGAAACCAACTAAAATAATGTTTGAGACTCGTAAACTTTTAGAATATAATGTAGAATACCAACATAATTTCTTATTAGTGCTTCATCAGTTTTGATCAAAATGTATATAATTCAAAATTTTGCTTTGTGACCAAGAAAAAACCGTCACAAAACCGTAAAAGTTTGCTACGAATGTGTAACGCAATTTGCGACTAACACCTGAATTAGATACTAACTTGCGGCCGTTTACCAACGCTCGACGGGCACAAAACCATAAGAGGTTTGTTAACAAGCTTGTGTTTACACATTTATGTTGATATGATCATAATCAGTCATAAAAGCCTTTTAAAAGCCTTCCATTTGAATATTTAAATACAAAAGTTTCAGCATTTGTTAATTAGTTTAAAGAGTTACATGTTACTTTATAAGAAGAAAATATAGCAAGGAGACACCGTTTATGTGTTTTGTATAACAGGAAGACACCGTTTGTGTCCAAGGCACCGTTTTCTTATGTGATATTTCATTACTACCCCTTCAACTAATGAAAGCTTGCTACCCCAACCAACCCAACGATTAACTTTTTTTTTTTTTTGTTTTATTAATTACTGTAATATGTTTTTTATCTTTTACCGAAGACACCTTTTTCTGTAAAAAACCCTACATCTCCCGTCAGCCAAACTCATCGTCTCCGGCGTAATCCCGTCGTACTTCTAGCCTTTCAAACTAAGCAGTCATTATAGATCTAGACAAGTCCCACTTCGGGGATTGCTCAGATCTACAGGTAGTTCATCCGCCGGAATCGCGACATCACCGCCGCTCTCAACACAAATCTTTGACCCTGTCTCGCTTTAGTTTCTTCCTGTCTCTCTTTATTGTCCAACAGTTCTGCCAACGATGAAAGGTACCCACCGTATCACTAGTTTTTTCAAACGTCTATCAGTTCATCCGCCGGCTTCCAACGACTTCTCCGTTATAGATAATGCAGATGAACCGTCAACGGAATGGGATACTCAGCTCCCTCATCGTATTTTCGCCACCGATCGTTATCCCGATGCGCGCCTGAATGTATATTCGAAGCCCGACATTCTAACCGTTATAGTGAAGGTTTTAAAAGGGACTGCCGAGTTTGAGAAAATTTTAAGCTCTCCACTTGGGTCGTTATTCAGTTTACGGGTTTGCGAGTGTCCCATTTCTTGCAAGTTGATTCATGCGCTTCTTTGTCGGCAACTCGTGTCCAAGCAAAAATATGAGTTGTGGACAGTGTTTGGTGGACAGCCAATGCGGTTTTCCTTACTAGAGTTTGGTTCTGTCACAGGTTTGGATTGCAGCGAATTTCCCGAAGACTATGATCCTGAAGAAAACATTCTGCCTGTCCCCGGCGAGGTCTGTTATTGGGACACACTTATTGGCGATGACAGGAAGGTCACCTTGGCCGATGTTTCCAAAACTTTTGAAGACCCACAGGTAACAGATTTATCCAAGAAACTTCGGCTTGCACTTATGTTAATCGTTGATGGTGTCCTTATAACGTCCAGAAGACATTCACGGATCAATTGCAACAGAAGACATTCCGCTTGAATGGCTTTCCATTATCTCTCCAGCTGCTCGCTTGTAGGAATATAAGTGGTTTACTAGATAAGATTCCTGGGTCGAATGATCCCCGCACCTTTCTTGAGTGGGATTCTATTGGAATTCCAAAGAACAACCTCCCTCTAACAGACGTCCATGCTCTAGAGCGTGCATCTCATGTAAGCTAAGTTATCCATTTATCATAACCTTTACATCCATACTGTGACAATTGCTCCTTATTTTTGTGTTTATCTGTTTACAAGTATCAGTTGCTCCTTATTCTAATGTTGATCCACCAGTTGAGGGTTGGGGAGAGTTTGATGATGAAGTGAAGGACCGGAAGATATCTTACATGGTATCTTTAATTGATGAAGGTCATGAGTTCAGCAAGCTTGAGTGGCCAGGAGGAGATTCTTCATTGCCTACAATTGTCATTCCAGTCAAACAACCTAATGTAGTCCACAGAAGGCACATTGTTTCCCGAAGGAAGAAGTCATCACAGAATTCTCGTATCCGACAATCCTCATCACAGAAGGCACGTCGAAGCTCTTTAGATAGCAATTGGTTTCAATCTCAGCTTCTCTCCCTTACGTCCAATTTTGAGGCAAGATTTCAGAAACTAGAATCTAAGAACATAAAACTTCAAGCAAGGTTCAGAGCTCTCCGTGGTAGACGTAAGTGGAATTTACACGCCCGTCATAATAGGCGTATGTTCAAGAAACGTATTTCATCGCCAACTCGTAGTCATATCCCTAATGATTATCCCAACCAATGTTTGGCAATGAGTCCCATCGCCGATGAACCTGTTCTTCGTGATGGAACCCCTAAGGACAACCATCCGGATGACGTCCTTCACAGCGAGGATATGGACATATTGGGTGGTGATCATGATTGGACAAAATATAGCACCACATCGATGGTTAGATTTTTTTCCTCATTTATTTAGTTTTTTTTTTTTCCAAAACAGACAGAAGCTCACATTCTATTCTGTTTTCTCAGTTTTCAGGAGATGTTGCTTTTCTGGAGGTTGGGAGTCACCAAATGGACAAAGAAGACACCCACCGACCACTCGCACATATGGTCATTAGTGAACAGGTGAGTTCAAATTCAAATTTGGCTCCTTTTTAGTATGTTTTACAGATTTTTGGGACCAATCATTACTACGCTGATTTCAGGACGACTTAGCTGAAGAGAAAACTGTCCACCACAACACTGACCACAATTCATATATCCATGACAGCACTGACCAGACGGGATCTGGAGAGGCAGCACCTTTGAACATCTTACCTTCTGAGATTTATACAGGCACTGTAGATGAGGATGAAACAAAACTACCTGACCAAGGAGATAAGCAGCAAAACGTCCAAACTGTCGGTGATGATGCAAGGGTCTCCCCAACAAAGGTTTTTTCCATACCTATTTTTTTATTTTTTAATTTAGTTATCTCAACCTCCCATATTTCTTCCATCATGCTAATACTCAGTATTATGTCCTCAGTATGTCTCAACTCCTACCTCCGAGCAGCATATCAACGATGAGTTTTTGCAGAAGCCAATATTTGACACTGCCCCCGGCGTCCATTATCTCAGTCCCCTCCCCCCATTTCCTCCCCCCTGCCCCAAGTTATATATGATACAGATTCCAAACCCACTGGCGAAGACACTCATGTACCTATCCTTTTTTTTTTCCTACATGTCCAACCTATATCTCACTAACAACTTTCTAATTCTTTTGTGTCCCGCAGGCTACATCACCCAGTGATAGTCTTGAAATTCTTATGACTAGGAATCCGTACGAGTTGGTAAGTTATATATTTCTTTAAAGTATTGTTTATCATGTATCCCACAACTTCTTTACGAGTTTCTGTCCCCCCAGGCTACCTTACCCAATGATAGACTTGGAGATCTGATGCATAGAAACATCTACGAGTCGGTAAGTTTCTATTTCAACTATTGCTCTGTCTCGTCTCCTACCTATGTATATGCTTACAAAGTCCAGTGTTTTTATGTCATTTCTCCTCTATCCTTATCTTTCCAGTCTACGGCCGTTCAGGAAAGTGGAGACAGATCCACCATCTTGGATCATCATCACCTTGTAATTGTTTTTTTTGATTTTTTTTCATATATCCACATGTACAAACACCTTTGGCTTCCCTTTTGACCAAGTTCATTTTTCCAGCCTAATGTGGAAGCTGGTATTGAAGATAACTCCAACAAGGTAAGTTCTTTTGTCAATTCCGTCCTTTTGTTACGTACCACACATGTCCATATGGACAAAGCAAAGTGGATAGTTTTGAACTTTAATTTATTTTTTAAATTTGTATTTTAACCAAATTCATTTCCAGTCTAATGTGGAAGCTGGTATTCTCATCGCTGAATGTGAAGAGAGTTGTAACAAACTTATCGAGGATGAAGATCAAGTCAACACGGTAAGATCTTCTTTCAATTCCGTCCTTTTGTTACCTACAACACATGTCCATATGGACAAAAAAAAATGGATAGTTTTATAACTTTAATTTATTTCTAAAATTTTTTTTTCCTCAAATTCATTCCAGTCTAATGTGGAAGCTGGTATTCCCATCGATGAATGTAAAGAGAGTTCCAACAAGGTAAGTTTTGTCCACATGGACACAATTTAGATGGACTAATTTTACTTTTACCGGGTGACTTTACTTCTATTTTAACCAAGTTCATTTACAGCCGGGGGTTGAAGCTGTTATTCCCATCGCTGAAGGAGAAGATGGGTCCAACAAGCTTATCAACCATGAAGAGATGTCCAACAAGGTAATTAATTTCTTGGATAATATGACGTTCCACTTTTCATTTCCACATGGACATATCAATGTGGCTAATGATCATTTTCCAATTTATATCTTTTACAGTCACCAACATATCAAGACACTTCTCCCCCTATATCACATGTACTGGCTGACCCTGTCAATAACGCAACCTCGGTAACTACCAAAACCATTTTGCTGTCTTATATTACCACACATTTTTATTTCAACTTTCATCATTTCATATACCTGCAGACCGCACTCGTACTGTATGATAATGCCATAGCAGATCATGAGGTCACCTTCTTCATATCATTTCCACATATCTTTTTCTATTTATACCTACCTACCACCTCTAATACCGTATTCATCTCAGATGCCTGGGTCCCCATCCGAGTATGTACAGGTCAGCGATTCATCTCCTGCGAGGAAGAGGGAGAGGACTGCTGTGTCTGAAGCTGAAGCATCACTCATCGCTGAAATGTTGCAGAAACCGAAGTACTCACCATCCCATGGGCATGACCTCTTACCTATACTTGATAGGGCTCTTTTCAAAATGTTTAAAAAGACACTCAAGTCATCGCCCAACACGTAACGTCCTTTCTGTCTTAGCAATGAAAACATATCAGCGCGGCATTTACTACTTTGGTTTCAGACTATAACATGACTGACTGTTTTAATAGGGAGCACTTTACCTCTTGCGGCTTTGTAATCGATAATGAATGGATCCTCCAGCTAGCCGCACCAACGAATTGGGTGTCAACTTTGGTATTGCACTTCTTACCCGCTACATACATTAATTTTTCCAGTTCATTCCAATTATTCTCATCTAATATGTTTCTAATTTTACAGCACATTGAGGTCCTTGTCTACTTTCTATGCCAACGACATTCATACGTCCTTGCTCACGAGAGGTCTGAGTTCATTGCTCCATGGCTTGGCAACTATCTTACTGGTAAGTACCGGGGTTTTAAAGCTGCAAAGAACAAGTTAGGAGTGAGATGGGGCTCACAGTAAGAGAGAACGATTCCTGGGAATCCTAACGATTGGTTTGAAAGTGTTGACATGATATACATGCCAATGATTTAGAAAGACGAACATTGGGTTGGATTGTGCATTAACCTACCCAATTGGTGTGTCTATATACTTGACCCCAATGTTGAGTTGTACGACGACGACCAGGTTGATAAATTCATAGCTCCCGTTGTCGAGATGTTACCATACATAATCCACAAGTATTGTCAGCCACGCTTGTCCCAGCAGAACGGATTTGCCAGATTCAAATGGCAGAGGTTCACAGACATTTATGTCAATAGACGTTCTGGTGATTGTGGCCCGGTAGCAATGAAGTTGCTTGAGCTTTACGCCAACGACAATGGACCTGAACAGATGGCTGAGATTACCGACAAGATTGTCGACGAATTCAGGGCTCAATATGCTATGGATATCTACGCTGAGTTGGTTGCACCTTTGTATGGACCACCCAATCCTTAGATTAGATGTATGTTGCCTTTTCTAAGTAAAACATGGATTTATATGTACTATTATATATAAGTTTAATATATTATGTGTCCTCTTAAGAATCTTTATTTTTCATTCCTCCTTAATCTTAAGTTTCCACTTTCTTATATGCGACTTCAAATCACACTTATTTTCAGATTACATCCGTCGTCCATGTGGATTTGTTTATCAAATGCAAAATATCATATTACATCCATAGTTCACACTAACTCATCGTCATATTCCCTCACATCGAATCCACATGTTTCAATCCACATGGATATGTATTTGAATATTTGAATATTTGAATATGTATTTGGATAGTCATTACATTTGGATTTATTTGAATATTACATTTGTATACTCATTACAGTTTGAGCCATATTTCCTTCATCGATGTCCAGATTTGAAAATCATGTGGATTTTTGCCAACGTCGCGGTCCCACATACTTTGCTCTTCCACATATATAGATATGGTTACCATACGTTTTTTGACTTACCAGTATTCACATCCTAATGGAGTCCACCGTCGAGTTTTTCTCCCCTCAATGTGTGAGTTTAGGTTTCGATTTCGTTTTTACGAACTAAATATATGCATCTATTTAATCGCCTCTCGTTTTGTTGTTTACCCTCAGGGTCGCCCGATCCACTTACCTGCTACGTTATAAGCTAAGATCGCTAGTCACGTCTCTCTAGACGGTGTTGACTCTCTGAAAAGTTGGATCCAAGCTGGGCCAGCCGGCCGAGACGCTGCTTTATCCCCTGAAACACTGTCTGTAGTATGTCTAGACAAGTCTCCCCACTTCCTGTGGTGGTCTATGCCACATTCGAAGTACTATAATTTCTTCTCTAAGTGTCTCCAACATAACAATCCAGACGCCTTGTATGCTGTCATCAACGAAGGAATGGTTTTCGTTAACTTGACGAGAAATTTCTTCCGAGCTGGTAAATGGATCACGTCTTACGGACCCATCCGCCGAGCTGGAAGTGTTTATTATGACAACGCAACAGGAGGATATGTCTACTACCCTCCTCGATTGGAGCGACGTTCTGTTCAAGCCCGTTGTATTCGATGCAACACCATCTTATCTAGAGCCGCCGTCCGTACTCATGCTTGCCCAAATCACGGCTTTTAGGTTTTATCCAGAAATGAGTTTTTCCAATCACCACTCGGATTCGTCTATTTTGTAAAAGTTAATGTATTTTCCTTATGATTTTCCCAAATCATTTATTTATGGTTATTTTTTGTGGGTTTACTCTCTATGAACAATTATGGAACGGTGGTTGTAACTCTGTATGAGCAATTAGGACAATTTTATTTACTGAATGGGTGAATCCATACGGGCATGTCCATTCAGATATTTTAGGGTTTGCTTTTACCTAGTACTATGTTCTGGGTTACTCTCTATGACCATTCTGATTCCTCTTTTTGTATAATTTTTGGATAATTAGTTTCTATGAACTGTCTATTAGCAACTACGTATTGTTTAGTATAATCTGCAGACCATTAATGAAAAAAAACACACTAAAATCACTGTTTTTTAGTCTGAAAACGTCCACCATTAATGCTCATACAGAGTCGGTAAACGACGGTAAT
>NW_006238920.1:5115881-5116404 GCF_000375325.1 Capsella rubella | reverse complement strand
ACGTATGCGGTGAATCCATACGGTCATGTCCATTCGGATTGGTCTGCGTTTACTTTTTACTATGTGAGAGGGAGGGATGTCTTTCTGCGGTTACCAAGATGAACAGTGTGACAAGCGTCACCAGCCAATTGGGACGTAAAGTGATATAACACACAATTGCACGTTGGGTAATGGTATAAGCCCAACCTCGTTTACTGAATATAGGCATAATTGAGTTTGTCCTATAACACTATTTAGGATTTGTGGTTTCGTTCTGCCGGGATAACACTTATAGGATTCTTAAAGCTAGTGATTTCGGGGACGAGTGGTAGATAAACGCTGACTGACCGAAAAGATGGAACCTAAGTATGGTTATGAGCTCGATGAGGCTG
Organism: Capsella rubella; assembly: GCF_000375325.1. Classification (NCBI taxonomy): domain Eukaryota; kingdom Viridiplantae; phylum Streptophyta; class Magnoliopsida; order Brassicales; family Brassicaceae; genus Capsella; species Capsella rubella. Next base: position 5,116,033 of record NW_006238920.1, on the reverse strand, counting down.
AAAACGTAGATCCTGACATAATAACTCAAGAGATACAGTTCTATAGCCGGAGGAGCGTTCTCACGCCGAGAGGAGGAGGGAACTATGTCATGTTTTCATTTGTTCGGCCGCAACTAATGGTAATACCATTTTTTAATTGCATTTTTTTTTCC
>NW_006238920.1:5115344-5115781 GCF_000375325.1 Capsella rubella | reverse complement strand
CTTTACTGTGTATTGATTCGTTGGATTTTACTAAACATATGTGAAAATACAGGGGCCGCCAGTACCAAACTTGCATATGCCGCGTGAATTAATGGCGAAGATTGTAAGCTACGTTGCGTAAGAAGGTATCGTTGAGCTGAAAAGCTGGATCCAGACAGGAAAGGAGGGGAAAATTGTTGTCTTGTCACCGGAGACGTTGTCGGCGGTTAGGTTGGACAGAAGTTACGATTTTGTGCGGTGGTGCAGGCCCACGAGCGTGTATTACAATTTCTTCTCGGCTTGTCTCTACGAAAAAAATCCTTATGCGCTCTATGTGAAAAGCTTGTTACTTGCATTTAGAACTTCTAATTTGAACGACGCACTCATACTGCTCGACTCGATTAAACACATCTATAAAGTTGACGAGCTGGCGTATTACATGTTGATGACCTGCGGAG
>NW_006238920.1:5113544-5115244 GCF_000375325.1 Capsella rubella | reverse complement strand
TCTCAGAAATTTCACGCACTGCAGACACTTTGATGTTTCACATATACATGGTTGGTCCAAAAAGGCGGGGGACGTACTCGGACAGTTGGGTCATTGACGACTTCCCAGAATGTTGGGAGGATCATTCATTGCTTGGCGAGGACAACGGGGAGAGGTGTATTGACTGCATCTTCTACTATCTGTCGCGAGATATTATGCTTATTTCGTGATGATGCCTATTTCGTGATGATCAATCGAAGTCGAAACTTTCTGTATCTTGCTTTTCTTTCCTTTTTAAATCAATCCATGAGGTTCTTGCTAGTGTAATGTTTTCGTGATGAATATTGTGTTCATGTTAGTTAGATTGCACATATTCTTGTTAGTTAGATAATCACTAGATCATATAACTTATGAAACCTAAGGGGTGTGTCCATGAACATGTGGTCTTCTGTTATTGGATTTGTGATGATGGTTGGTCCAAACTACATCTAACAAACATGTGGGATGGACATGTGGTCTCGTCTTATTGGATTCAAACTACATCTAACAATATATATATAACGCAGGCCAACGAGCTCGTTTCTTATATATATTGTGGACATGAAGAACATTCATTTATAGAAGTGAATTATAAAAGACATCAATTAATGGTGGACACATACTGTTATAAAAGACAGCAATTAATGGTGAATTACAAAAGACAGCAATTATAAAAGAAACACATACTGTTAAGTAGCAAAAAAAACAGTGGACATGAACGTATGGAATAGTGTAGATTTAGATAACGGCACAAAAGCACAAGTCCACACGTTCATGACCACATAGTAGTTATAACAGCATCCATGGTTAAAAGTACCAAATCCGTGAATAATAATTCAATATACATAAGATAAAGGTGGGTGGGTGTCCGTCTAACTCGGGGATGGGGGTCAACCATGGCTGGGTGGTGCGCATGCTGCTGGATTGTGGGCTGGCCTACGGCAACGGCGACAACGAGGTCTCCCGACTCTACGAAGTGTTGATGGAGCGAGCAAAACATTCGGAAGGCTTATGGGAACAAGTTGTGCTGAAAGTGGGTTGTGTGATCTCCAAAGACCTATCCTGTAGTATTGGTCGATTAGGGTTTCAAAAGCAAAGGATTTGTTTTGCTCGGCCCAGATAGCGTAAGGGTTTCTTGCTGCTAGACATTTACAGAACAACTTGTAATATTTGGAATGAGGCATGCTCCACCATAGCAAATCACCAGATTTGTCAAGCCGGACAGCAAATAGGGTCTCCGGAGACAAAACTGCTTCCTTACCTTCAGGACCAGCTTTCATCCAATTCTTCAGTGAGTCGGCTCCGTCTTCAGAGACGATAGCAACAATCTTAGCGAGCAATGGAGCCGGTATGTGGATATGTTTGGGTGGACATACCTGCATAACGCAAATACACAATAACATAGAGAGTTAATGGAGGCGAAAGGAGAGTGTTTAGAGATGTACAGTTCTATGTGGATACCTCCAGCACGAGGCTAGCTTCTGGTTCTGGCGTCAAAGCAAGTTGCGGTGGTGTCATTGTCGATGTAACTTTGGCTGGGTAGTTGAGCAGTTAATGGGGTTTACAGTGATGTTATATGCGTGATTTAGGTCAAAATCAAAATAAAAGATAAGTAGGCGGGAAGTGCATAGTATTCAAGTGGAACGAGAACCCGATAATTTACAAACATCGTTTTACCCGTA
>NW_006238920.1:5110370-5113444 GCF_000375325.1 Capsella rubella | reverse complement strand
TCTGAATATTAATTATTTTCAAAAGAAAAAAAGAAAACAAGTGGGTTCTTGTGTCATACAACAATTTCTGGGTTCTTGTGTAATACAACAATTTCTACATTTACGTTTTTTTTTGGTTTTATAGTATGAACAGTAAACGACGGCTACAAGGAGTGAAAGCAGAGACCCATCCCTTCCTGTCACATTTGCCAATAAACTATCATACTCGTGTAAGGGCCTTTGTATGATACATATCCGGATGGACACTGTCATATGGACACTGGCAATAAACATCGTTTTACCCGTAGGGCAAAAGGTGGATGCTTAACACTTTATGGGGAAGAGAAGATTGTTGCAGCTACTATGATGGGACATGGGACATATTATAGAGTTCTGAATATTAATTATTTTCAAAAGAAAGAAAAAAAGAAAACAAGTGGGTTCTTGTGTAATACAATAATTTCTGGGTTCTTGTGTAATACAACAATTTCTACATTTACGTTTTTTTTTGATTTTAGAGTATGAATAGTAAACGACGGCTACAAGGAGTGAAAGCAGACACCCATCCCTTCCTGTCACATTTGCCAATAAACTATGAGATCATCCTCGTGTAAGGGCCTTTGTATGATACATATCCGGATGTACACTGTCATATGGACACTCGAAATTAAAGATGAGTATGAAATGCACAGTCTGATGTATGTTGTGTTCATGTTAGTGTATCATGCTAGTGTAACTAGAAAACAATCCTCAAATGCTCATTAATTTAAAACTCACATAAAACAGTAGATCATACTAAACAATCCTCAAATGCTCATAGAGAGTATTCCAATACAAAAGACAAATAACTTTTACAAATAGACGAATCCAAATTTCCAAATTCGATGATTGTTACTGCTAAGACCACATATAGGAAGACACCGTTCTCGAGGATTGCACACCGTATCACTCTAGATGTTCTTCAAGTGTGTTTCTGCAATACCAAACAATCTGGATTAATTATCCTATATTCCGTAATAATTAGTCAAATGAAAGCAATCAGGAAGCAGCTTACTATTTTTGGCCTACCGGATGCCCTTCTTATGTTTGGTGGATACATTTTTTTTTTGTAAACACTCTCATTACCGATGTCCATGGTATCTGTATCCACCTCTGGACTTATCGCTGCCCATGTTGAGGTCTTGTAAAAGTCATCCATTAGTGTTTCAACCGGTATCCCTTTTGCATTTGCAGCCAACATTGCATGGCCACACGGGATTTTGACCTTGTCATACTCTGCGCAAGTGCACCTCTTCTGATTTAAGAATACATTATGTGTACCGTCCAACATTCCCACAACTTCATAAATCCCATTGGTGATGAAATGAACTTCGCTGCCCTTAACTGCCATCATCCCTTTTCTCATTGAGTTTAACACCTGCGGTGTTATCGCGCCCTTGTGTTCCCTTGATTTGTTCTGCCGCACAATTGAACTTCAATAACTCTACTAAAGGAGCCCCTCTACACTTCCACAATATCATGTTCAAGCTATATGCTATCGTGCTTGTCATGAGGTTGTACCGCTCACCTTGGAAATAAGAGCGTGACCATTGAGCTAATCCGATCTCATCTAAGTATCTGGCGCATTCCATATTCTCCTCTTTGATTTTATTGTACTGCCCCTCGAACGAATCTATCGTGTAGGCAAGCCCAGCATTCGTCACCATTTTCGCTAACTCTTTGTTTTGAAATTTGTCACCAACATCTTTAGCCAACGCAACAAGACAAGCACCATGCTTCGCCAGTGGGAACACACTCGTCTTGGCGTTGCAAAGAGAATTGTTAAGGTCTGTAACGATTGTTAGTGTGTTCCTGTCTGGAACGATCCTTTTCAACTGTCCAAAAAACCATGACCAAGATTCGTCATCCTCTCTATCCACTACTGCGAAAGCAAGCGGAAATACTTGTAAGTTTGCATCTTCGCCACTAGCTGTCAACAACACTCCTTTATATTTTCCAGTTAGTGGCGTTCCATCAACAACTAACACCAGCCTCAAATGGCTAAATCCCTGTATTGAACCACCCAATGCCAGAAACATATACAAGAACCTCTCAGTACCATCATCTCTAACTTCTATTTTAATATCTGTCACTGTCCCTGGATTTGCAAGCTTAAGTGCATGTAGATATTAAGCGACACCGTCGTACGATTCTTCACCACTATCTCCTACACTGCTTTCCGGGTTCTGTAATTCACCAGATACTTAGTAAATGTTACAGAAACAGGAATAAAATCTCATATATACACAAACAATACATTTATCACATACCCTCATTACTTGGCTAAAATCTGAAACCATCACATCTTTCCATCCTCCTATCTTATGAGTAAGAGCACTCATCCTGCCATCGATCTGACGTCTCGCCGGATTTGAGTTCGCAGCCTCCTCCTTCTCAAATATATCGTCCATCTCCGAGCTCTAATTTTAAGAGTTTTCCTTTTATTGTTGCCTTTTGTTTCTGCATAAGAGGTCCTCCAATATTTGCTTATCAGACAAATATTATAGAGACACTGCCTTACCCATCGTATAGTTGGGTGGATTTTTAGGTTTTTATGTCCCGTTTTCCAATGCATTGGTTTTATGGTCACACACCATATGGATATCAACAGCTGCACATATTTCCCACATAGTTACCAAATTTTACATTCAAACGAAAATTACCTTCGACCTAATTTACGAATCCATCTGGATTGATCGCAAACTAACAAAACTGCTAAACAAACAATTACGTGACCGTAAACAAAATCACATGTACACAACCATATGGATACAAGTCCATCAACATAAACTCCATTCATATGGATACATTCATTTTATACATCATCTATATGGATACATTTGATAATAATCTCTGAACTCTGTAACGTAGGTACACTACAAATATTTATGTTTTAATACTGTATGTAACATCGGAAAAATAGGAAGTGGTTAAAATCTTGTTATAGATCACATATACAGTCTACAATATACCCCAAAAAATATTACCTGAATCAATCGTTAAAAATCCGTTACAACTAATACGGGGTTGGTGTTACCAAAAAAATTACTCACCAT
>NW_006238920.1:5109984-5110270 GCF_000375325.1 Capsella rubella | reverse complement strand
ACCACAAACCAGAAATAAAACCTAACAGCCATCATATCCACAAAAAATTATACCCAACTAGATACGATGGCCATCAAAACCACATCCCACTTATATAGGATTGGTACAGCTAGTCCTGTTGTGCCCGGTCCCTTTGCACCTTGAACACCGTTGCAGTTTAGCTGTCCCTGAAGAGTTTTTCTACATGAAAGGAAACAAACAATTAGGGGATCATTCACAATCAATTGTTCTTCAATAACCCACAAACAAGTTATACTTACTGGATACTCGCCAACTGATTGTATTC
>NW_006238920.1:5058975-5109884 GCF_000375325.1 Capsella rubella | reverse complement strand
GAAGGCCTTCGAGTATTTGGTGGATTCAGTACTTTGTAAACAATCTCATCGGCCATCTCAATGTTTTCTGCATTTACCTCTGGATTTATTACGCCTTCGTATGAAGCTTTCCATGCTGAGGTCTTGTAAAAGTCACCCACGAGTGTGTCAAGTGGAATCCCATGTGTGTTTGCAGCGAACATTGCATGACCACAAGGAATCTTGTCCTTGTCATATTGTTTGCATGTGCATCTCTTGTGATCGAGCAGTACATTATGTTTGCCGTTCAACATACCAACTATTTCAAAACTCCAACTGGTTATCATCCCAACTTTGCTGCGCTTAACATTTGTCATCCTTTTCTTCATTTGCTTATCTACCTCGGGTGTCACTAACCCCTGTGTTTCCCCGCTTTCGTCCTACGTGCACTAAACCAGCGGGTAAGCATAGCACGAATGAACTTCAGCAACTCAACAATAGGCGAGCCCCTACCCTTCCACAACGCTCTGTTCAAGCTCTCTGCTATGTTGCTTGTCATTAGATTGTACCGCTCACCTTGAAAATACACACGTGACCAATGAGCAGTTCCAATTTTGTCTAGGTACTTGGCGCATTCAAGATTCTTTTCCCTTATCTGATTGTACTGAGTCCGGAATGAGCCTATGGTATACGCATATCCAGCGTTTGAAACCATCTTCGCCAAACCTTTGTTCTGGAATTTAGCATTCACATTTCTAGCCAAGTGAACGATGCAAGCTGCATGCTTCGCTAGTGGGAATACACTCCTTTTTGCCTTGTAAATAGACTGGTTACGATCTGATATTATTGTCAACGTGTTGCTGTCTGCAATTATCCTCTCCAATTTTTCAAAAAACCACGTCCATGCTTCATCATTCTCGCTATCCACAACTGAGAAAGCCAGCGGAAACACTTGGAAGTTAGCATCTTGCCCACTAGCTGTCAACAAAACTCCTTTATATTTTCCCGTCAGGTGAGTACCATCCACAACTAACACCCTCCTCAGATACCTAAATCCCTTAATTGAAGCACCAAATGACAAAAACATATACAAGAACCTCTCCCTACCACCATCATCAACCTCTGTTTTAATATCTGTAACTGTTCCAGGATTAGCAAGTTTAAGTGCATGGAGATATTCAGCCAGCCTTTCATAAGATTCCTCCTCTGTCCCGAAAACATCATCTTGTGCTCTCTCTCTTGCTCTCCAACATTTACTGTAAGATGCGCATACCTTCAAGTCCTCCAACACCATCTGCTGCAACTCCATAGGTACAGGGCCTTTTGTCCGATCACTATATTTTGATCTATATACAGCTGCTATAACTTTAGATGTCGCCTTCTTAACATATTTGCTTCTTGTTTCAACAGGACAACTGTGTTCCAACGACGCCTTCCGTATCTCATAATAACCACCGTGTTTCAGTTCACACGCCAATATCCTCTAATCGCATCTTTCAGATACACAGTTTAGAACAAAAGAACCCCTACGCGTCCTCGTTTGCCTAAAGTGGAACATGTTTTATATTGCATATATAGCTATAGCAATTTGGCAATCTTCCTTACTCGCAAACACTTTCCCTCTGTAAATCCCTTTATCATCATCATCAATATTAAGATCTGGTATATCATCCCTCTCGTACTGTGTATCGTCAAAAAGAGGTGGAATATCAAATTCCTCATTGTCTATATCCTCAAGTTTTCTTCTCTCTGCCCTGGGATTGGACTCGCGTCCACCAATAGCGTGTCCATCCGTTCTGTATCCACCAGTAGCGTGTCCATCTGTTCTCTGTCCACCAATAACATGTCCACCAGTTTCAGATACATGGATATCCTGTCCACTTAACCCATCACATCCCAGACGTTGTTCTGTGGGGGGGAAGTCACTAACATGGTTTCTTATTTGCACATCCGTCAAAGGCACGGCTAAATTGCTCGAACACATAACTTCTACTGGGTCAGAACGACCAAATTCATCTCCTATGAAATTTCCCCAGAATTCCCGATCATATCCTCTAGGAGAGGAAACCAAATCTTCCACATCTATATCTTCTTCTTCCCCGCCAGAATCTCCCCAATCATCAACCATCTCAAAGCCTCCACTGTCGTTGTTGGCTCCCCTCTTCATGTTCTCCTCTATTTCATCAATTTCCTGTAGTATATCACCGTCGGTTTGAGTTGTTGGAATTTTCGGTAAACAATCACCTTCTCTATCCACAGACCCAGGTTGCGTTGGTTTGGTGTTTAGTCTGCTAAAAGCTGGAGTTGACCCACTTAGGTCAACTTCATCATCAGAAAACAGGCTGGAACCAGATGAAATGCTTGCACCACCGTGTTTACTTCTCTGAACTCCATCTTTCAACCTTGCCCCAGAGCCCGATTCAAATACTCTCTTCCTACAATCCTCAAACTTTACAAACATGTTCAAATGTTTGTTATTGCGGAATAGCTGTTTGAAATACTCAAACCCAGTCTCTATAGTTACCAACACAGGGGGAGTCCTCGCTCCTGTACTGAAATCATTAATGTTTTTTGGGGAAAAACTGAAACTCGCCTTTTTCAAAACTAACCCAAACTCAGACATTGCTGCATCCTCAAGTTCTTGCAAAACCATTTTCTCCCACACCAGCACAGCCCGAGAAACTAAAAACTTGTCAACTTCAAACCTCCATATTCCATACAAATCACAGCACCAATCTCCGCAAAGCACAATACAGTGACCATCGAACCCAACCTACGCCGCGCCCAAAATAAATAAGAATTAGATAACAATAATATGGAATCCACAAGAGTATAAACTTACTGTTATTGAAGCATCTATCCACGAAATACCTTTTCAGACATGTCGGCAGTTTGGGAGCAAAGGCGACGTTTCCCTGCTCATATATCTGTTATCCACCCAAAATAATTTCCTAACCCTACACTAAGCAACGATAGCCACACGATCTAAATATGTTTAGTTAGCTATCCATGGCCCAGATTTAATAAAGAGTAACCAGCTACTTATTATTTCAAGTCGCGCGTCTTTAAGTTACAGGGTAAAATTGTCCAAAAGTGTCGTCTACAGTGTAAAAGTATGTGGCAAACGGTCCTTAAACATAGAAGGGTGTTAACCCGTGAGATGTAACACACAAACGGTGCTACAATACAACATTCTCTTATAAGAATGTGTGTAATTTTGTGAAATTTCATTTAAAAAAAACCAACGAAAACAAAGTTTGAGACTCTAAAACTGTTACAACAAACCAGAGCCTCTAGCTCTGGTGGTAAAGGACCCTCAGCTGAGGTACCCGCCATCACGAGTTTGAGCCCCGGCCACTGCGGATTTCACATACGGGCTGCAGCGTTCCAGAAGCCAACACGTGGAGTGCCCTATGGCCGCCCACGTGGCTAGTCCAAGCGCAAGCTTGGGATACCTGGGTTATCAAAAAACAAAAATTGTTACAACATACTGTAGACTACCATCATAAGTTATTATTAGTGCTCATCAGTTTTGATCAAAATGTAAAGAATTCAAAATTTTGCTTTGATACTAAGAGAAAACTATCGCAAAACCGTAACTGTTTGCGACTAATGTGTAACGAATTGTGTGACTTAGTACCTAAATTAGATACTAACTTGCGACTTACATGCTACGGTTCTTAAAACTTTTCTAATTTTTTTTTTGAAATTTTGCTAAGTGTTCAGCGTGTAATCTCCACCCCCCCTTTTTTATTTTATTTTGTCTCTCTTTTGTTACTAATTTGAGACCCCTCTTAGTTAATAACATTGAAAAAGACTTGAAACGTTTTCTCATTTATCCCGTTTTTCAAAATCGATCTAGGGTTTTTAGAAATCCTCTCAACTTTCTGATATGTGACTATGGTTAGGATCTTATGACAAAGATTTTGGTGTTTTGGTTTACTAGGGTTATTTATAAAATTAGGTTTTGTTAGTTTTACTTTTAACATTAGGTTTGGTTGTTTCTTTTTCACGTTTAGGTTTTGCTTAAGCTGTAATCTTGGCCTATATAAATATAGGTCTTTATGCTAATGAGAAAGGGAGCCCCAATAATTAACCTTAATCTCTAAGAGAGACTAGGTTTAAGAGGGAGTTAAGCTTTTAGAATCTCTCTTATTCCTTAAGCAAAAGTTGGTTCATAACATTTGGTATCAGAGCCAAACGGTTCGATGGGAGAGTTCGATAGGATATTCGATAAGCGGATAACACGATTTGATGAGTTATTCGAGGAGATGAAGAATGAATTGATGGCAGAAGTGAATAAGTACTTTGACCTGATGCGCTCTAAAACTGCAGAGCCACAAGAGAAGACATCACCACAACAAGCCTTGATGGAGATGATGACATCGAAACCAGATCCGGTGTTGGTTGTGGAGACACTGAAGAAAGGGAAAAGAAAAGAAGCTTATGAAAACTCTTCTTCATTAACAGTTTTGATGCTTCAAGAACAACTTCGTCGCAACATGGCTCATCACGAGGCTGAGAATGCACGACGTGATGAGGAGCACCGACAATCGCAAATGCAGTTGCAAAAGCTTTTCCTCTACATGAAAGACAAAGATCCAGAATTTGCATCTTTTCTGGTTTCTTCTCCAACTATACCTGCAACCACTGCTAACACCACACATGCAGCCACCAGACCACCAGCTACTGCACCAGCCATTGCGACAAGTACTGAACCAGCCACTTCATCAGCCACCACACCACCAGTGCCGTGTCAGGTTCTGCACCTGCCACCTCGTTTGGCACCACACGAGCCCCATAACCCCTTTGTCTAACGCTTCCGACTCATAAACATGATATGCTTAGCTTTTGATGTAGTTTTTATGTTAACGTTTGGTGTACTTTTTGTTATGAACAATTAAAATGTTTATTGTATGATTAGGATGATGGTTTTTTTGTTAATATATGATTAGGATGATATTTATCTTAATTATTTGGGTTTTAAATGTTTTAATTCGTAATTTATTTAGATTAGTAATTAAATTAGGTCAATAAAACAAGATTCTTGGATGCCAAAATATCACCAAGTTGCGACCATTTCAATTTGAATATACAACCAAACTAGTTGCACAATGGTTACAATATCAAACTACTTTCCGACTGTATATAATGGGTTTTAAATTAGTCGCAAATTTTAAAACCCATTTGTGACTGTATTGTAACTGAAAGAAGTATTACGTCTGATTATTAAAGGACTGTAAAAGGTCGCTTATTAACAACTACATTATGCAGTCATAAAGTTGTCGTAAATTTGTGACTATTTCAGGACTAATATATTTAGCGACCCTATGTTATAGTCGTTAAGTAGTCGCGAAGTAGGTGTTTGCAACCATTTTATGACATTACTTGGAGTCGCAAATGACGTGTTTTCTTGTATATGTTCACAATCTATTTTTCTTGGGAACTAGTGGTCAAGCCATAGAGAATTTCAAGAAGGAAATGGCTTCCAAGTTTGAGATGAGTGATCTTGGTAAGTTAACTTATTATCTTGGGATTGAGGTATGTCAAAACAAAGATGGTATTACTTTAGGTCAAAATCAGGATGAGTTGAAAATCTTGGAGGAGGCTGCCTTGACGAAGTGTAACCTCGTTCATATACCAATGGAGAGAGATATTGATGCTACAAGTTATAGGAAGAACGTTGGGTGTCTTCGGTACTTACTACACACGAGACAAGATTTATCTTTTTGTGTAGGAGTGTTAAGTTGATACATGCATAGACCTAAGGAGTCTCATGGAGCAGCAATGAATCAGTGCTTAAGGTATCTATGAGGTACTATGACATTTGGTTTAACGTTTAGAAGATCACCTTCACCTTCAAAGGTTTCAAAGTTGATTGACTATAGTGATAGTAGTCATAATGTCGATCAATATAATGGGAGGAGCACAGCGGGTTATATTTTTTATCTTGAAGGAAGTCTGGTGTCTTAGTATACACACAAACAAAATACAATCGTCTTGTGAAGCTCAATTTATGGCAGGTACAGAAGCCGCAAAACAAGCTATTCGTCTCCAAGAATTGCTACGTGAAATTACTAATTTACCATGTGAGAAGGTTATCATTCTTCTTGATAACAAATCGGTGATAGCTCTCTCGCCTATGTATATGCTTACTCCGATCATGAAACACCGGGTTCTTAGAATGAGCAAAAGGCGGATATTTTGACGAAAGCTCTAGGAAGGATCAAGTTCAAGGAAATGAGGGATCTCATTGGAGTAAGAGACATGAAAGAAGGTGACTTTAAGCTTAAGAGGGAGAATGTTGGATTAAGCTTAAACTTAACTTCAAATAGAAGTTATCCTAATCCTAACCGAGACATGGTTAAGGATTAAAAGTGTTTAGGATTTATCTAAACAAGAGTATTTCCTTATAGGATTAGGATTGGCGTTTTATATAAATAGAAATGTCGAGTTATGAAATATGATGTAAGTTTTAAGAGAGAGATTAAGAGCTTAAGTTTTTGAGGAAATTTTCTTAAGCTAATAAAAGTGAGTTATACTTTTGTTGATCTTGAGTCCTTAAAACAACTTTGATATTCTATATTCTCAACAATTGGTATCAGAGCCAGGCTAAAGATAGTGGACTTAAGGAAGTGGTAGTGGATATGGGCTCTATATCTGGTGTGGGAAAAATCTTCAATGTGACATGATAAGAAACGTACCTCGAGATTAGGAGGCCTAAGGTTCGTGGTCTATGGTTTGAGGGGGAGTATTTGAATACAAACCAACGTCCCACATCGGCAGATTAGAAAGAAGGTTTTATAATATACAAGTAAAGTCCAACTTCAATTAGTATGACACTTTTAGGGAAGGAGCCCAATAACAAATCCGTGCGGGATTGAGTAATGAGCCCAAAGCGGACAATATCATACTAATAGAAAGTTGGCTTGGGTTTAAAGATCCCAACATCATCAACATTACCCGTATGAATGCAACCAACGAAACAATGGGATAATCAACCGCTTTTTGCATTTCCACATTCAATAACTTCGATATATTGCTACTCTTCAAACTGTAACGGACGTCGGGAAAATGAGATAGTGTCCAATGCGGTAGCCTTATTCGAAAAGATACGCCGCACACGCTGGTTTATGTTTCTCGATTTTGCCCACCATACACGGAAATCACCTACCGTGTACGCCCTCGCTACCTTGCTAACAACTGTGGCCAAGCCTTCACAGGCGAAATTATGCTTAACGTTTCTGAAAGATGCACGGTACACGATCTTTAGACCAGAATAAATAGATGCATGTCTATCCGACACAAAGACAAGATCCTCTTCATCGGGGAATTTTTTTTTGAAATTCTCGAAAAACCATACCCAACCAGCTGTGTTCTCTCCATCAACTACCCAAAATGCTAATTGATACACTTGTATATTTCCATCTTGTCCACTCACAGCAACTAGGTTCCTTTGTACTTCCCCTTTATGATTGTCCCATCGATTACCATGCCCTTCCTAAGATACTTATAACCAGATACCAAAACGCCAAAAACAAAGAATAGACACTTGAAAAGTACCTTCTTCTTGTTGTCCATTGATTTGTGCATTTCAGTTATTGTCTCTGGATTTGTTGTCTTTAGAAAGTGCAGGTACGTTGCCAGGAATCTGTAGTTTTCCTTAGTTCCCTATGGCGACGACAATAGCTAGCTAGCTCTTTTGCGTTCCATGCCTTCGTATAAGATATTGTCACATTAAACTCTGATAACAGCATCCCTTGTATATCTCATGCTCTTGGTTCTTTCTTACCGTCTTCAAATTTTTTTTTTTTGCAGATCCGCCAACACCTTCGCAGTTGCCTTCTCGCCATACCTTGATCTTGACGCCACATCGCAATTATGTGTTAGCTTCACAGTTTCTATTTCTAAATTCTGAGAGTCGTTATGCGTTGTGGCATAATCAGTATATGATATATGTTGGATACAAAATAATCTATCACTATTTATTTAACTTTCACCGAAAGAGTTATTTTAGCATATTTCTTTTAATTTTATTTCTATTAACATTTAGTTATAAATTACTGAAAGAACTATTATTACCAAATTAATTTAAAATTATAGCAACTAATGTGATAAAACAAGAGTTCAAATCTGGTATATCATTTGTGTTTCATATATGCTACCACAGATCAAACGAGTCACCTTATCGGTAAAGATCAAAATATTATTCACTCATCGCAGGACAAACCTAATGGGATAGACAAGCAAACCTGCCTTAACAGCTGTTTTACAAATGCAACAACTAAATAACTATATATACAATTTACATCTATAATAATTAGCAAGCAAAATATAAAATAAAAACGATTTTTAAAATATAGAAAAAACTTTATAAATCAAAATTTATCCTATGCAAAAAAATGTTATCCCGCGGTGTATTGCGAGTTAAAACCTAGTTATTATATAAAAGGATACGATAAAAGTGGTACAAACAGATCATCTGACTGAGCAAAACGAACAGAGAGCTTAGAGCACCTCTAGTACGAGGTACTCAGACCAACATTATTGGTCGGTTTTAAGGAGTATTTAAGGGAATTAAGCTTTTAAATATAAATCAAAATTCATTATTATTGCTACGTATGTTGGAGAAGATAAATTTGGTGGGTTAAGAGACGCTACGTGGCGCAATCAGATTGGGTAACTTTTTATTTATTATTATGACATTACTTTTTTTCTTTTTTTTGTAAATCAATTATTATGACATTACTATAGCTTCTACGGATTGGGTAAGTTGATATTTATATAATGGAAAATTTTATTTTACTCAGGATTATAAATTATAAATTACCTCATCAATCGTTAATTTTCTTATATTACAAATTATAAATTTATTTAATTTAAAAAAAAAACTAAAAACAAAATAAACACATCTCAAAACAAAAAAAAAACAAAATTAAAACTCTTAAACTCTACTTTTTCAAATTTAATACTAAATTAATGCTAACATACCCTAACTAACATACTCCCTATAATGTTGCTCTCACATGAGCACTCTAATATATATAAAAAAACATAACAAAAATGGAAGAAAGAGAGTGAAGAAGAGTACTTAAAAGAGTGACTTTGGAACCCATTTGAGCACCCCATCAAACACATGTCACAAACTTATTGGCTATATTTTGTTATTATAATTAAATTTTTATTTAATTGTTAAATTATATTAAAATAATTATATTTCTTTGATTTAAGTACTTTTTAAAGTTTTTCATGGCTAGAGATGGTCTTAAGTCTTTTCTCCCACACAACATGATATGAAAAATGTGTAAAATTTACACCCTTATCTGTTACAATAAATACAATATACAAAATTAAAGCAAATTTTTAACATAATTGTTAGTACTCTTTTTGATGTAAATCGATCTTGTTCCTACTCCTAGTTATTTGTAAAAGAATCAAACATATAAGTACCGTTGCTGCATAACAACAAACCAAACGAAGTTGATAAAAATAAATGGAACTAAGGAAAAAAATTGTTTAAAAGTTAAAAACTATATATTTATGAAGGTTAAAAAATGACAACAAAAAGAGCATGTCAGTTATGAAAAGCTCGAGACATTTTTCTTCCAAGTCTGGAACAAATTTTATTATCTCTTAGCGATCCTCATGATTGGTCAATCTCCTGAAGGTGATTGGTGCACCATGCTGAGGATAAAGCAACATGAGAACGGTAGGTGCATGCTGGTAAGTAGGAGCCAAGTGAAAGGTGAAGCGTTGCAACATTACAGCGAGTGTTAATTTAGCTTCAAGTATAGCAAGATTCTGACCAATACACGTCCGGGCTCCGAGGCCGAATGGTATAAAGCCAACGGGGTGTTTGGCAGCCCGCGGCACTCCATCCGCAAACCGAGCTGGATTGAATTCGTTTACATCGTTTCCCCATATAGCTTGGTCATGATGGACCGCTATAATTGGGATTAAAAGCTCCGTACCACAAGGGATTTTGTACCCTCCTAGCTTCACATCCGATTTAGCGCGTCGAATCGTAGCAACAATAGGTGGATACAACCTTAGAGACTCGTTCAAGATCATACTCAACTGCAAAAATTTTAAAAGAGGATAAGGTAAACATCAACATTACTAATCAGCAAATCTTCTTAGTACAATTACCCTTTTGCCCTTGAATCTTGTTTTGGTATACGTAACAATTTAGCCTTATTAAAACTTGTAGATTAGGGGACAAAAAAAAGCCATGATTAACGGTAACGAAAACTGTTGTATGCACCACTTCCGAAATTGAAAGATAATAAAGGCAAAAGACAGAAAGAGAAAGCGCACCGTTTTGAGCTTAACGACATGGTCTTTAGTAGGGACATCACGTGAGCCGCATACCCTGAGGACCTCATCACGTGCTTTGGCCTGCCACTCTGGGTGCATGGATAGCAAGATGGTCGTCCACGTCAGCAGATTAGAAGTTGTCTGTTTCCCGGCAAAGAAGAAGCTTTTACACTCCTCCACAATGTCTTGAACCGTCACATTCTTTGCTTGAATCATTAATCCCAACAAATCCTTACCCGTCGTCGGCGACTCTTTACATTCTTCGCCGTCTCCATCAGCGACAACAACAACGTTCTCTCTCCGCCGCTCTATCAGCTTCAACAACGACTTCCTTATCTCTTTGTCTAACTTCCAAGACTTAAGATTCCCTCTTGTCGGAAAAAATCTATCAAGAAAATCAAGAACTGACAAAATTAATCAACAAGACCGGTACAAAAACATCGAAAAATATCGAAAATTTTGTTTACCTATAGCCAGGAATGAAGACTTTTTGAAAAGCTTCAGCACAAAGAAGCATTTGTTGAGCTTGAAGTCTAAAAATTGCTCTACCATCTTCATAGCTACTACCAAAAGCTGTTCTACTAATAACATCTTCAGTCAAAATCTGAAACCATTCATAGACATCAACTTCAATTTCACCGTCTTCAGATAACTTCTCCGACCATTTATCAAGCAAATCAGTCACACTCTGTAACACCACTGGCACAAGCAACTTAAGATTCTCCATATGAAATGTAGGACTAATGATTCTACGATGATGAGCCCATTTCTCGCCTTTTAGACTAAGTAGTCCATCACCTTCAAGCTGTTTAACCAAAGGGTGAGCTTCGTTCTTCTCATAAAACTCAGACTTGGAGAAGATCTCTCTGATTAGATTTGGATCAGCTACTGTTAACCGAAAAGTTGGACCGAACCAAACCAGAAATGTAGCACCTGAAAATTAAAAACAAAAATATTGGTTGTCAAATTTTTAATTACATGATGACAAAAGAAGCTGTAAGAAAAAAAACATGAACAGATCCTCAACTTGGGAACTTTGACAAAAAAGAGAGTATGGTCACTGCTGGTTGCTATTAATGCACTAATTGCTCTTTCATAATTTACCACATTAGTGCTATTAAATTCACTGCACAGCAACCAAAATTTTCATTTTTTTCGAATTTTGTTTTTGTTAAAATAGACTTCAAAAAAGAAGACAAGAGTTAACAGAGAAGAAGAAAAAAAAAATGATGACTAAGCCCGTGAGGAAAGAGTGGGGAAGAACACAGCCTCCTTTTTCACATCAAAGTACTGACTGACATCATAATTTGATCATGACAAAACAAACACAGATACATAAAAAAACAAAATAAAAGTTGTCTTTAATTTTTGTGTAATAATAAAAACAAAAACTTTTGCTTTGCTTGACATGAAAACACATTTCACAGAGAATCGGACCAAATCACAAAGGTTCCAACTCACAAACCCAAAATTAAGAAGCAAAAATCTTAATAAAGTCTTCAACTTTTAGTAAAGTATAAACAAAGTCTTATAACAAATCAGAAAAAAACAGAGTGTTTTGAATCTGAGAGAAAAAAAACAGAGTAAAACAGAGCAAATAAGAACTAACCATAGATTTTTCGCCAGTGATGGTAAAAAGAGAGAACACGAGGAAGGATATTGTGAGAGAAAGGCATAGGATGAGAAGAAGCTTTAAGCATCATACCAACAAGTTCTTTAACATTTCCAATGAAGAAATGATAAGGAGGACCACGAATCCCTTGTTTAGAGAAATGTTCTTCGATTTTTCTTGGTCTCCACCATAACAAAGACATAACTTTAACTATTACAAGACTAAACAACATTACAGACAGAACAAGAATTAACCAGCTGCTACTGCTGTTGTTGTTGTTGTTGTTGTTACTTTCTTCCTCCATTGTCGGAAAAACAAAGAAAAGAGAAGAGAAAACAAAAAAAAAACAACACAAAAAGGAGAGTTTTTAAAGTTTCTTTCTTTTTTTTTTCTTTGGTCTCGTTTTTCGTTATACAGAGTGCCGGAGAAAGAGGGAATGAGGTGTTAAAAAGGAGATTTTTTTTTTTTTTTAAATTGGATTTATTTCTCTTTTTGTTTCTTTGCGAGTTTGGTTTCTTCTTATCTTGTTTCTTTTTGGACTATTTAACTTGCTGGGCTATTTGAGCTTTTCTAGAGAGAGAGAGAGAGATGAAGAAAGAGAGAGAGGCAAGGCCAACGGCGTAGGGGCCGCCATTGGAGGACAGTGAAGGGTCAACGAATTGAGGTTTTTTTTTATATATAATTATAAATAATTTAAAAAACTGATAATAATGCAATTTTGTTTCATCTTTCATATGATTGTGATACAAGTCTATTTTTTTATTTTAAATAAAAGTTGTCTCTAGTGAGTTTTTAATTTTTATGTTTTCATTCTTGTCGAATTCCACATCATTTATTTATGTAGTAATATTGTATAGCAGATGGCGAAATTTTTATAGTTTTTTGTCCTTTACTTAGTTGTTGGTGCAACTGCTTAAATTAAATGTGTACGACCAGGATGTATATACGTATATATACCTGTATATCCAGAATTTATATAAATTCTGAAATGTAACGTATACGATATAGCCGGTTCGGATAGCATTTGGAACGATATCTATTACATGTTTTAATTTCGAATCTGAAAAAATGTATGAGTTTTGGCTAAAATTTTTTTATTTATTAAAAAAATATATATGATGTATTTAAACCTTTTTATATGGACTTATATTCATGATTTTATCATTTTTGTATTGGTCATGTTTCATTTTATAACAGAGACTGTAACTTGGGCCGGTAGATCTATTTATAAGACCATCCTCATTGGGGGTATTTTAAGAGGTTAAGATACCCCCACTTTTTCAAAGAAAATATGTTATATAAGGATTTTCTTTAGAAAAGTGGGGGTATCTTAGCCTCCTAAGATACCCCCAATGAGGATGCCCTAACGGTTTTGGTAAAATTATTGCTGATGGTTTTTCTAAATGTTTTTTTTTTAAACAGTGGTTGACTTTAGAATTTAGATGAATTAATTGATGTGGAAGGTGTTCTCAATCATTTGATTTATTTGTAGGTTATAATTCTCATATATCTATTATACGTTAGTATAGCATAGTAGAAGTTTTTAAAGATAAATTTCAATAATTTACTTGTTTTATTTGATTTAACTAAATTAATTGATACTGACAAAAAAACTATATTAGTTTGGACAAAAATATGTTAAAGGGTATTTATGGATGGATTTTAAGATTTGTTCTTTTTTTTTTTTGTTTTTTTTGAAAACAATCACGAGTTGGCAACCGGTAACGTGTCAAAAATATGGTATTAATCAACTCTATTATTCGCATAACGAAAATGTTACGTACTCTAAATATATAAGAATTGGTGTATTTTTGGGAATTTATCTTTTATTAATAAATAAATAATTGAATTATATCTTATAGACATTCGTAGTACATACAAAGTAGAAAGTTTTAATACATAATAATTCACAATTAGACATAGAAATATGTTTAGTTTTTTGGTCTTCAGAAAATAGCTTTAAAAACTAAAATAACGTCATTTTTATAACATTTTTTGAAATATATATTAAATTTAGAGGAATTCTTCAAAATACCATCATTTTGGTTTTCTTTCCAAAATACCACTAAAATCAAATTATTGTTCAATGGTATGGAATTTTAAATTTTTGATTTGGGTTGATTATTTGCAATTTAAGGTATAGTATTTAGGGGGTAGGGTTTAATGTTTAGAATTTATAATTTAGTGTTTGAAAATTTTAAATTTAGTTTTAGTCTTGTGGTATTTTTGTCTTAAAAACAAAAATGATGGTATTTTAGAGAATGGCCCTTAAATTTAACGGTTTAATGACATCTTTAAATTTTGTTGGTTTTGGCCGCATTTATATAGATTATGTAGTTTGAAATTACAAGTTAGTTCATCAAAGCAAACGTAAAAAGAAAAACCTAATCTACCAAAAGATTTAAAAAATGGGATTTTGTAGCTGCTAGCAAGAGTTTGAAAATCATATCCAAATTCAAACAGATATCGGGACGCCCAACTAAAACAGAAGGCTAAGTATGCCTAAGTATGAGTTTACTGCTCTTTTCATGAGTAGAGATGAAGGAGACTAATGAAATGTTGTGAACTTGTGGTTTATGGGAAGATAATGGAGATTGGAATTTGAAGACGTAGGAGGAAAATTAAAGAACGTATGCACAATATATGGGGAAAATGTTAAAATCAACACAAACTATTTGTCGGTAGTTTTTTTATGCCCAAAGTACGATACCCAGCAAAAATAGCAACTTAAACTTAATAAAAATTCAAACTTTCAACTTAAACTATATGAAATTAGGCAAAATCAACATATGTTAAACAGTGTTAGTTAACCAATTAAAGGCGAAGAGTCAGCCGACACAATGGTACGGGACATCGGAGTTGAGTAAAACGAGGACGTTTTGTGAGTTCAGGGTTCTCGAATCAAAGATCCGATGAGTATTTACTTTAGCGATTCTTCGATTCGATAACCTTAACTCACAAAAAACTTCAAATTACCCATATATGATGCTCCGTCATTGCTACGGTCTCGGTTGACTCATTGTCGTTAAGTGGTTAACTAACACCATCGGCATATGTTGATTTTGGGTAATTTCATATACTTTAGGTTGAGAATTTGAATTTATAGTGAGTTTAGGTTGCAATTTACCGAGTATCGTAGTATAGGTATAACAAAACCGCAATCAAATAGTCTGGACTGATTTGGGCTATTTTCCACATGTAGGCTTATTACTTTTCAATCATACTATTATTTGGTTAGATTATCCACATTGGTTTGGTGTTTACAACTTCCACCTTTTTATTTTTAACATTCCACATCATAATTCAACACCTACATAATTTTTAAGAAAAAGGATAGCCAGCTAGCTTAATACATGACTACACATCTCAACTATATAAATGTATAGCTAACTACACAAACCATATGTATTGCATGCCCACATTTGTCACCTATATGTTGACATGTGGTTAACATCACGATCATTTTATTCCGGTACCCCGTTCGTCGGAATCCGTTTGCTGACCATCGTTGGCCGATGTTGACCGGTATAGACTAAAAAAATATTCAATTTTTTTTTTGTTTAATTTTTACTTTGAGAAAAAATACAAAATATTATATTTAATCTCTTATGGTATTATATAGTTAAAACACATTTTAATGTATTTATTTTTAGAGAATTTTTGAGAAATACCCTTTTTGGTGTACCCCTTTTTAAAAATACCCCTCTTTTCTATCCATTTTCAAAAATACCCCTTTTCAAATATGAAAAATTATAAACTTTTATATGGTTGATAAGGTACATCAAGATCATCTTTACTATTGCGTGACTAAATCCAAATATTTATAAGGTTTTAAAAGGTTCTAAACGGGATTTATAAGGTATTTAAAAGGTTTACAAAGTTTTTATAAGGTTTTTAAATGATTTTTAAAAGGTTTTAAAATGTATTTATGAAATATATATTTATAAATTTACACACATATAAAGATAATTTGTGTTTATAAATATAAGCTTATACATATTTTTTTGATGAATTTCAAATTTTATAGTGACTTTTTGATAAAATTAGAAAGAGTGGTATTTTTAAAAAGTGTTATTGGAAAAGGGGTATTTTTGAATTCCCCCTTAATTTTATAATTAATTATCTTTTCGATTCCAAAACTAATATAAAAGTAAAAACAAAACATTAATTATTTTTTGAAATATTAAATTTTAAATTAACCAACTATTTATTATCTTATACTCTACAATGGTTTTGTTTATAAACTTACAACACCTTAAATCACTATTTCTATTTCATATTATTCTTTTTATTTATGTTTGTTCCTATTACATATTATTAATTATTGTTAATATCAACTACAATAAAAATAAGTAAAATTTGAATAATTTATAAACTATTTCTCAATAGTTTATAAATTATTTTTATTTTGCAAATAATAAAAATTAGAAATACAAATAGTCATTAATAAAACACATACATTTACAGAAAAAAGTTTTGAGAAATTGATACCAATAACCTTTTTATGATACCCTCTTTTAAAAATACCCTCTTTTTTTACCATTTTCATTTTTGCCCTCTCCTATATTTTAATGGCCATTTTACCCCTATTTGAAAGAATAATCTTTCCCAAAGGAAGGAATATTCCATCCAAAAATTTTCCCCCCAAAAATTTTCCGCTTCCGAAAAATTTTCCCGCCAAAACATTTTCCGAGAAAATTTTCTCGCCAAAAAAAATTCTGCAAAAAATTTCCCGCAAAAAAAAATATTTTTCCAAAATTTTCCCGCCAAATTTTTTTTAAGGGTTTACAAGATTTTTTAAAGGGTCTTTTAAAGGGTTTACAAGGGTTTTTAAAGGGATTTAGAAGAGTTTTAAATGGTTTTTAAAAGATTTGTAATAGTTTTTAAAGGGTTTTAGAAGCCTACAAAGGTTTTTAAATGGTTTTTAAATGATTTACAATGGTTTTTAAAAGTTTTTATAAGTTTATAACAGTTTTAAAAGGATTTACAAGGATTTTTAAAGGAATTAAAAAATTTACAAGGATTTTTAAAAGGATTTACAAGTGTTTTTAAAAGGATTTAAAATTGTATTTAAAGGCATTCAAAGATTTAAAAATAGTTTTAAAGGATTTAGAAGAAGTTTTAAAGGGTTTTAGAAGTTTACAAAGGTTTTTGAAGGGTTTACCAAAGTTTTTAAAGGTATTACAAATTCTTTAAAATGGTTTTTAAGGATTTACAAGGGTTTTTAAAGGGTTTTAGAAGTTTACAAAAGTTTTTATTAAATGATTTATCACGGTTATAAGGGGATTAAAGGGATTTACAAGTGTTTATAAATGTTATAAAATGATTTACAATGGTTTTAAAAGGTTTACTCAAGTTTTGAAAGGTTTTGGATGACTTTTAAAAGATTTAGAAGGGTTTTTAAAGGACTTTTAAAGGATTTATAAATATTTACAAGGTTTTTTAAAGGAATTGCGGAAAAAATTTTGTCGGAAATTTTTTGGCGGGAATTTTTTTTGGCGGGAAAATTTTTTGTCGGAATTTTTCGGCGGGAAAATTTTTCGGAAGGAATATTCTTCTTATTGGAAAGAATATTCCTTTCTTCATCATGGGTTATAATAAAGGAGGGTAATTTAGTCATTTTGTACATTGAACAGGGTATTTTTGAAAATGGACACCTAGAGAGGGTACTTGTAGAAAAGGGTATCATAAAAAGGTTAGTTGTGCAAATCTCCCTAAAGTTTTTTGTTTGTGTCCGAATTAAGTGAAACAAGTCACTGTTTATAGAATATGAAAATGTTTAATTCTGGTATAAAACGTAAATATATATATATATATATATTTTATAATTGATCTCAAATATTGAGTTGGATAAAAAAATATACAAAATGACAACATCCAATAAAAACAAAACATATGTTCTTATTTAAATATTATCATATAATTAAAAAGTGTATCCATTGATTATCTCTCATGCGCCACTCATTTTATTTGCTTTCGATGCTGAAAGTTTTCAACTATATTGTGACCATTTTATCATTTTATCATTTTAATCATATCATTAGAGTGATTCAACAGTTGAATTATCTTTTCAACAGGTTAAAAAGTAAACATTGTAAGTAGTACTAATAACTAGTATCTTATTCGATCTTGGGGTACAAGTGTACAACATATGGTTAATATTTTGGTGCGCATGTGTATTCTAAACCAGCGTCTATGATTCATCACTATATACAAAATACCGAGGAAATTTATGCTAGATTATTTTACAATAAGGTTAAATTTGAGAATATAATTATGGTGTTGTTTATTTGGATTATTGGTTCATAGAGTTTAATGGATTTAGTAATCCAAACAAAAATCATATGTTATTCAATCATTGATTTTAAAAGAACTATCAAAATCATGTGTTATTGGTTTTATGATTTATAAATATCAGTTAAAGTTATATGTTATTCGTTTAGTGATTTTAAAATCTGCAGTATGTTTTAAATGGATTTGAAAAGATTTGATAGTGAAAATAGAAAGATTTAAATCCAAAGATAAAACATGCTATTTTTAAAATACATTTGTCTTGATTTTATAAATAATAAGGATTCGCAAATCCTACATGGACTTACAAATCAATAAACCAATAACAGTCCCTTAGTTTTTGCTATTATCCTAAAATAACGATTAGTTATATGCTTTTGCAGTTGTTAATGCTACAATTGGTACCAATCAAACAAACTATTTTATACCGCTTTCAAAAGCTAAACATGGTTATAGTTATGGTTAACATTTGATTTGATATTAACGTACGGCATAAGAAGTATATTTTTGGTGTGCATAAATATTCTAAACCAGAGTTTAGGATTTTTTAGTTTGGTCAACATATATACTCTAAAAATCATAGGGTCAACTGAATACTGAAAGTCGAAAACTCCTAAATATACATTCATTTTTACCTTCACATACATTCATTTTTAAAAATCCTAAATATTTATTTGAACTTCTCGCCATGAACACTTCAATTTAATATATATTGTGTATCAAAATCTTACAAATTGACAGTAATGTAGACGGGTTATATTATGTACTTTTTTTTATATTTCGCAAAATTAACTTGTATTTTCTGGATTTTGACAGTAATATTAAAAAAAAATTGACGACTTTGAGAGGTTATTTGTAGAAATCCGTTTATCAAAACAACAAGGATCCAATAACAATGTTTTACTGAAACTTACCAAGATATCTACCATAAAATCAGAAAGTGAGCTACTGTATGAAGCGAGAGGAGACTAGTATGAGATATTTGCTACTGTTTTGTAAACCAAGGTTTAAGGCATAATTGCAGGACACATGAGATTGATCAAATTAAATTTATCAGTTGATGATAAAGAGATACTGGAAGAATAAACTGATAATATATTATGTCGTTCTTAAAGACTTCAACTACCCATGTGGGTTTTGGCTTCTCCATAATGGAATGTTTCTAACTTTTTTTTTTCTTTCTTTAAATTAGTTCTCTGTATAATTAATTATTTTTACTACTAATTGCATAAGCTTGCCTATACATGTATGCATATCTCTATAATTAATTACATAACTAAGCTTTGTCAACCGATATGTATTAAGTATATAATGGCATGTATATATATATATATATAGTGTTATTAAAAAATAAGAACACTCATATGCACATAATTCCACGTATAATTAACAATCAAATGCACATTTCTCTAAAAGGTATTTTCTTTCCCTTTGTCATGAAAATGGGGACATACACTATACCCCCTCGTTGTAATGTCTTCTTAAAGAAACTAAAGAATTAATATAAACAGAGGAAAATTAATGTTGGGGCCAATCTGTCCCTTCCAAATTAAATTGAAAATAGACAGTGCTGATAAGTATGTATTATATAAAATATATGTATGAATTCTAATAGTAAAAGTTTAATAAAATCATATAATCAGCCCAAAAGATATTTTGGAATGGACAATGTTTTTTTCCAAGTTATACCGTATATTTTATTGAAAGAATATTATCCTAAAACAAAAAGGATAAAGAAAAAAGTAAATAGAGTTTTAATATAAAGAATTCAAACTCACAACGAATATAATTACAAAACAAAAAAAAATTACGGTGTTGACCCATTTTTGCATGCGGGTTTGGCACGTTGATATGAAATTAAATTACTTAAATGACTGATTCAATCTCTCAATTGTTTTTTTTTTTACACCAAAAACACCATATTATTAGTCTTGTTCGAAAAGGCTGGCTTCAGAAGGCAGCCACTCCGGAACAAAAAAATTTACAAGGGAAAAATTATCATTACGCGCTCTCGCACCATTTGCAAGGGCATTGGCACAGACATTATCTCTACGAGGGATAAAAGAAATAGAAAAGTCTATGAAAGACGATTGAAGTATCTTAAAAGACTCAAATTCAGATGCAAAAATTGGCCACTCTCCCTCATCCTCAAACACACTCCGTAGGGATTCGCAATCCGTTTCAAACCGGGTTGACTTGTATCCCAAAGCCAAAGTCGTCTCCATAGCCTAGAGAATGGCATCCAATTCTGCCTACAGAGGGGAGAGTGATCTTACAGTACATTTTAGTCCAAGAAGACGCGTTGAACCTGCATCCAAAACAAAACCCAAACCACAATACTGATCATCCAAATGCCATGAACCATCGGTTTGATATCGAGCCATTATAGGCATCAGTTCCGGTTGAGATGGAACCTCTAAGGGTTCAATATCCGCTTCAACAACTTCCTCTATGATTTGAGCCAGCCTTCAGCTGGTTGCTTCAGCAACCGCAAATTGATAAGTGTCTGTCGGAGAGATATCCTTGCCATTAAAAATCTTGTCATTACGTGCTTTCCAAATGTACCAAACAATCCAAGGAAAATTCTCGAGTTGGCCTTCTAGAATTCCCAAACTCCTTGCTCTCCACAATAAGAAATAAAAATTACCAAATAATGAGTTACTCGGGAAGATCCCCGGATTAGATGGCACCGTCGAGAGTCGAGACAGCCCAGACTTGAGCCGCAGGTGGGCATTCAAACAAGAGATAGTTAATGGATTCCTCCTCGAACCCACATCTCTTACATGAACGATCATTTCCACAATGCCGATCTGCTAGTTTGCTACGAACCGCCACACGACCCGCAATAGCCTGCCATAAGAAATGTTTCATCTTTTTTGGACACTTGAGTTTCCATACCTGGCTCTTTAGGGTTGTCACACTAGGCTCACTAACTTCCGCTGCAGCTTGTCCACTTTGGGTAGCCAAAAGATAGCCAGATTTCACCGTATATTGGCCAGATTTTGTATAGCTCCATACATAATCATCTATTTGGAAATTCCGACTAGGTTTTAAGCCTAGGATTAAACTGACATCGCGAGGATCAATAAGCTCTCTTATCTTATCTTCCCTCCACAGTTTTGTCTCAAAATCGATTAGATGATTAACGTACAATTGATGGTCTCTTTCTCCGCCATTATCCTTCGCAGGTCGTGCCAGGATAGATGGGATCCAATTGTCACTCCATACCCTAGTATTGAAGCCTGATCTTATATTTTTCCGGAGACCTTTCTGCAAAAGTGGTTACGCAGCCATTAAACTTCTCCATACATAAGAAGGGGAGTTTGCTGGTTTGGTATCTAAAGGATTAGAGTAGCGGAAATATCTGCCTTTAAGCACCCGACTTAATAGGGATTCAGGGTATCGAAGGAGACGCCATACTTTTTTTGCCAACAGTGCTAAATTAAACTCTTTTAAATCTCTGAAGCCCAATCCTCCCAATGATTGGGGAATGCTAATTTTGTCCCAGGCCACCCAATGGATGCCTCGGTTATTGTTCTTGGTACTCTACCAGAATTTGGCAATAGCTCCTCTTAGCTTAAAAATGACGTTTTGCGGTAACAGAAAGCATGACATGACGTAAGTTGGGAGCGCTTGTGCTACTGATTTTATAAGTACTTCTTTCCCTCCCTTCGAAAGAGTTTTTGCCGTCCAAGCATTTATACGTGCATTCAATTTGTCCTGGACAAAAGCAAACACTTGCTTCTTAGAACCACAAATTGTCTCCGGTAGTCCAAGATAAACACCCATGCCGCCTTCCTGTGTGATCCCTATAGCTCGTTTAAGGTCAGCTTTTAAATTTGGGTTCACCCCTTTTCCGAACAGGATAGATGATTTCTCTCGATTAAGTACCTGGCCGGATGCAAGCCCATATCCATTAATAATCTTTAGTAGCTCTTCACACTGTCGAACCTCGGCTTTACAGAAAAATTGACTATCATCAGCAAAGAAAAGATGCGATACAGGTGGGCTAACTTGGGCTATTCTAAGGCCCGTAATACGACCTTCTTCTTCTGCTCCATGTAGTAGCGAGATAAGAGCTTCAGTCTTGATAATGAAGAGAAACGGGGATAGAGGGTCTCCTTGCCTTAGACCTCGCGATGGTTTAACAAAACCCTTGGGGTTGGTCCTGAGAGCATGAAAATTCTCCTGGGCAAGGAGAATATTATATGTGATTAGCCTTCTAGCCACAAAGGCTGATTGTGTTTCCAGAAAATTTCTTCTTCCCGAAGTGCAGCACATAATTGCCATTTTAATTCTAGTTCAGCAGCCGCCGAAAGGGTGTCGTTACTCTGGGCTTCATCAAGCTTAAGTTTTAGCTCTTCAATTTGCTTGATTGAATTCGATGAGTTCTCTCTTTTCCAGTATGAGATAGCTTTGCGACAAGCTACTATTTTATCAAACAAGTCACTGGGAGAATCACTATTAAAATCGCCCCAGCCACTTAGGACTGCTTCTCTAAATCCTCTTTTCCCGATACAGCGTTTATCAAACTGAAAACTCTTATGCATCCTGCGCTCACGCAATTGAATTCTAGCCAATACGGGCCGATGATCAGATCCCCATAGCTTCAGATACTCCACATCAGTGTGGGAAAAAATGTGGTGCCAATCCTCATTACCAACTGCTCTATCTAACCGAGCTTGAACTCTACCATTACTTCTTCTGCCAACCCAAGAAAGAAAATTACCTTTAAAAGGGAAATCGATCATACCACAATTCGCAAGCATGGTGCGGAATGGGAGGAAAGAAGACTCTTCTCTTTGTCGACCCCCTTTTTTTTCAGGGCACCCTATTAGCTCATTAAAATCTCCAATCATGAACCATGGTCCCTCGTGCTCTAGACCAAGTCTCGTTAATCTTTACCTGACCAATTCACAGCACGAAACCGATGTAATTTCTATGCTCATAATTATAACAAACCGATGTAATCAGTATATCAGTATACTCAATTGTTTCTAGATTACATCGGTTTGTTATAATTATGAGCATATAAATTTATATGAATATACTGATATTGATATTTTAGAAAATGTATCCTACGAAGTTTTAGAATTATGTTATATAAAAAAACTTAAGCCTTTATTAACCCATCTATAACAAAAAGAATACACAAATCAAATTTTATCTGCTTGACTCTATGTGTGAACTACATGTAAGTGCACATCAATTAACCTCTGGATGATACTAGAACCGTGTATACCAATTACAAACGCACATCAAACGAGAACCAAAAAAATTTGTGTTACGAACTGATCAAATACAAATAATGTCTACTTTGACTAATGAACCAAAAACTTATTTCGTTCTTTGTAGAAGTGATGACACTATTAAAAACATACATTGTTGAAACATTAAAGAAGAAAAAACACACATAAGAGAAACATAGACAAATCAATTGTGTTTTATAAACAACTTCAGAACACGTTCATAAAGACAAATCAATTTCAGAACACGTTCATAAACAACAAACAAGCGACACCAACAAATACTCATCACCTAATATTAATCATTATTTCGCTTTTCTTTCATTGTTTATACGTATTGATTAGTTATATCAAATAATAGGTACTCTTACGAGCAAAAGAAGAAAAATTTAAAACAATTGGTTCATCTACGAAGACGAAGAGCTTTGCAAAAGGAAAAAAAAATATATTTTCTATTTTTTTTTTAAGATTTAAGGAATATTTTCTTATTTTTTTTTATTTTATTTATACAATAAAGTTTTTAATTTTATTTCCATAAAAATAAAACTAAGGGTATAATTGAATATTTTTCTATTCTAAAACCTAATATACCACTTTGAAAAAAGCATAGATGGACAAATTGAAAAAAAAACAAATATCTTTTAAAATCAATTTTCCCAAAAAAAATTACATGTTGAAAAGACTTGTTGTTTAAATACTTGTTGGACAAATCCCATATCCAACAATAGTTCACCCTAGTACAACGAGCGAGAGGTTATTCGAGGTTGGCAGACGTGTTCAGAGTTTGGAGATTTGCCAGTTCGGCACGAACCTGAGGACGACTAAGGTAAAAACCATAAATCATCGCAATTTTACAATTTAGAAATGCTTTCAAGGAGCCCATAGCTCGATTTTGAAGATGTGATGCTCTGGGCATGTCGTGAAGAGCTTAGAGGCCGTTTTGGGAGATGTAATGCTATGTAATGCTCTGAGCATGTTATGAACTGAGTTTTTTTTCGGAGATATAATTATCTTAGCATGTTGTACAGAGCTTATAATTAATTTTTGGAAACATTAAGTTTTAGGCATGTTTCTCGAGAATGCTTGCGAGACCCCAGCTTGCGGAGAGATTTAAATGAATTAATTTGGCCACCTATGTACCAAAGTGCACTTATATTTTCGGTCAAGGGTCCTAAGAGAACTCCACAGTTAAGTGTGCTTATGCTGGAGTAGGCAAATGATGGGTGACTTTCCGGGAAGTGGTTGTCAGAACTGTGTGAGTGATGCCAAAACACAGGAAAAGATCATGTGGTGATTTGTAGGGTCGTTAAACAAGTTTTTAAACCTCCCAGAAGTAGCAAACCGGCCATCGGATATTAATGGGCTCATGAGCCTAGTGAGGGGACGTGAGGCCCATTAAGAGAGGTGGGCCCATGGGCTGGTGATGAACATGGGGCCCACTGTAGAGATGGCGGTCAGGCGTTACAATGCTGGGCCTGGTTGAGTCTTTCGTGCGTCAGGCATTCAATGAATGCAGATAACATTTAAAACAAATGTGCGCATGGTATGTTTTTTCGAGATGTTTTCTTATGGACCGGTTCGAGCTGAGAAAAGTAAATCCACCGGGTATTACCTTTTTACCTCGATTTGCGTTTTTCTTTTTCTGTTTACATGCTTGTTTTCTTATTAGGCTTTGCATGGAGAAAGCGTATCGGGCATAGCAGAATAAGCGGTTCAAGCATATCAAACAGAACAAAAGCGGAGTAAGCATATCTAGCATATCAAATGCAGATCAAATGGTCCGATAGCTTTAAATATATGTTGAATGGTGAAAGAGATTAAATATTTATAGGAGGTAAAATATAAATTTCATTAATTCTTTTATTTAGTTAGACATTACATTAATTATGATTTTCAATTATTTTGTTTTAAATCTTATATTGTAATTTTATATAAAAAATTATATATACTACAGTAAACATTTAAATCAAAATTCATAGTATTAGTTAGTATTACTCTTCAACATATATTTAAAAAATTGAAATGTACAAATATTTATATTATTATTTATGTAAAAAATTTAATGTCATATATGTAAACAAGCATAACAGAGGACAAAATATATGTTTGAATGGTTAAAATAAGTTAAGTATATTATATATTTTCACTGTACAAAATTATTTTATATTATAATAGATTACAAAATAAAATTTGGATAAAATGTTAGATATGGAAAATTATATAATTTCATCAAAATAACATAACTGCTGAAACTTATAAATTTACTTTGATAATTAAATTAGAGACTTGAATTAAAAAAAAAAATTATTTTTGATCTGCTAGCAGTACAATTTTTTTTAATAGTCTTTTTTGAAACTGCATTATATTTAATTTGTGTTGAATGGTAAATGTATAGGACAGTCTGTCCGTTTGGTAGGAGAAATATTTTTCTTATGCCTTCCATTCAAGTCCTTACTCTTCGCTTGCTTCATCTTCTGTAGATTTTTGTATGGCTTCTCTCCCTAGTCGCTGCCAATGTCTTATCACCGTGCATCTAGCCCGACGATGCCATACTCGCCCTCCGCTCAACTCCTCTGTCGTGATTCGATTTCTCTCCCGTTTGGGACTCCTCAACTTGCTTGGTAAACAATGTCAATGAGACCGTCGTTTGGCAAGAACTGTTAGCGAATGGCAAACAAGAGTGAGGTCAGCGTGAGAAAATTTTGAGCTCGGCAAAATGGTTTAATCGGTCTGCGTCTATGGTAATTACGACTTTGTCGAGAGGAGTTCTCCATTCTTCATTATGGAGCTTCAAAAGTGTGACTATGAGGCCGGCGTTTGGCAGAGGCGCGGTCGGTAGTCGTCTTTCTCTTTTGACTTGTTCATTGGATCAACTGTGAACTAGCCATATCCAAATTGGTAAGGATGGATTTGATTGTTGAGAGCGAGGTCGGCAGTTTGCGGAGTCTAGGCGATACCAAGGTCAAAAATTTGGCGGAATGTGAGTTTGTTAACCGAGCGGTTGAGACCGGCGGTTTGGTCGAGGGATTGTGAGCTCGATAATCGCGTCACTCTCCGGCCGTTCGGGGTTGGTTTGAAGTCAGCAAAATCGAGAGACAGTGCGATGCATAATGAGATCGATTGTTGGTAATTCACGACTTGTGATTAAGATGTGAGGGAGGATGTCGACGATGGTTCCATTAAGGATTTATTGATAAGCTTGGAAATGAGAGTCGTGTAAAAGATTGGCTAGTGAGATCGGCATAAGGAGAGAGTTCTGTCGAACATAATGTTGTGAGGTTGTTGAATGTGCTTATTGAAGAGGTCGAAATTCGTTAGAACAAGATGAGCCCGACCCGTCAAGCAAGATGGCCTCTGATATGTTTTATGCTACAACCTGGAACATGTTTTCTGGTAGATTTTTCTTGTTACAAATTATTGGTGTTTGGTCTTTTTGCTAACATCTTCTTTTTCTTCTTTTGTAGAGCTTGTTGTTCGCTTCCGTGCGTATCTGGTCTAGTATTTTAACAATCTTTGCAGGATATGGGAGATGTGACCTCTAGTTTTGTCAAGACTATCTCGCCGAATTTGTGAGTTTTTTCTTTGATTTTTCTGACTCCTTTAATAATGATCCTTGTCTTTTTTTGAGTGATGAGTTTCAGGTCTACCACGTTCAGTGATGGGAAGGTTAACGTTATCTTCTGAGGTATGTAGATAAGTTCAACAAGAAGATTGTGGCTTTGAGTGACATAGAGCCTTTTTAGGACGTATCTAATGGTTTTGAGCAGAGATTGGTGGAAGAGCTAAGGCCAGCGAGCAAAGTGAGATTAGCGAGTACGATGCTTCACGGTTGGATAACCGTCTTTGTCAACATGCAGTGTCATCTTTGCCTCCACCTACAGCTTCACTCCTCTCCTTTTAGTCGAGTTACTGGTCGACTTGAAAATAAATGCTTGGATCCGAGGATCCCTTGCTAACTTTCCACATTTCTCTCCTCTTTTAGATAACGGCTATTATACTAATTGTACTCGAAAGGAAATGGAGGTTTGTCGTTGTTCTTTTATTCCTTGTTATTGTTACTTTATTTTTCTTTTGTCTGATATATGAGAGTTTTGTTTATCAAGATATTGCTATCGTTAACTGCATGGTGGTTGGGTATAAGCGCCGGATTAAGGAAGCAGAGAAGAGCTTGGCGAGTCAGTAGGGGACTACGTCCTCTGCTCACAAGGCAGCTCATGCTAACAAGAAGGACTTGAATAATAGAGAGGAAACAATCAGCTGCTTTGAAGAAGCAAGTCAGCGATCTTAGGTCCCTTCTTAATGCTTTGTAGTCAAAGTCCGAGTTGCTTACAGCAGAGTTTTCTCCAAAGAAAATAAGCTGAACGAGTCGCATGCTAAGCTCATTGCTGCCAAGCAAAGTCGATTCGAGGCTGAGGTTGGCGATTATCGAGCTCACATAAAGAGGATGAGGAGGCATACTGTTGATATTTGACATTCAAATGACCCGCTTCTCATGCTGAGTCAAGCTATTGGGACTCTTGATTGTCTTAAGGCGCTGATTGATGCGGTTACAATATCTGGTATTGTAGGCGATATTGTGACATGGACTGAGAGAGTTCACAACTCTGATATCAAGAACCTCACCGATGCCGATCTCGTTGCTTTTTCGGAGTTTCAGGTAGTTGCTACAGAGGTTCCCCAGGGATCATGGGCTCTTCTTGTCGAGACTCCTGAAGTGTTCGACGAAGGGGAGCATACCCAGGCAGGTATTTACGCTTCTACCGAAGAGTGATTTTACTTTTCTTTATAGACTTATGCTTTATTTTTTTCAATCTATCATCTTGTTTTGTAGTGGATGTTATCGGTCCTTGTAGGTGTTTGTATTATTGCTTCTGTTTTTGATAATTTTTTAATGCTAATCTCCATGAATGATGATTTTTTTTTATGACTTGGAGGTAAGTCTTGAAAATTGATTTAAGCCTTTGTTTGCTTTTCAGTTGTTTAGCAGTATTTTTCTCTATGTGCTTTTGTTATGCATACCGTAATTATAGGTTTTATAAGATAGGTTTTTGAAACAGGTTTTTATAGTGTCACTCTCGTGACAAGTCAGGTCAATTTCCTCAGCAATTGTAGTACTTGAATTATCGAACCAAATGAGTGGTCTAGCAAGCAACTAGGATATGACCAAAGATAAACAAGTCAAGCCAGATATATAATAGATTGAATTCAGCAATCCTAATACAGAAATGAATCTTAAGATGTAGGAAAGCAAACTATAATGAACAAACTACAGAACGATAAACTAAGATGCAGGAACTAAGTGGAGCAGAATTGAAACAAATATGAGATGGAAATCTATCAAAGATAAATACCTTTTAGGGAATAAGGTAATCAATTTGTGAATCCTCCTAATCTCTATGGGGTACTCAATCAACACACAAGCAGTGCTAATCCCTCAACATTAAGCTTCTAAACCTAACTAGCCCAATCCCTTGGTGAAGATTATCAAACTCATTACACTTCCTAATCTCAGATCCCTCTGATGAAACATGCAATGGATAAGCAGTAAGAACCAGCTTAATCATGTCAAAACATCTCCTAGAAAAATTATCCCTAAGGCTAAGACAATGAATCTCTGGCATTAGTTGCTCAGGCATTTCATCAAACACCTTTGAGGCAGGAAATGCATGAGATCTAATTCCAGTTGATCAGAAATAAATCAGAATTAAGACCACTAATCCAGAAGAGATCTACAAGATTCTAACCATAAACAACCCCTAGAAACTAGGATTGAACACAGATCTACCTCATCCCTAAAAGCTAAGAACACTACTAAGATCTGCAAATCATAGTAAAAAGCATAAACCCATAAATCTCTTAATCTTGCATAATTAGAGAGATAATGACCTAAGTAGAAAGATAATACAAAGAAGCAACAGCAAAAACTCAATAGATCAAGAGATAATAAGATTACAACTTTCTGGAAAGTTTGGTGGCTACAAAGAAAAATCCTAATGAAAAGTTGATTCTTGTTGTTAATGGCCAATGGTCCTTATATATATGGGTTCTCAAAACCCTAAAACACAAAATCACAAAATATCAAGTCGGTCTTAGATGAGCTCGATCGGGTGCACGCTGGGCTCATTCGGGTCCATCCAATGCTCGGTCGAGTCCAATGCCTTAGCTATGAGTCTGCTTCTCTTATCCCATCATATCAATCGGTCGTGTCCTCCTTGGTCAGGTCCGGTACACTCGATCGGGTTAGACTCCTTGAATGCATAGAAATGTCCCAAATGTTCCTGTTTTGACTCCAAAAATGCACAAATATGCAAATGCCTATGGTAAATCTCCTAAAAGTGCAATATGAAGAAAAAGAGACTAAAATTCCTAAGAAACATGACTAAAACTATGCAACTATGCACAAAATGTATGCTTAATAATGTGAAAATATAGAGTTATCAGTTTTGTAACGATGTCGACGACTATCATCATGTGTAGCCATGGCGTACCTAGGCTAATGTTGTACACTATTGGTTTGTCGACGATGGCGAAGTGGAAATATTACATCGTACCCCGATGAATAGTGGCAACATTTTAGTGTCGACTGTCATCACCGAATCCCCGTCAAATCCTGTTAGCGTCTGTGTGAGATGATCGTCAAGGTGCAGGTCGACCTCCATGTGGATCAATACTTCCTTGATAATTACGTTGACTGAGCTGCCAATGTTTATTAGAATCTTTGTGACTATGCTTTCTTCGATGGCCATCTCAACATCTAATGGGACGTTTTTTGGACCAGTTTATAAGTCACTAGCTTCATTAAACATGATAGGGTCGATATATTTGGAATCAGGGATACTTTTTTGAATGACAACTACGTCTGTTTTCTCTCTGGTGGCTGTATGGTCGCATTGAGCAAATAGAATAGTTGCACGTTGTTAGACCACCTTTATCATGGCAGCCAGGCTATTGCTAGAGGTGCGCGAGTTTCCTCTATAGGTTCCTTATAGTCGCATTCAGAGCCGTCGATGACTACAAGCAGCACAAGCCCATGCTTGTGGCCTTTAATAAATAAATAAGATTTTGGCCGATACTTTTCTGAAGTTTCAGTAGCTGAGTTGTTTATTCCTTCCCTTAAAATGTTATAGATGCTAAGTTCGAACCCATATAGACCCAATATTTTTTTTTGCTTGTAGCCCATTTAATATTAGCGAAGGATCTGGTCGCATTAGTGTTGATGCGCGCCCTCACCTACGTAGGAATTATCCTTATGTGTTAACTTTTAGCGCCGCTCTAACATTTCGATGTCAAAATACTACTTTTTAAACTTTGAGAGGAGTACTACATAGAGCTCTCGATATTTTACGGTGGTATGCTCAGTGAATTTGTGAAAGACACAATATCTGCGTTTTGATGGTTACAATTATTGCACGGCGTATTGCTATTCGACCTTTGCTCCTGGAAATTGAAGGTAAAAGTTTGCGCTTTCTTTGGTTTATTGTTTTTTGCGGACTATCGATCTTAGTGCCGACGCGGCTCGATATACCTTTTCAGTACTTTGACTTGTGGCAGTTTGGTTTTGCTACCTTTTATTATACTATTTTGATGTACTAATTTACTTTGCGTATCGCATCATCTATGATGGCGGGCTGTGCGATGATGAGATATTCTTTGAATCTTACACGGGAAAAGGAGATATTGTCGGTTGTGGCAATAGTGCATAATTTTTTTAAAATAATTTCCATGAATTCTCGGAGGGGCTCGTTTTCATTTTGTTACATAGTCCAAAGATCGGCATTCGTCGCGCCCTCTTTCATGAAAACCATGTGACATTGGAGGAATACGCACTTGATATCATGATAGCTATCAATTGAGTTGCTTTTGATGAGAGAGAACCAATTCAACGCTTCTCCGGTGAGATGCTCGACAAATACCTAATAGCTTCAACTGTCAATTTCCTTCACGGTATAATACCATGGTTTTATCCTTAGGTCGGTAAAACCATGGTAAGGGACTATCTTTATCTTAGTTATGTGGTAAACATGTACGTCTATGATCTTAGCTGTGAATGGGGAACACTACGTTTCCTCTATAAACTTTTCTAAATTTGGAGTGGTGCTCTAAATCGTACATGCAAACGAGCGAGCTCTAGATCGCGGGCTTGATTTTCTTTGCTGCTAGGTCAGCTCAACAGGTGCCGGCTGTTCGGCAGGCTTTCACGCTGGTGTTCGTCAGTATATCCAACAATTATGTACGCTGGTCGGCCTCTTCTAGTTTTTTTTCGTGCTACGCCTTCACCTTATAAGCTACTTCTGGTAGTTATGTGAGCTACACCGAGCACATTTATCCTCTCCATTTTCCATACGTCTTGGTCGTCAAGGGGATCGAGAATCGTGTGTATTAGGCCGTCGTGGTGAGTGTCGTGGTTAGCTGCTCCAGTGTAAAGGGCACGTCGTTCTCCGAGTTAGCACGCCCTAGGTTGGCATGTTGCAAGTCGGTACGCTCCTTATCAGCTCCTCAGCTGCAGAATTAACATTTTCTGGTACAATACCTTTAGTTGTCGCTCCGAAGGCAGAATGAGTAAACCAGGCGATGGTCAGACGGAGGTGTTGGTTTCTTGGTCGCTTAAAGACTTAATATTTCACGTTATCTAGATTTTCCAGAAACAACATGACTTTTTGTTATGTTCGTCAACAAAAATAATGCTCTAAACTGCCCCACGGTGGGCGTTTATTAGTTGTACTAAGGTTTCAACAATTATAAAATAAAGATTTTGGGGTGAAATTGGAGCAAATCCTGTTATTAACCTATATTGAAAGAAGAGGTTTATAAAGGTTAAAGTTTAAGGTCGATGGTTATCGACAAACAACTGATCGTATAGATCTGAAATGTAAACATGAGAGAAATGTGAGACCCCAGTTTGCGGAGAGGTTTAAATAAATTGATTTGGCCACCTATGTCACCAAAGTGTACTTATCTTTTCGGTCAAAGGTCATGAGAGAACTCTAGAGTTAAGCGTGCTTATGCTGGAGTAGTCAAAAGATGGGTGACTTTCCAAAAAGTGGTTGTCGGAATTGTGTGAGTGAGGCCAAAACACAAGGAAAGATCATGTGGTGATTTCTAGGGTTGGTAAACAAGTATTTAAGCCTCCCGGAAGTAGCAAAACGACCGTAGGATATTAATGGGCTCATGGGCCTAGTGAGTGGACGTGAGGTCCATTAAGAGAGATTGGCCCATGGGCTGGTGGTGAACATTGGTTCCATTGGAGTGATGGTGGTCGGGGCGTTACAAGAAATTAAAAGATAATAAATGTAAACAATGCTATTGCTCTCAAGTTAAAGACTTAAAGTCTGGGTCCTGTTCCCAACAGTGTCTCTTGTTATTTATAGGCTTGACTCAAAAACCTGATGTTCCTTTTGTCACTCTATTGAAGCCTTGATTTTTCCCTCCAAGGTTGGCCCATGAATCTTAATAAGTGAACCCCAAGACTGATGGGCCGAGTTGGAAGCCTAGTAGGAATTAACGGGCTACCTATTGACAACATGGTGCTTCTGAGGGGTTCTCTATACTATTTGGGCCGAATTGGCATGTTGGACAAGGACCATATTCAACAATAACACGAGTGTTTCTTCAAAATGTATAAAAAAGAGAAGATGTTGAACTTAGAGAAGACGTTGAACCCTTGCGCGTGGAAACATATTTTCCTCATTTATTTTCGGCTTTTTGTATTTATTTTATCTTCCTACATCTTCCTTTAGCCCCATCATCGTGTGTTCAGGTGTTCGCATAAAAATTTATGTTGTGCCATGTGTCTCAAGTTACAGGTATATGCGACATAAGGGCTTCGGCTTGTTTTGCTCGAGAGGTTTAAGCCTGACAGTTCCTATTTTTGTTTTATCCTTTGCGGTGATTCGTATTTCAATCTTATTTGTGGCTTCGAGTATTCACTTAGGTATGCATGGGCCTCTCTCTTTGTGAGATTAGCTCTCATTTTTGGCAATCTTGGATGTGTAACACTTTGCTTTAAAGATACATGATGGTGCATGCATAGAGGTTTTAAATAATTAATTTTGGCAATCTTAGATGTGTAACACTTTGGTTTGAAGATACATGATGGTGCATGCATATAAGGCTTTTATTATGACTAGGATATATGCCAATCTTTTATTTTCCTAGAGTTAGTTAGATACAAAATTATCTCATATAGAAACTCAATGTGTATAAATGCCACATCCTTCTCAAGTTTATGTTGTGTCAGGTAGGAGGCTTCATGATCGTTGTCAAGGACACAAAACCACATAGTGTTTTCTTATACATGTATATCTTGTATGGTACTACAAGCAAATATGTAGATATCAATCAAATAACATGGATAATTCTAATCGTCATGTTCAACGTGGCGGTCGTGGATGTGGTCGAGCTAACAATGCTCGTGCTGTGTCTCCTTTCATCAGTGGCAACAATCAAATAACAAATCTCATCAATCTCCTCAAATCTCAACACGTCTTCCAAAAAGTTGTAGGATCAAACTCATTTAACTGATGTTGATTTAGATACAAGAGTTTCTCATCACATGACGGGTGATATCTCTATTTTGATGGATTTTATTGATATTATTCCATCACTACTTACAACTGATGGTCAACCTTCTTGAGCTATCAAGTGTGTGTCTCTCTTGTTGAGCTCTGCTTATTTGCTCATTGCTGTTTTATTTGTTCATAGAACCAACTGCGCTTTAATTTTGGTTTCTAAACTATTGAAGCAAACATGCTCCATTAGGATTTTCATTGATAAATTATGTCTCTTGCAGGACTATTTTTTCGAAAACTTTGATTGGAGCAAGTGAAGAGCATGTGTAGTATACTTTTTTTTAACATGAATGTTGGTTGCTCGCTATCATAAAGCATAGATAAATGTTCTTTCATCTGAAGCTTGGTTGTAAGACCCCATTTTGCGGATAGATGTTAAATGAATTGATTTGGCTACCTATGTCACCAAAGTGCTTTTCGCTCAAGGGTTCTGAGAGAACTCCACAATTAAGCATGTTTATGATGGAGTAATCAAAGGATGGGTGAGCTTCCGGGAAGTGATTGTCGGAACTGTGTGAATGAGTGAGGTCTAAACACATGGAAAGATCATGTCGTGATTTTTTCTACGAGGGTTTTCAGCAAATCACATAGCCTTCACGGCTGCGTTTTAAGGACAGCAACCACCAACAAATATTTAAGGAAACTATTTTAATAACGGAACGGTGTGGAGCTATGCGTAAAGAAATTGACCTTCTTGAGGAAAACCATACTTGAAACATCACGAATTTACTGCACAGGAAAGAAAGCTATAAATAGCAATTGGATTTCCAAATTGAAATTCAACTCTGATGGTTCACTAAAGCGCTACAAAGTACGACTAATTGTGATTGGTAAGCACTAAAAAGATGACGTAGATTTTAAAGAAAATTTTCTCTGAGTTGCAAAAATGACAACAATACGTTCTCTTCTAGGAGTTGCTGCTGCAAAAGAATGGGAGGTTCACCAAATGGATGTCCATGATGCATTCCTCCATAGTGATCTTGAGGAAGAGGATTACATGAAACTTCAATCAGGGGTACAAATCTTTTGATCCAAATAAAGTGTTTCGTCTTCAGGAAATCTTTGTATGGTCTTAAGCTAGTACCTTGATGTTGGTTCTCAAAGCTCGTGACTGCTTGTGAATTAGTATTTAGACAAAGCTACAAAGACTACTCTTTGTTTACACTGATTCGTAGGGATTTGATTCGTCATATTTCGACATACGTTGACGATTTTGTAATTGCGGAAACAATTTACAAGCGGTTGGTAAATTTAAGGTTCAACTTAACAAGTTTTTCCACATGAAGGATCTTGGTAAGGTCAAGTATTGCTTGGGTATTGACCCCTCTTGTGGAAAATGTTTAATTTGGTTGTCTCAACCAAAAATACGCACTCGAAATCATTCGTGAGGCGGGTCTACTAATTACAAAACTTGTTTCCCTAATGGACCTCAATCATTAGCTTGGTTCGGTGCCTGGTTCTAAATATGATGATGTGGAACAGTATCATCATCTCGTCGGCAGTTTATCTAACTCACTATTTTCATACCATATTTAAGTTATGTAGTTCAAATTCTATCTTAGTTTATGAAAGTTGCGATGGTTACATATTGAGAAGCAGCTCTTAGTCTTGATCGTTATCTTAAGGGTGCACCCGCTCAAAGCATTCTTATTCGACAGTTCTCTAACACTCACTGATTATTGCGAGTTTGGGACTCTAATCATTCTATTTACCCTCTCACTCTTTGTTCACTTTCAGCCTACGCCATTTATTTTGAAAACTCACCAATATCGTGGAAGACAAAGAAACATGATCTTATATTGTCACAAGTTCTTCTCCTGAAGCAAAGTATCGTGACATGGCATATATTCTTGAAGAAGTGCAGTGGTTAAAAAGCCCACTACAAAGGATCTATGTGTTATTCACTGTCATCTGGTTCCTTTCTACACAATAGTCAGGCCGTAACCACATAGCCAGAAATCCACATTTTCATGAGAGAACGAAGCATATTGAGCAAGGCTATCATCAAGTACGTGACATTGTGCAAGATAAACTCATTACTACTTAAACTATTCCTACAATGTTCCAAGTTGCTGATCTCTTAACTAAGTCTACAAACTACGTCATTTCAAGGCTTATTGTCAACGTTCGGTGTCCGAGATTACGTACCACCAACGTGATGGGGGATATTAAGATTAGGATATTTTGTTAATCTTATTTTTCCCTAGATTTAGTTGGAAACAAAGTTATCTCATATAGAAAACCAATATGTATGACCTCATTCTTTTATTGAATACAACACATATTACATTATGTTTCAACTTATTTTAGCTTTAGACAACACTAGTCCCAAGTAGCCAAAACAAACCTGTCCAACTTTTCGGGTTTGGGTCCGGATGTCACAACTCTTAATTATGTGTGGCAATAAAGAGAACAAAATAAAAATAAAGTGAACCAATATAGAGGAGCAAAAAGGTTCGTTACTGTTCTTGATTACAAAGGATGGTTTGTTGATCATTTTCAACATGGCTGATAAAAGCATGTGGTTCCTCCTGTTTATTTATTTAAGAAGAAACGAAGGTTTGTAGCGTTTTTTAGAGTTAAGAGCATAATCCCCTTTCTTAATTTTTAGGGCTGCCTATATCTCGCCTCCCATAGTATATGGTTTCAACTAGGATTCACCTCTACTTTCACCCTCTACCCAATTCCACCTAGACTATAAAATTCTACCTAATTAACCAAAATCAATTGATTTTTTGATAGTTCCTCTTTTCCATTGATTGTTAAGTTATATGTTAACCTCCTTAATCTCTTGGCCTTTTTCTACCTAGCCAAATAAACATGTCATTAAATTCCCTCTGTAAACTAAAACACACATGTCTTCCAATATTACAATGAAAATATAAATATGGATGGAAATTGATTTAAAGATTTAGACCATGTTTTGGTCGGCTAAAGAAGCTTCTATATACAGTTGAAAGAAAAAATGTTGTGTCCAAAAAAATCAGAAACAGCCTACCTTGGAAGCACATCACTCACATGACTGCATTAGTAAACATTCGCAGTATAAAAACTCTATAAGTATTAATCCTTTCTATATTAGTACTTTGATCTGCTTGATGCACCCTCATATCCATAGGCATGTAGTAAAAGAAGCCCATATCTCCCTTGGTAAGGTTCACAAACCTCGTATGAGAGTATTTAAACATAAGCATGTCCATGGTGAAGCCAACACCATATTGCGGTGGAGCCAAACCAATAACCCATAACACAAACATTCGAGCCTTTTCTCCATTTTAAACTGATTTTTCCTAGGTATACCTGGATAGCTTTAAAACTACATATAGACCATGAATCACCAGTTGGAGAAACAAGTTTTAGTTCAGGGTTTTTTTTTTTTGTTTTTTTTTTGGATGCTTGCTTATCTTGGAATGAATTTTGGACTTATTGTGATATTTAAAAAATCTGTTATCTCATTCCTTCTATTTTGATATTTTCTTTGTTTCTTTGCTTTGTTTTTTTTCCATAGTGTCATATCATTCAACATTGTTAGTTAGATTTCCCTAAACAGGATCTTGGCTAAGTTTAAGGAAATGTGGTTTATTATTGGTATAAAATTGATTAGGATGGTTAAAACGAGATTGGTCTACAATAACCCGACACTAACCCAGTTCAATGTGTAAATAAGTATTGAACTTTAATTCTATGGGGAAATAGATTTCGAACTTTCGATGTGGAGGTAAATAATTTTGGAACTTTATTTTGAAGGGGATACATAGAGAGGTTGAAAGTGTGGGTGGAATTGATCGTATACGAAAGTTCGGGGGAGGGGGGAATAGGTCTTCGTTCCATTATTTGTTTAATTGTTTCTATGAAAAAAATCTTGATGGTTCCGATCTTATAAGATGATCTCAATGTTAGATTAAATTACGCATGTTTGGTGTAACTCTCAAATGAATTTTCTATAAGAATTTCGTGTTAAGCACCACACGAAATGGGTTAGGGCAAATTGTAAACCTCTAGAACTTGATACTAATACTTTATACTTATTTAAATATTTAGCAAAGTTGATTAACGCTTAGGAGTAACCGAGTAAGTTAATACAACTTAAGTGTTTCATGTTCTGTGATGGTTATTAATCATTACACTTGCATCATTGTTTGATCATTGCACTTCGTTATACTTCAGATTATTTTTTGGTAAAACGTTATACTTAGATTTGATCCAATGCTTGATCTCTTGAATTTATACGATACCTTTTTTTTTTCTTGCTTTCATTTGTTTATCTTCTTATCAACCTGTCTTAGTAGTTCTCTTTACATATCTTGCTTATTATTATTATTATTTTTTTAACGTACTGAACCCGAATACATCTAGTGCGTGAAGTAGAATGTTTTTTTTATGTATACTATACTTAAGTTTCCATGTATTTGAACTAGCTTATAGCGTAGTATATATGGGTTTAAAACACAATCACATTACAAAACCAACATTCTAAAGAAACACTATCCGACAAGTTAGATCATAGTGGATGATGTGGTCCTAGAACAAACATTGAAAACTAAAAGGAAACAAAGATGAGAAAAGAAAAGGTAAATTAGTTATTGCACAATCAGACAAATAAAGAAGCAGAGACGTTGCATCAATGTTTTTGGTTTCTTTTTTTTTTATTCTCCCAAGAGATTGGATTTTGAGGGTGAGAGAGAAAGAGAGACAGAAGTGAGTTGGGACAGTGAACTTTAAATAAGAAGCACATGGGAACAAAAGATGTCTGGATTTTAGGGATTGAAGATGAAATTTTGGTGGGGGCTCTGTTCATTTTCACCCTTACATGTTGATCTCGTCTTTCCTTAATCTTGTCCTAATGCTCCCACGACATGCCGGGCCA
This sequence comes from Capsella rubella, assembly GCF_000375325.1. Lineage (NCBI taxonomy): Eukaryota > Viridiplantae > Streptophyta > Magnoliopsida > Brassicales > Brassicaceae > Capsella > Capsella rubella. The sequence continues at coordinate 5,071,025 of NW_006238920.1, read as the reverse complement.
TGTGCCTCCCTACGTTTCCCAACTCCCTTCACGTTATTTACTCAAAACTAATCTATTTCCAACATCTCATTTCAATGTCTCGTACCGCTTAATTTTGCGATTCCAAGGACAATAATGTTTATATATAAGCGCCTCTATGTGTCGATAAGAATGTAAATTAAGTTTTTAACCAATGGTATATTGCGGGATAATTTGTTTAATATTTAAAATTATTTGTAACAATTTTTTTTAATAGTTATTACAAGTGAAAATGGATTCGCGTTACTTAATGGAGAATATTTGTTAATATGATATGAATTTTTTTTTTTATATATTTTATAATTGTTTGTAGTCATGTGAGAAAAAACTTAATATAATAAAGAATAAAATTTATAATATTTGAAATAGTTTATTAAGAATTTTATATCAAATAGTAAAATTGTATTTTTTGCAAATATCATACAATTTATTTTTTGATAAAAATATGTTATTCTCTTTCTGCTTCGTAAAGTGTTATATTGTGTTTTGGTTGAAACATGTATTCATGTCTATAGATCTGTTTTGTACCAAATTTTCCGATACTGGAAGTTTCAAAATCAAGTTTAGGTTTATTTTGATAGGAATGCAATTTTTCATTTAGAGTCAAACCAATACATTTCATATAACTCGTTCTTACATTAATCTAAGCATTTTTGCATACTTTTGGTGGATATATAAAGCTGAAAAAAATAATAGTTGTGTTATGGTAAACTCTAACTCAGCCAGTTCTTTTTTTTGTTTTATTTTTTGATCATCATAGATAAGTAAACATAAAAGTTCAGAATAAACCAGGGGAAAATGATCAAAAAGAAAACCAAAACTAAAACTCAATACCATTTAAAACCAGCAAAAGAAATAATTCAGACGCCAGCAAGACGTTCCGACTCAATCCGTTTGTGTATATCAAGCTGGTCCACCCAACGCTAAGTGAGCCTTCTGTTGGTGTAGGAATTGGCACCAACGACATACCGGCCTAAACCAAGAGTGAATCGAATCGGACCAACGAAATCGGAGAATCCCGGTTTCCCATTTAAAGCGGATTTATGTTCATTCCCTAAAATGGAAATGGACGATTTTCGTTAGGGTTTCATGAACCCTAATCAAATATTTATGAGTATATTCTTTATAAATCTAAGGAATACGAGTATTTATTGTAATGCTAAATCTTTTGTATAAATAGAGGAGATGCCTCCATTTCTAGGGCATCGATCAATGAATACAAAAACCCTAATTCCACATTTCGTTCTAGAGCAAACCCTAACCCTACATTTCTAGGTCGAAACACTTCTTTTCGTTCTTTTTTCGACTGAGTTCTTGAGAGATTGTTTAAAGTGAATTTATTCTCCTTTCCTTAATAAATTCATTGTGTGGATCCTTGGTTCAACACCTTTTATCTCTTGTCACACTTCCTGCAATCTCTCGGGCCATGACATTTTTTTTCGTAAAGGATAACTGGAAGGTTACCTTCGACATCTACAGGATAAAGAATAGGATCTTATCCAACAACAAACGATATCAAGGCCATTCCATAGGATTGTTAATGGCCAAGACAACCGCAATGCAGTCTGTCAACAAAACAAGCTCCACCCGCAACTCGTGAAGACTAGTGAGACACCATATAATACACTGAAGTTCCACCGTGATTCGGTTTACCACCGGGAGGAAAGCGTCTCTTGAATGAAACAAAGCATTGCCATCATGATTCTTTAACATCCAAGCACCACCACAAAAAGTGGCTGCATTTACCCAAGAAACATGAACGTTGCATTTAATGTTCCCCACAGATGGCTTCAGTGGCGGACCCAAAAATATATTTTACCCAGGTCAAAATATAAGTTAAAAAAATCGTTTTGAATATAAAATATAAATACCTTACAATGTTAAAAAAAATCCTACAAAAGCATCCTACGATCTTTCATGTCCTGAAATCTTGTCATCACAGTTTCATTTGTAATAGTTTTGAATATATCTTTCTCGATAAAACAAACTAAACAATCATTCAAAAACTGATCTCCAATCCGATTGCGTCGATGTGTATTTACAATCTTCATGTCTTAAAAAACATCTCTCAACAGTTGCGGTAGCAACAGGCAGAATCAAAACCAACTTCAAAAGCCTATAAACCAAAGGATATGACATATGTTTTCGTGTTTCCACCAACTTTCTAGCAAGGTCTCCAAGATTCACCAAATCAGAAAATTTTTCATCATTTCGAACATTGTCAATGTAGTGATATAGTTCTTGTTCAAGAGAATTAATCTCCCCTGAACTGAAGTCATCTAGGTAAAAACTAGCTAACTTCAATAAATTTGAGAGATCAAACTCAGAAAATGCATCAATGGGAGATAAAAAAAGCAGCACAAGTAAGCAATTCAATGTTCACCTCATTAAAGCGGTCGTTAAATTCTTGAAGCTGCAAATCCAAGATAGAATATAAGCAATTGACCTTGTAATGATACATATTTGACACTCCTGTTTTTTTCCTTCGCCATTTTGAGTCTACAAAATCTGCCTCCATGTCAAGCTTCTCAAGCTCATGTTTCTCACAAAATAATGAAACTTTCGTCATAAGAGAATTCCACCCATCATCCCTAAACAACTGAAGTTGTCTCTTCGTGGATTTCACTAATGACATAGCATTTAAAATATCTTGATCTCTTCTTTGGAGTGCCATTGACAAGTTATCTGTGAGCCCTAAAAGGTGTATCATCATTTGCAAATAAAACACAAAATCAAAGCTATGAAAGTAATTAAGGGGACCATGTGCTTTACGTCTTTTCAAGTCATCTACCCCGTCATTCTCAATGAACTCAAGCATCTCGATGATAGAAGAAAACAACTCAATCAATCGCAATAGAGTTCTGTAGTGAGAATTCCAACGAGTATTTCCTGGTCTTTGAAAAGAGATCTCTTGATTCAACCATGTACCTGTACTAATTTCAACATTATCAATTTCTTCCATAATTTTTTTCATGTAACTCTCTCAGATCATGTCTTTCCTTTTGCATGAAGCTCCCACCACATTCATTAACAAAGAAATCATGTCAAAAAGTTGCCAACATTAAAATGTTTCTTTGCAACTGCCACAACAACTAACTGAAGTTGATGAGCAAAGCAATGAACATAATATGCTGATTTGCTCTCCCTCTGAATTAATGATCTGAACCCATTAAACTCACCTTTCATATTACTTGCTCCGTAAAACCCTTGCCCTCGGACCTTTCTAATACTCAATCCATATTTAGCAAATAAATCATCAATAGAAAATTTCAAAGCTGTTGCAGATATCTCACTCACATGTGTTATAGTCATAAATATCTCTTTGACTATCCCACTTTTATCAACAAATCGAAACACTACCGCCATTTGCTCTTTGTCAGAAATATCAGCAGATTCATCTACCAGCAAACCGAAAACATCATGATCAATTTCTTCAATAACATATTTGACTACCTCTTTTGCAAAACAATTCACAATGTCTTTTTGGATCTTAGGAGACTTCATCTGATTATTTCCAGGAGCATTATCTAAAATAACCTTACTCATAACTTCGTTCTGATTAGCAGTGTACTTTATAAGTTCCACAAAATTTTCTCTACTAGCAGATTTTTCCGATTCATCATGTCCACGGAAAGCTAATCCTTGTTGCAATAAGTATCTTGAAGCATCAACGGACGCATTCATCCGAATTCTATACTCATTTTTTGTGATATCATCTTGTTTATGCAAAGCATGCTCAATAGACTGACCTTGTTTCATCAAGTATTCACGTTTCATAACTGCATTGTTGTGAAAACTATCAACACCTCCCACATATTCTGAAAAACTCTTCAAACTATTCCACCTACATAATCCATCTGTTATAAATGCATCACTTTTTACACATTTACCAGCATTATCTCTGAACAAGTAACAACATAAGCAAGAAGCTTTTTCCTTTTTCACACTGTATTCTAACCAGTTTCTGTATTGATCAAACCAGGTTTAGGTTAAATCGCCTCAATGCTTTTCCTATAAGAATTTGTTTAAAAGTAAGCCCACGAGGTGGACAAGGACCTCTTATCAAGTATCTTCGAATTACCTCATCTCTTTAATTCGGCTGATAATCTCCTATTCTTTTTCGATTTGCAGGATCCCAAGGTAAAGCAATATCATTTGATTCACTGCGAGGTGGAGATAATTCCTTTCTTTTATAGTATCTTTTCAAAGTGTTCATTAATGAAACAAATTACGGTAAAAAAATTTGTCAACATTAAAAACTTTGTATTACAATTTTGTGTATGATTAAAAGACCATTAATTTGATTGTAAAACAAAATCAACTCTTAAACCTAATAAATAAACTTACTTGACTTTAAAAAATCTGCAGCGTGAAACGGTGACGAAGAAAACCCCCAAAGACTTCAGCTGGTAAGAAACAATTTTTTCTTCTTCTTAATTTACTTTAGTGGGTAAGAATAAAATTTAGGTTAAAATTTATCTTATTGTTATTTATATATGAAAAACAAATAATAGGCCTTTTTTTTTGTTATGGGCTAGTGGACATTCGTGTCCATAAAAATTGAGGCAGGAAAGATTAATATAATATTATTAAATTGAGTTGAGTCAAATAATTAAAAATCATTACTTTAAAGAAAAATTCAAAAAATTGGGCAGGACACCACAAACGTGGGTCCGCCGTTGGATGGCTTAATCCATCTTCTTGTCAATCTATGACTTTTGCTAATTACCAATACAACTGCTTGAACCTGCAAATGCTTGAACCTGCAAATTTTGTTGCATGAACCAAACTTCTCTAGCAGCTAAGGCACCAGCTATTAAAACATTATGATAATGTGTTTTGTCTACAAAAATAGAGGAGTTCTGTGCCTTCCAAATCTCCCACAATTGCCAAGGAATGGCCCTACGAATAGATGAATTAAGGGCTGTATCACTTATTAATTCTAACAAGTACTTGATATTCTCAGTCACCGTAGGATGGAACCTATGTCGGGGTAGGGGAAGCATAGTTGTACTCCAAACACGAGATGCAAACGAGCACTGGAACAGGACATGTGAAACTGATTCCTCCTCTATTTTGCAAAGCTGACACAAAGGATCAATTCATAAGCCATGGTTCCTCATACAATCTGCAACAGTCACTGCCCCAGACAACACACGCCACAAAACATATGTAGTTTAAGAGTTGTCACAACAGCCCAAATTTTCTCCGTATGATGTGAACATCAATTCTATTGTCAAAATTGATGAACCACATCCTGTACCAGTCGTCCCTTAAGGTTCCATTAAACTTCCAGCTTAGAAAGGGATTCAACTTAGTTGTACAAGACAAAGTGAGTTCACTAGAGCTGAATGACGTCAACTGGTCTGTACCACCTTTACTCCATCACAACGGATATGATCCCATTGACGAGGAAGTGCTTACTAAAGCATTCACCTAAATGAGTCTTGAAAGTACCATTTTCCCACGTTGAATTCTCCTTTGGCAGGTCAAGAAGCCTCTAAAAGCCAAGAGAAGACACTGGAGTTGCAACAGATAAGCGAAACAAGCTTTATCTCCGAGAGTGAATAAGAGAGTTAAGATCAAGATCAAGACATTAAGGACATGGAAGAGCTTAAAGAGACTGGTCAAGCTACCCGAGAGAAACTTTAGGAAGCCCTCTACTTCAAAAGAACCAACAAACAAATGAGTACTTGACAAGACTCTTGAAGTAGATTACCGAGTAGTACAAGATGTAGTTCAGAGAACATCGATTGGGCATACATTGCACCTAGGTAAGTTCTATTCATTCCGCCATCACTTCCCCTTTCATGGATCCCAAACGAGAGAATCTCCATCATCGACCATCTTTGCTTCACAAGAGAGAAGCGACAGCCAGCTTGTGAAGCCATCATCGCTATCCTAGTACAAGCTCACCACCGATTCTTGTATCACCGTTTACTAGATGAGCTTCTTTCTCAAGCAATGTTCATCCGATAATTTACTCTCCTAATCGATGTGTCTGATACTAGGGTGAAATCTCTCTTTGGTGAATCTCTTCTTCGGTAACAACTGTTTTCCGACGCGTTTTTTCACATGAGATGATTTCCTTAATTATGTCATTTCCAAGCCACTCTCGTCTCTTATCGAGTTCTTTAGTCGCCTTCCACGTCCTAGGCCCCCCTCGTGCACTAATGCCGAGCCTGCACCTCCGCCAACACCACTAGACCCTTAGATATGCTTCTCTTTTAGAGAATCTCTTGTCTAGTTGTTAACTTCCTCTTCGTTTAGAGCATGTGACTCGCTCGCCCTCCATGTCATCTAAGGCACAAGTGGTTTGCTATCGTCAGTGATGCTTCCTATCCTTACAACAAAGTCTCCCCTTTTCTTTGGATTGATGCTTTCCAATTAGTACTCCCTTTGTATGATCTCTTCAACCACAACCTATGCCCGCACCTTACCCACTAAGCCGTCCCAAAAGTTTGTTCTTGCTCTTTTCCCTCTAATTCTTCTATGCTTAGAAGATTTAGGATGTTGATTGAGCTTGTCTGTGGGACCTTGGTTTGTAGAGCGGTTTAAATTAATTGGTTTGGTCACCTATATCACTAAAGTGCACTTATATTTTCCGTCAAGGGTCATGAGAGAACTTCAGAGTTAAGCGTACTTATGCTGAAGTAGTTAGAGGATGGGTGACCTTCCAAGAAGTGATTGTTAGAACTGTGTGACTGAGACCAAAACACATAGAAAGATCATGTGGTGATTTGTAGGGTCGGTAAACGTGTCTTTAAAGCCTCCCGGACGTAGCAAACAACCGTTAGATATAAATGGGCTCACTGGCCTAATGAGAGGACTTGAGGCCCATTAAGAAAGGTGGGCCCATGGGCTAAGACCGAACATGGGGACCACTAGGAAAGGTGACATCATGGTGTTAGTGCCGAACCTAGATGAGTATGGAGTAGTGGGCCCACACCGTCAAGGGGTGACGATCTTGGTGCACAATTAGGACGTTGCGGTTTGTTACTCGGGAAGAATTGTGGGACCCTTTTTTTTGCGGAGAGGTTTAAATGAATTAATTTGGAAACCTATGTCACTAAACTGCACTTATATTTTTATTCACAAGGCCCTCAAAGAAGTCCAGAGTTAAGCATGCTTATGCTGGCGTAGTCAAGGATGGGCGACCGTTCGAGAAGTGGTTGTCGAAATTGTGTGAGTGAGGCCAAAACCAATGAAAGATCATGTGGTAATTTTTAGTGTTGGTAAACTTATCAATAAAGCCATCCGGACGTAGCAAACCGAGTGTCGGAGGATGGGCTCACGTGCCTAGTAAGAGGACGTGAGGACCATAAAGAAAGGTGGGCCTATGGACTTAGAGTGAACATGGGAACCACAAGGAGAGGTGACGGTCTGGGCATTACATTGTGGCATTGGTTTTACGGGATTCAGATGTAGCTCTTTGGGTTTTAATGTGTTTAGATGCTCTTGTGTCTACATTTGTTCCCTTTTGTAGCACCTTTATCCCTTTATTGCGATCCTTTACCATAGTATGCTGTAATATGTGGATTCTCTCTCGATTTGGCTATGTTAAAAATTTGTCATATCGATGCTTGGACAAATAGCCTTGTGCATAGACAACTAACAAGTTAAGTTTGTTTATTAGAGATTTTATAGCCCTCATCTCTCTTTTATGGATATTATTTTCCTCTAAAATACTTCGCTTGTGTATAGTAGTAGTGTTATAGGGAGCATGGTGTTTTAAGACCGGTTTGTTGGTAGTGGAAGCGAGGATTGTTTCTCAAGAATGTTCTCCTTCAACATTTGTTGACTATTTGCCATTGGTGTCTTTGGAGACTTTGTTTCCCCCAATCATAAACCAATCTACTTTGGTTGAGCTTGTATGCTCCCATCTATCACTTTATCTATGATTTGAGCTTGTTAGCTCCCATCTATCTCTATATCCATGTTTTGCATCTATCTCTATATTCATGTTTAGCTTATGCTTTTGTTGTTGTTGTTGTCCCTTTATCATTTGCTAGAGCAATTTGGCTCTTCTTGGCTTATAATACCTTTTTGTACCCTCTTTGTGGGGACGAATAACTTTTCCAATTTGAATGACGATTTGTAGTGCATAGTAGTAGTGTTACAGGGAGCAACGACGATTCCAATTCATCTTCCCTTTGGAGGAGTCTCTGGAGACGGTTTTGCGACGAGGTCTTTGGTCGTTTTCTGAATGGATGATTGTGTTGTAGAGATGGTTTCCAGAATCGAATCCGGTTTATCTCAATTTCATCCCCTTTTGGATCCAGATTCGGGGTATCTATAATGCCTCAACCCGATTTCTATTCCGCTGTGAGGAAACACGGCCAAGAGAATCCGAACAAAACACTATTCATTTTCCGACTAAGTTTCCGACAAGTCATTTTTAAGCATAAAACAGAATTCTTTCATTAAAAACAATGGTTCTAGTACAATGGTAAGTTTGCTATAGGCTATTACATTGTTTTAATACTAGACCAACATGAAACTACCCAAAGAAACACCATCCTTCACTTCTTGCCTTAGTCTCGCGAACTGGTTCCAACATTTCCCTTACCCTTTCCTGCATCACAAAGGAGGCGTAAGCAAACATATTGCTTAGTCAGAACGGTCGTCCCGTCTCACCAGGCCACAATCAAACAATCGAATTCAATACATCGAAACAAACAGTCAATAATGCCAGTCACGAACATAAACTTGTCAAGCATGACTATCCAGATTTATTGAGCAATCTTCCCGCAACCGAACAAGCCTCATCGAGCGCATTGCCGATCTAGATTATTGAGTAAACCGAATCAGTCATCGAGACTAAGTAGCAGATAATCGATACATGACAAGCAAACATTTGGAATAAACCAGAAAATTAAAGACTAAGTGAATCTATGCACGAAAACGACTTAAGATTCATAGCCACGGTCGCGCACTCACCGTAGTCTCTCGGATATAGATTCTAACACCTCTTGCTGCTTAGATTCTCGCTAACTTCTCGAACAGTTCACTGAAAATCCATATCACAGATCAGATCATTGTTCCCTTAGATGATAAATTGAAGAAAATATCGATAAACACCGAGTTTATCGATACTTACCCAAAATACTCGACCGACTCAACGATACTTCGAACAGATCTTCCAACGAGTCACTCTTTACCCAAAATCTACGACAAATAGAACAAATCACCGATTGATCTTCGATAAAACTAAGTAATTATCGATAAACACGAAGTTTCTAGATGATTAGCTTGAATTCTCGACAAACGCTGACAGATCTTTGACAATCTCACTCGTTTCTTGACGGTTACTTGCTCTTTCTCGACAATTCTAACTAACTTTCAGAGTTCTTACGCTTTTCGATCATACTCGCGAATAATGATGCTCAATCCCCTTTATAAGCGAGTCTAAGAAGTTAATCTCGATAAACTGCTTAATAACCGTCCACTAACTCACTCCGCGTCTTTTTCTCACGAGATATAACCGTTCCCGCGCTTTCTTTCAAGAAACTTAACTTGTTTCGCCAATCATCGACAGAACTCGCAGATCATCGATCCGGGTCGAGACTTCACGCACGGATCTTCGTATTGATCGGCTCAAATTTGCCTTGAGCTACTCTCTCAATTAAGAGATCACTGTAGTACTTAGGGATCGATTCCACAGAGACTCAAAGATTACACAGTAAATTTTCGGTATTAAAATTAAGCTAAGCAAGCAGGTTTTAAATCAAATAAAAACAGCAAATTAAAATAAAGATTGGTTTTTAAACAGTAATGAGGAAACACTAGGCCTAGGGATATTCTCAGGAAATTCAGAATTACAAATAAATAATTGTCAGGATTTATAAAGCACCGTTCTTGAACTCAAATCACAAAAATATAATCAATCAACTTTCGTTGCAAAGACCATCTATGTCTAGAACCCTAAATTCCAAATCTCTTTGCAAATTTATAAGTTTAAGACATGCATTTAATTCAGGTTTGATAAGTTCACAAAATCCCTAAACCAAATCTCTTTGCAAATAGGTATTCTGCTCATCTAGATTATTTTCAGGAAATCAATAACACTTTCGTGTCTACCAATTAACCTAAGATCAGATTCTAGGTTGCTTTCACTACTCTAGAACAAATTAACCACAATCTAGATGAAGAACTCTATTGATTAAATCCTAACAATCTAACAACCTAACAATTCATGAATTCCTTTGAAAACCCTAAACCTAACAAGAGATCTACTCAGACATGGTGAATGAAACAAGCATCATGAATAAAATAGATATCATAAAAGAAAGTAATAGAAGAAATAAAGGAGTTCTGAATCTTCTCTGAAGGAGGTTTTGATTCTTCTCTCCTGACTCTCTACAAATCTCTCTCTCCAAAATAAAGCTTAAGTCTTAACAAAACCCTAAAAACTCAATATATATGTCTTAACCACGAACTGCTTTTTAATTGCAAATAAGGTAAACTTCTGGGCCGAATCTGCAAATCTTCTGAACTTCAATTAAGAGAGAAATTCAATTGCCGTCAGATATTGGTGTCGATCGACACCAGAAGTTGTGACGCTCGACACTCACACCAAATATGTTTTCCCGGTACATTCCTTCGACACATCTTCTCCAAATGCTCCCAAATGCTCCAAAAAGCTCCAATCCATGCCAAATAGTTCCTAATCCTGAAATGACTCAAAAAGACTCGAAAACACTAGAAAAGCTCTATAAATAAGACTTATATCATGACCAAAAACCCGTAAAAACCATGATATATCAACTCCCCCAGACTTAGCCTTTGCTTGCCCTCAAGCAAAACAGAAACTTAACCTGTGAAAGAAGTTTGAAAACGCGGGAACTCACTCAACTGTAGGAAACTCTTCTTTGCACTCTTCATCGCCTTGACTTTAGAACTTACTTTATGTACTTTGCCTATGAGAAGCATCAACATTCCTTACTCTAATCCCACAATCCTCAGGAATCTCATGTCTCTCCATTGTCATCTCTTTACATAATTTAAAACAAGTAAAGATGAATTCTTACCGAGGGAATATCGATCAATGGCATATGGACTCTTCTCGAACCAAGACATTCTTCGTATGATTTCACTTCTTCTCCCTTTTCTCACTTCTAAGGTAATCGACATCTCCCTACTTTTCTAGGGTATCATTTTATTTTTTCAACGATTCCTTTTTCTTCTTCTTTTTTTTTCTTTCTTTTCTGGTTTTTTTTTTTTGATAACTCTTTTTATTCGGGTATCCATGAGATCCGAAGTATGCACGGGTTTACGCGACATCCCTCATATCACTTCTACCTATAGCCTTTTCCGCAGTTTCTTTTAAAGGCTGAAGGGAAGAGAGAAGGAAGGAATCATACTTTGAAGAAGTGCAGTGTCTTGTGCGGCTCGAAGAAGAAGTCTAGTCCAATGTATTCCAACTCCCAAGGTAAGAGACTAAGTCCAATTAAGTCCTGATAAAAGTAGAGACAACGTTAGATCAACTGGATATCCAATGAATAAGGGCTTTCAGGATTGTTGATACAGCTCATAGTCATTCCAAACTTCGGTTCTGAGATCAAGCATAATCAAGAGTCATAAGAGTGTTAATCCAAATCAGAGAAACCGTTAGACTGAGTTCATAGTTCCCAACAAAAATTTTGACTCAATAAAACAAAAACTTTTTGGACTGACTCGATAAAACTCCAAAAGAATAAACAATGTGAGTAACTAAACAACACTGTCCCTAGTGTTGCCAAGCCTAAGATTGGCAAATAAAAGAAAAGAAAACTAAAATAAATGCAAAAGAAATAGAAAAGAAAAAAAACTCACAAGTGGGTTGCCTCCCACTAAGCGCTTGTTTTCAGTCATTAGCTTGACTTTGTCGGGGTTCATGCATCCGGTGGGTCGGGAAGCGGCAGTAAATGCCTCCGAGAATAGTGCCTCATCATCCAAGGTGGTTTATAAGCATTAGGTGTAGGAGATCGACCAAGTACACGAGGAACAGCAGCAGGGCATAGTCTAGGTATGGGTGGGACACTTCTTCTACC
>NW_006238920.1:5056948-5058824 GCF_000375325.1 Capsella rubella | reverse complement strand
TGGAGTATGGGTGGTGAAGCTTTCTGATTCAGGACAGGGCTCAAGCTTGCAGTAGTAAGATCAACCCGAAAACCATCCATTTTTGGCAAGTTCGGACTGTCGTGGCGAGGGGCGTCGATCGACACCATGGTGGTGTCGCTCGACACTGAGCCTGATGCTTGTGTTTCAGCATTTTTTCTGCAATTTGTCTCAGCGATCCTCATCTCTAGCACAAAAACATCATCTTCCAATAACTTAGCAGTAACTAGACCCTCGCTTTGGTCCCTAGCAGTAATATCTTCTGAATACTCTATGACTGCCACGTCATCCATGGCTTCCTCTAGAGAAAAAGTCTGGCCATCAATAGTAGGTGCTCTCCTTAACTTGTCCATGTCAAAGTTCATAACCAAGTCACCCACATGTAGTCCAATCGTTCCTTTCTGAACATCTATAAGAGCACCAGCGGTAGCCAAGAAAGATCTCCCAAGGATAAGAGGATCCTGAGGTTCTTCGCTATACTTCAAAACCACAAAGTCTGTAGGAATTATGCATTCACCAATCCTTATTAGAACATCCTCTAAAAGACCTTCGGGAATTCTTTTAGACCTATCAGCTAGGATAAGAGAGATCCTAGTAGGCTTGAAATCTGTCAACCCAAGTCTCACAGCAACAGAGTATGGTATCAAGTTGATACCTGAGCCAAGATCACAAAGAGAGTGAGGAAATCTCTCTGTGAAGATAGAGCAGTCTAGCACGAAACTTCCTGGATCAGGTAACTTCTCTGGAATCTTGCTCTGAATCATGGCACTAACTTTTTCAGAAACAAACACTTTCTTCTTCTTCTTCTCTTTCTTACTCTGCGGGGTCTGTTTCAAGAAGATAGCACCCATGTCTCTAGCCAGCAAAGCTCCTTCCTCAGGGCTCACCTCATTTTGGACCATCCTCTTAACACACCGTTTAAGCATAGGTGAATCACGATCTGCATGATCTAAATGAATCTCATTGATCACCTTTTCCATCATTGCCTCGCATCGAGATTCCTCTATCTCATGTTTAGACTTCCTAGGCTTTGGAAAAGGAACCTTAGGCTTGTAGATATTTTCTGTAGATAGTCGCAGAGTTTCAAGAGAATTTGGGTTTGTCTGAGCGGGATGTCGATCGACACAGGGTAGGTGTCGATCGATACAGGGATCTGCTGTCGCTACCTTAGTGTCGATTGCGGTCGATATCGGTCCGTCGGGGACCAAATTCCTGAGAACTGATGTTGGTGTCGATCGACACCTTGAGATGGTGTCGAGCGACACCTGCTGTGCAAGTGCGGTTTCATCATCGTCACTTGTTTCCTCCTCCCACACATTATCTCCATCTCTAATCAAAATGGCATTACACCCTTCTCGTTTTTTCACTGATCCAGTAGTCCGTGTAGCAAGAGTTTCTAACTTATTGGTATAGGTGCTCAGAGCTTCGATTTTGCCATTCAAGTCAGTGTACATGGCATCCATCTTCCCGTTGAAATCCACTTTCATGTTCTGCTGACCCGCTAAAATCTGTTCTAGCCTTCATCTCAGTATCTGTAGATGGAGAGGGAGGTGAGTGGTGAGAAGAATTTCCATAGGTGCTGACGAAACTGCTGCTGCCTTTCTGACCATACCCATTGTTGTATCGGTTACCCTGTGTGTTACCAAACTTCTGACCCAAATATCCAGCTCCACTGACGTAGTTCACGTCTTCTTTTCATCCTCATATGATTCAAGAGCCTCAACCTCAGCAGCAACCTTAACACTCTTCTTAGTAACAAGAAGGTTATGCACTGAATCAAGCTTTGCCTTAACGTCAGCGAGTTGAACACCATCCATGTTTTGAGCTAGCTTCTTCCTCTCAAAATCAGCGACTTTAG